>NC_079168.1:32976525-33291525 GCF_947568905.1 Ostrea edulis
AGAAATACCCTCCTAAATACATGGCTTCTCCAAGAAATACCCTCCAAAGTATGCAGAGTTTCCAAGAAATAGCCTCCTAAATACATGGCTTCAAGAAATACCCTTCTAAATACCTGGGTTCTCCAAGAAATACCCTCCTAAATACCTGGGTTCTCCAAGAAATACTCTCCTAAGTATGCAGAGTTTCCAAGAAATACCCTCTTAAATATGCAGAGGTTCCAAGAAATACCCTCCTAAATGCCTGGCTTCTCCAAGAAAAACCCTCCTAAATATGCAGTCTCCAAGAAATATCCTCCTAAATACGTACATGGCTTCTCCAAGAAATACCCTCTTAAATACACAGTCTCTAAGAAATACCCTTCTAAATATACAGTCTCCTCGAAATACCCTCCTAAATATACAGGAGATCCAAGAAACACCCTCCTAAATACACAGGAGTTCCAAGAAATACCCTCCTAAATACACAGAATTTCCAAGAAATACCCTCTTAAATACATGGCTTGATGCTCAATCTCCAAGAAATACCCTCCTAAATATGCAGTCTCCAATGGATGACTTGATGTTGAAACAGGAAGTTGCATGATGACTTATAATACAATGTACTTCTACCTAGTAACACTGACCGTATATAGACCTAGAAGTGTAGTGTCAGTTTAACTACTTGCAATCTTTTCATACTGTCCAATGTTGACAAAATATCAAAACCATGGAACAAGCCATGTATTAATTACAGTTTGTAGTTTAGCCTGGGCTTCACCAATAGATATCCCATAGCCCTATCTTAAGGAGGTACGTCATAGGGGAATATCTCGCTTTTAGTCAATCAAATGCTTAGATAGACATCTTTGAACGTTCCATATACACATCATCATTCTCAATATTCTGAGAAGCGATTTCATAAATTCTCAATATTCTGAGAAGCGATTTCATAAATTCTCAATATTCCGAGAAATGATTTCATAAATTCTCAATATTCAGAGAAATGATTTCATAATTTTTCAATATTCAGAGAAATGATTTCATAAATTCTCAATATTCAGAGAAATGATTTCATAAATTCTCAATACTCAGAGAATAAATTCTCAAAATTCAGAGAAATGATTTCATATATTAGCACAGTTCAATAAAATATTCTCAATACAGACAAAATTGCCATAGCGACCCATTGTATTAAGCGACTCACTGACTAAGTCACTGTCGTAAGTGACCATAAAAAGATCCCCCCCCCCCCCCCCAAGACGTTACTCTATATATTGTACCTGTATTAAACGACCACCTGTCTGATGCGACCAACGACCATGATTTTCACAATCTTTTCGTGTAATTTCACGAAATTTTACCTCTATTTAACGACTGTACATTTTTCGATTACAACGTGATTACTACTTTCGATTTTGGTTGAGCCGACTATTCTGGAAATTATCGCCCCTAACACTTTCGTTTTCAAACACACGACTATTCTGGGAATTATCGCCCCTAACACTTTCGTTTTATAATGCATAGTTTGGCGGTGATCTTGTTTAGTAGGCCCTCTGAATTAATTATTATACCCAATCTGTGAACACGCAGGGTCATGTGTGGTTAATTAATAAAAGCCAAGTTGTTGTTTATTTGACAAAATCAAAGATCAGGGAATCAAGGCTGGTGTATTTGAAGGTGTGAATTTCAACAAACTTTTAAGAAGTGTCGGGTACGCTAGATCGGAAATGAAAATCAAAGCTTAAAAGATTTGCTGTGCATGTACAATGGATATTGTGATTTATTTAATGTTTCTCAAATTGAATAACATATTTCCAACATGTATTGTACAAAAGGAGACACAACACTTCATCATTTGCTTTCTTATCACAAGCATTGCATTTTTTAGTTACACTGTACGAGTTGGCTATACATAAATACTCTTTACAACAAAGTGTTTATCAGTTTTAGAAAATTTACATGCAGTTCATAAATGAGATTTAAATCTCATGTAAATGTGTAATATGAAATGCATGTTTGTCATTCTTAAACAGATTAAATGTAGTTTTTGATGAATAATAAATTATGATACAACACATTGTATTCTATATTTTTAACTACAGTGTATATCATTAATTTTATTTTACAACTATTAAAACCGTACTTGATATTCTTAATGATCAATTCCAAATACATGTAGTCATTTTCTCCATTGTACAAATTATTTGCGAAATTTTATCCATTAACTGCAGAAAATAGGCAACCTGTATTAAGAGACCACCTGTCATATGTGACCTTTTTTCAATTCTCCGTTGGACGGTCTCTTAATACAGGTTTGACTGTATTCAGAGAAATGATTTCATAAATTCTCAATATTCAGAGAAATGATTTCATAAAGTACGGTTCTATAAAATATTCTCAATATTCAGAGAAATGATTTCATATATTCTCAATATTCTGAGAAATGATTTCATAAATTCTCAATATTCTGAGAAATGATTTCATAAAGCACAGCCATGGTACATACTGTGACCACACCTTTCAAGTCAATGTATATGTCACTTCTTTTCCAATAGGAGAGTTTGGAGTTACAGCCGGAACACTGTTTTTAACCAAATTTCATACACACCTTTACATTTTGATAGCCCTAGGAATTTCCGGTTTGTATACAAGGGCATTCTAAGTGCAAGAAAATTTTATGAATCACGACAGATTTTCAAAATCACGGGACAAACAGTGTGTATAATTTAGAACGAAACTGTTTTCCTGCATTAACTCGAAATTCTCCAATTGAATTTATAGAAACTCTGAATAAGTCTTGCGTGAGGAAAATAATGTTGAAATATCGAATATTGATAGTTATAAAACCCAATTTAGCTAATATATCTAATTAATAAAACCCATATAGCTTTAATAAAATCAATTAAGGCTAATTAATAAATCATCAAATATAGCTAATAAAATCAAATATACCTAATTTAAGTAACAAAAGTCAAAAACAGCTTCCACAGTATATCAAATATGTATAGCTCTTTAATAAAACACCTAATGAGACCATGGAACATTAACTGGCAAGATTGCATGGAAATATATAGTGTTCGTGACTGTCATCTGTTGCAATCGAGGGAGGGGGGGGGGGGGGGGAAGAGAACTAAATAATTGAATTAATCGGATGTACTTTATCGAATATTTAATCGAATAACAATCGAATTTCATTTACTTCAAATTTATGGCATAAATATAAATTAAATTTCCTTTATTTATTATTATGATTATCGGAACATCACTAGTCATAGCATCATTTTGACCTCACAAATGAGAAGGACAGGTGCGATTCGGCACGGAAGACTGTGAAAAAATTGGATTGAATTTGTAGTTTTTTAAAGTCAATTTTAATATAATGTGCAAACCAATATAATGGGTATCAGGCGCTAACATGTGATGCCTTCTGAAGTGAACTAAATAATTGGATTAATCGGATGTACTTTATCGAATGATTAATCGAATAACAATCGAATTTCATTTACTTCAAATTTATGGCATAAATATAAATTAAATTTCCTTTATTTTTACCTTAAATGAATAATTAGAATAAAAACATTAGAAATTCAGTTTTATACCTTGAATTCCTGGATCATTATCGTATTTAATTTGTATTGCTGGTTGTTGTTTTGTTGATTGATTTCTAGTCATTACTGTATTCATTTAACTTTCGATATGATGATCAGCTTCGTCAAACATTTTTGTTTTTAGCTAAGTTGCGGCAGGAATATTCGTATTATAAAAAATACCAATGTCAGCAATTTTCAGTTTTCAAAATGACAATCGATTAGTCACATCGTTTCAATTATAGTGACTGACAATCAAAAGTCGGCGATTATCAGAGCATCACTAGTCATAGCATCATTTTGACCTCACAAATGATAAGGACAGGTGCGATTCGGCACGGACGACTGTGAAAAAATTGGATTGAATTTGTAGTTTTTTAAAGTCAATTTTAATATAATTTGCAAACCAATATAATGGGTATCAGGTGCAAACATGTGATGCCTTCTGAAGTGCACTGATGATCATTAAATACTTATGGCAAATTTTAAGACATATATTTGAATATCATAATCCTTGTAAAGAATAATTGTATGTCACTTCACAAAAATAAAAAACATTTACCAGAGGTTTTTGAAGAGATCATCATTAAATATTTTTTGTGTATATTAATTAACTGTTCATAGATGATTTGCAATGAACAGGAATTCCATTTATCAATCATTTTCTGTTATTTTCCCATTGATATATATTTTTAAAGGATTCAGAACATTATCTACCTTTCCTCACTTGCCTGTAAGTAAGAGGTATAGGACACCCCCATTCATCAAATTTTCACTGCTGTACAGAAATCTAGATCAAATTGAAGGAGATTCTTAATTGTGATAGTAATATATTTTACCCTATATGCACAAGTATGATTTATGGTCTTTATTCTATCTGTGCATATATGCTTTATGACAATTGCAGGCACATAACATTGTTTTTCTCAGTGTGTGTGTGAAGGTGAGGGGAGGGGTAGCCACTAGAAAATGTAAATATATTATAGTCAAGTAAAACAACAAATATAGATGGATGATAAAATCAAATACAGCTAAGTAACAATGTCAAATATAGCTTTAGTAAAATCAAAAATAGATGTCAAAATCTACCAGTACCACCCCCATAATAAAGACATGGATTTTTTTATTTAGAGGATGGTATGGTATAGACACTTACTACTGTGTATTTATTACAGACACAATTATCGCTTCCTGTGGACTACCTAATAATGCGGTTCCTGCGGACTACCTACCAATGCACCATTTAATAACCATGGTCAAACTCTGAGCACAAATTGTGCACGTACACAAAAGTCATTGACCAACTTCCTTCGCAGTCCACAATAATACCCAGTCTCTTATAGCCTAAGAACTATACACCTGTCCATTTATCTAGACTATCAACAGTCTGTCTAAACATCTATATAACACCCTGTATCTAGACAATGAACTATCTAAGTTAAGAACTTTACATCTGTCTGTCTAACATATTGTTTTATACGACTTTGATCTTTGACGGACTCCTGTCAGGTTATGATTTTATTGTCATTTATCAGACATTACACTGCTTGATGAAAAGTATGATAACAACAGAAAAGAAGGTCCAGAAATTGTATTCATCATTCGCAAAAAGAGACTGCTGATGTTGCTATGGTGTTATGACATCATCGTTGCACTGCGTCTTGGATATAACTCGATCTATCTGTTTACAATGTGGTGGTAGATTTCCCCACACGGCAGAGGAAGCTGTTTATTTCAACTAACGTGGCAAGAGATAGTCTTAAATTAAGAAATCATCAATTTTTTGGTAAAATGAGATTTAGTGTGTTAATTTGAAGGACTGCATGTTAAGATGAAAATCACTAATTATTATTAATAAAAATGATTTTTCCAAGAGAGTTTAATGTTGAAGGGGATATGCGCTTCTCTAGCTAAATTTCCTTAAAATTTCATTTGAAGTCTTTGAGGACAGCGTGATTTTGGGACGTCACTGAAAAGAAATTCAAGGAAATTTGGTATATGGTCCAAACTGACACACTCCTTGGCATTAATAAGAAGCTCATGGGCCAAATTGCTCACCTGAGTCACCTTGACTCTGCTGTTATATTCAGCTGTTATATTTTTAGGATTTTTTTTTCAATCTTTATTCCCATGAAAATTTTGACTCCATATTGTAGTCCCAACCTAGCCCCAGAGGTCACACATTGCCTTGATACAAGGTTAAAATATCAACAATCATGGTATGAAAGGTCTTACCATAAGGAATATATATATAAAATATGAAACCAATATCTTAAAATAGCTCTATCTTGAATATAGTTTAGAAAATATTGTCTAGATTAGAGATTTCTTTAAAATAGGTCAAACCCCAAGGTCAACACCACAAGGTAAAAATTTTGGTACCAAAACAAAGGTATTGTCACAAGAGATGCTCATATGAAATATGAAAATCCCATCATGTATTATTTGAAAGTTATGAGCAAGCTAGGTCATAGTTTCAGGCAGACAACCAGGATGAAACTTAAATACCATCCCACCCCCACCCCCCTAAACTTGAGTATCAGGGGCATAAAAATCCACACAGCTAATAGGAAGGTTTACATTTTGAAATGATTTAGTGTGACCCAGCTACTCTTGAAAAGATTTGCTTCAATTTCCTGTATATTCCCATATAAAACTTTGATCTGCTATCTACCCAAGAGGCCCCTGAACTTAACAAACTTGAATTTACATTACCTGTTCACATATTAATATGACCAATCATGGTCTTGCTGTTATTCAGAAGAATGATTTTTAAGGATGCTATCCTATATATTCCCATATATAACTTTGATTCCCTATTGTGGCCCCACCCTACCCCTGGGGGCCATGATTTTCACAAACTTGAATCTATACACTATGTCAGGAACCTTCCATGCAAGTTTCAACTTTTCTGGCCCAATGGCTCTTGAGAAGATTTTTAAGTCATCCCACCCATTTTTTCCATTTTCTCGATTACTTCCCCTTTGAAGGAGGCATATTGCACTTCCTTTGAACAAACTTGCACCCTTTACCCAAGGATGATTTATGTCAAATTTGATTGAAATTGGCCCAATGGTTCTAGAGATGAAGTAAAATTCCTGAAAGTTTACAGACAGATGAACAGACATCAGACAAAGCTCACTTCAGCTTTCAGTTCAGGTGAGCTAAAAAAAACTACCCCTTGCTATCTTAGATATATACCATCAAAAACTCACTGATAAAACAGTGTATTGTCTGTCCAAATACAGTGTTACAAACTGAAATGGTGAGTTACACTGCAACAGGGTGGCATTGTCACAGCATTACCGATTATAACTTCATATCAGAAGCATCACCATCAATTCATAACATTTCAAAATTTCTCTGGCTGCAGATGTATCTGCCAGGAAAGCAACATTTTATCATTTACATCATTAATAAAACTTCTCTAAATGGCACTCTTAAAACACTCATACACAACCACACGGAGGTCTAACTCAAGGCTTTTATAAACACGACACCACACCACCACCCTTATATGTAAATGCTAGTGGTTTGCTTTTCACTGCTTCTGGTTTGAAGGAAACCCAATCCTCTCCTCTGAAAGCCACTATAAATAATTTACTAAATGTAGAACCCACCACTCATTAAAACATCAGCATAAGCTGAAGCTGTTGGGATTATGAGCCCCATCAGAGAGGTATGATAGGCATCAAGCCACAACATGATAAACTGCTTGTCATCTTTTTTTTTTTAGAGTTGCCCATGGTTACATCATGAAGTCTGCGAAGCCTAAGTCTTATTACACAGATCATGGAGTCCGAGAATTCAAAGAACTCTACCAACACAACATCAACAATCTTAAACATTTATCCAAGAAGTATTCACAAAGCAAAGTGTGGCTATGTATATTTAGTTGTTGAAATTGACCTTGACAATGTACATGACCTTCATCATTTTGGCCCAAGCTTTGACTATAGTTTTACATACATCTGTTGAATTCTATCATACACATGACATTGTACTTACAACATGAAATCTTGCTCCCAGCATGGGTTATTCCCCTTGACTTGAATAGTAGTAGATTTGACATTCTGTAGTTTCAATGTTACATATGTATTGAATCTCTCTGGAAAAAAAATTTAAATTATATATCAAACATTTGTATTATCAAATTCATAAACAGATCGATAATAAAATTGATCTCCAAGTTTATAAACTTCACAAGACAGCATTTCAAGCATTAGTTTGACCATTTAATTCAACTTTAATGATACTTTAAAATATAAATTGATTTTTTTTTCTTTCAGAAATTAATTCCATAAGGACTAGAAGTACCACAAAACCAGAAAATTCAAAAATGCACATAGATTAAAACTTTGGTTTAGAAAATGAAGTTTCAGAAAATCGGTATAAATATATAATTATATATATATAAAATGAGAATACCCCTTCCATAACACTTGATTTAAAATGAAAAATATTACAGGACTAAATGAAAATCAGAACATTTCAAAACCAAAATATATATAATTGATAACATTATCAAAATTTAAGATGAAACAAGAATTATAGAATATTTGTCTTATTCTCTAAAATGTATTCAAAACACCAGCAAGACATTAAGAAAAAAAAAGAGAAGAAGATTTTTTTCATAAAATATACAAAAAAATGTTTGGTTACTCCAATTTGTGTACAGAAAGCTCCTAAAAGAGAAACACAAAACATTGTATTATTTCATACATGTATATTCAATTAGTACCTGGTAGTATTTATGTGGGAATACCATGACATGTCGCTTAATTTACTCAGTAGCGTTAGCCACGACAGAAATTTTGATACAACCCGTTTCAACAACACAGCGACCTAATAAGTACATGTACATGTACGTATTACATGCCTTCACGTGTAAAAAGGACGCTTTTGTGTTGGTTCAGAAGTCTAAACTATAGTTATCACAGTACCACTAAGAAAAAATGTAGAATGAAAATAAAGTGCATGGACTCCGTAATCTGATTGATTGGAAAGAGGTGGCATGGCCGAAAATGTGGAAAACTTTGTATGTAGGAGGAGGGTACCAAGGTCAACAAAAGTACCCAACATGCTAAGTCCATCTACTCTTCCATCTGACAACATATTGGGGAAGGATTGTACCGATCATTTTGATAAAGAGAGGAAGGTTGTAAGCATTCATCCAAAGCCAAGCCTGCAGTGAATCTTTTAAAGTTTTTAATGCAATTTGTTTCGAAGAAAATTGTGACGTAAACTGCAGGAAGATTTTAACAAGGTAATTACAATATCATGCACACAAATTAGCTTAAGTCATATCTATTCTCGTAAGTAACCCTTTGTCAGGGATAGGTATAACAGTGTTATTTCGCTCGATCGAGCATGCAAATTTTTGGGAATTAAGGCTTCACTCAGATTTCAATGAAATGGGTTTTACTTTTGATTGATTGATTGTATCTTGTTTAATGTCCCTCTCGAGAATTTTTCACTCATATGGAGACATCACGAATACCGGTGAAGGTATTTTTGTTCAACCAATCACATTAAAAGAATGGCATAGCATGGTCATCTGAACTCACTTCTATGGAAACCATACGGCCAATCAGAGAATGATATGACAATTCGTGAGTGCTGTTTTCATATAGTTTTCTATGCGAACAGAGGCACACTGTTTCTGAAGTGATAGTAAATCTGTTTAGAAAATTTCTCCTTGTGACCATGACCTATCTGGTTCAATGGAACCCAAGTCACTCAGTGAGCATGTCAAAAGCAACCAGCTAGCCTTTCAAGCATACAAAAGTTGTGAACTCTGGGACATTTAATGGTGCAAATTTGGGGGATATCAAGTCAGCCGAGAAAAAAAAAATTTGTTTTTGTTAAAAACAAATGTCTTCCCAGCTCCTCAAATTGAAATTTCTCCAACTTACAACCCCCTCCCATTAATGTACTGCATGGTATCAAATAAAGGAGAAACCATAAGTAGGAATATAGACATTATGAACTGCACTCTGTGCATCAAGGAAAAAGATGGAGAAAAGATTCAACATTGATGAGACCAATGTCGTTGTTGCATGTGCTACAGATATAATGACTGTTATGCTGAAGTACCTGTAGGAAAGTGAACAATATTATACCCTTGCCTGTATGAAAAAAAAGCTATAAAACACTCCTCTTGGGATCCACTGTAAATTGTATGGAAATATCGGATCCCTGGTCAGAATAATGTGAAGGTCATTGAATGATAATTTGATGAAGTATTTTACAAAATTTCAAGGCTATCCGATAAGCCATATATGAGAAAAAGTGTTCACAAATTATTTTACACCCTCCAACCCTCTTAGATCCACTATAACTTTGAGGAAAATAATTCTACAAATGGCAGTGAAGCACTGTTCAAAGTTTCAAGTATATCCAATATTTAGCCATATAGGGGTAGAAGTGTTCACAAAGTATTTTACATCCTCCACTCCTCTTAGATCCATTATAGCTTTTAAGAAAATATTTGAATCCTCATGGCAATGAAGCATTGTACAAAGTTTCAAGTCTATTGAATATACCATACAGGAGATTTTGAGACAGACAGACAGACAGTACAAAAACAATGTCTCCCCTTGGGAGAGGGAAGACATAATAATACAAAGCAAATTTACATCACAACATGAAATATTTAATTTATTTTACCACTGAAAAAAAATAATAACATTATGCAATTGTGTTTAGTGCCATGGAAAAACTAAAACAATTATTCACTGATAACACAATGAGAGTCTATTTCATAATATACTAAAAAAGAAGGTAAGTGTTATACAGAGGATTTTTAAATCTGAAACAAAATATAAATTCAAAATATAAAGAGTGCTCTTTTAAACTTTTGAGAGTGTAAAAATGAATTCTACACCAGAATATAGATTGATCCTTGCCATAAACCCTGACTTGTTGAAAGTAAATGGATGCATGGGAAAGAAGAATATACTAAACTTGTTTTATATTCTACAGCGATTTTTCAGTATGTCTTTTAGAATTGTAACACTAAAGATTGTGTACATTGGAAATAATTTAACCAGTATTTATTTTTCACGGTAAATTTCAGAATATTTCATTAATGAAAATATAATCATTAATTCATTCCTAAATTTTAGAATTTTTCATTGTATAACAAGAAACTTCTGAAGATAAATTCTAAATCAGTTGTCAAATAAAGCAACCTGAATTTATTTTATAAAGCTTTGGTAAGAATCACAGTTGGTGTGAAATATTGTTTAAAAAGATAGTAGCTGTCATTTTACTTCTAAATCAATTTCAAATAAAAAAGCTCTGGGTGTGTTCACTGATTTGCTGATGGTAAAAATATGAGTCTTGGGTACCATTGGATCCCTGTGTACTCTGAAGGAGTTTGGTGAGAAATTCAACAAAGGTGTCATTGGTATACCACTGGCTGATCATTTAGCACGAAATGTAAAATATATATATATATATATATTCATATTATCTATGTGTATCATTTTGCAGCAAGGAGATGCATTTAGAAATATGTTTTTAAAGGGTCATGGACACACGATTTCAGCTGCAAATTTTCAAATTTTATTTTTCCATTTTTATTGTTTACAATGCTTATAACTAATGTATTCCTAATGGTCAACCAAAATTTTAATATCAGTTGTTGAGTTACAGCACTCCCAAATCTTTGAAATGTAAACAAGGCTCGTGTCATGCTAAATGGCAATAGCATGTTTAAAAGAAAATGAGATGTGCCAAACACTAGAAACTATTTGATTGTATTCAGAATTAACTTGTGAATTGAAAAAAATCTGCTTTAAACAAACTTTTACTTGACAATGTATATTTAACCTATGTAAACAAAAACATGGCATGAGCCTTGTTTACATAACAAGGAATTGTAAGCTCTGTATCTCTCATGTACCCTTGACAACTGATATTCAAATTCTTGCTAACCATTTGAAATACCTCAGTTAAGCATTCTAAACATCAAAAATGAAAAAATAAACTTCGAAAATTTTGGGCTCAAATTGTGCCAATGTCCCTTTTAAGTACTCTGTGTTATATTTTCTCCTGCAGATTATTTTCTCCATCTTTGCTATTGCCGAGAGTTTTCAGTCCATAAATGCGGAGCAGAATGGACCGAAAACCCTTGGCAAGCAAAGAATGTATTTTCTCTTGCAAAACATGAGTAGCCCATCAAACGATCTAAAAAGGATGTAATTTTAATGACCATAAATAATTTTTCCTTTCTGGACAATTCCATGCAAATTCATATCACATTAATTATCTGAATTTCTATGTTCATTCTTAAAGTTGATGTAATCCTAAAAATAGGAAGGTTTTAGACATATTTGGAAATCTATGATTCAAAATGTTATCATTTTAACGACATTGTCTAGATCGAGTTACGCTAACCCTACGACTTTATGTGGCAAAATCAACCCCAAGCCTTTGTGTAGAATTCATACTGCATAAAATATAATGTAGAAAAGAGTTTGACGATGTGTCTAAAACAAAAGAAATCAGAAGCATTTCGACACTTACCCTCTTCTAGAAGCGATAAAACATGAAGAGGAGCAATCTGACATTTTCTGTAGATTAGCTGGACGTCAACAAGTGAATTCATTAACATGCATTATCATTCAAACATTAAAGATGACTGACCCTTCTTCTGCTACACTTGTGCAGGGCATTTAATATCATAGATCAATTCCGTACTCAATAGTGCATTTCAAATACAAACACTTTAAATCTATTGATTTATGTATGGGACATATTTTGTGTTGAAAGGTATTGAAGTATGTAAAAAAAAAAAAAAATAATAATAATTGAAAATCAACACAATTTTTTTCCTCAGCAATACCTCCATCACAGATGAATAAAATTAACCTCTAAAATATCTGATAAGTTACATGTAAAAGTCATTTAAAGCTGTGAGTTTCTAGGTAGCATGCCAGGGGATTTAATGAATGTTTGAAGGTAAATTTGGAAACAAGTAATGTGCAAGGAATGTTTTAGATATTTGATTTTTGACACAGCAATGGAAGAATTCAATGATATAAGGCCTTGACTGTGTGCAGATATACTGCAGATATTTCCGCTGCATAAATCACAGGTTTTTATAAGGGGTGGATCTGTAGCACTCTGGTTTTTATAAAGGGTGGATCTGTAGCTCTCTGGTTTTTATAAGGATGGATCTGTAGCTCTCTGGTTTTTATAAGGGGTGGATCTGTAGCTCACTGGTTTTTATAAGGAGTGGATCTGTATCTCTCTGGTTTTTAAAATGGGTGGATCTGTAGCTCTTTGGTTTTTATATGGAGTGGATATGTAGCTCTCTGGTTTTTATAAGGGGTGGATCTGTAGCTCTCTAGTTTTTATCAGGGATGGATCTGTATCTCTCTGGTTTTTAAAATGGGTGGATCTGTAGCTCTTTGGTTTTTATATGGAGTGGATCTGTATCTCTCTGGTTTTTATAAGGGGTGGATCTGTAGCTCTCTGGTTTTTATATGGAGTGGATATGTAGCTCTCTGGTTTTTATAAGGGGTGGATCTGTAGCTCTCTAGTTTTTATAAGGGATGGATCTGTAGCTCACAGGTTTTTATAAGGGGTGGATCTGTATCTCTCTGGTTTTTAGAAGGGGTGGATCTGTAGCTCTCTGGTTTTTATAAGGATGGATCTGTATCTCTCTGGTTTTTATAAGGGGTGGATCTGTATCTCTCTGGTTTTTATAAGGGGTGGACTGTATCTCACTGGTTTTTATAAGGGGTGGATCGGTAGCTCACTGGTTTTTATTAGGGGTGGATCTTTATCTCTCTGGTTTATATACGGAGTGGATTTGTAGCTCCCTGGTTTATATAAGGGGTGGATCTGTAGCTCTCTGGTTTTTATAAGGGGTGGATCTGTAGCTCTCTGGTTTTTATAAGGGGTGGATCTGTAGCTTTTTGGTCTCTCCCTCAATATTTCCCCAGAGAGCTATGATGCAGTTACATTAGTTTTCAAAAGACTGTAGAATGAATGTGTCACAGTATGTGTAAAATCTATCATAGGAAGAATTTCAAATCTTAACACCACCTATTATTTTATCATATTCGTTAAGTGTTTTTTAAAAATTATTCCGCAGTCTCTTGGTACACACATCCAGAAGTTCTGTGTGGTCTCTGGTACAGACTACTAAACGACATCCAGTGCAAACTAAAATACTAAAATATACTTTGACGTACACAGTGATAGTGTCAAAAATCAACTGTTGTCAGAATGTTAATGTACCTGTGCAACATTATAAAACCAAATCAAGAAAACATGGGATTTTTTTTTCATTCTATTCAATAGAAATTTTATTTACAAGCCCTGAGGTTCTTGTCTTTTCCCAATATTTTCATTTCTTTTCGTAAATGATTTGTTCAGAAGATTTGTGCACTTCAGCGCGTGGTTTTGCCAGATCAATACTCAAAGTGTGGATTCAAACTGGATTTTCATGTTACATGTAGGAAACAAACACTGTTGTCACATCTGATTCAAACCAGTGTCAGTGTGCAAAATACAATGAAAATTAAAAAACATCCTTGTCATGTGTGTGGGATAGGGAAAAAACAGGATATATGTGGACTGGCCTTTAATCAGTTTTTTTTTTATATGGAAGGAAAGCATGGGATTGAAAGTGAAATGAAGATTTTGATTGTTCTGATGTTATGCAAACTTAACACATACCTAGGCCCTAAAGGTATTATATAGGATCACATAAACTGTCTGTCTGGTTTGGTAGATTTTTAAATTTAACAATAGCAAGAGAGAGATAATGTGCATGCATACATGATCACACACAAATATACTGTAATGAGAGAGAGAGAGAGAGAGAGAGAGAGAGAGAGAGAGAGAGATTTCATTTATCATTTTATTTATATTGTTTGGTCTTCTCACTGATTTTAAATTAAATATTGTGTGTGTGACAACTGGATAGGTGCTTGGTCATGGATAATGTTTACAAAGACTATAGAACTATAATATTGGAGATTTAAATTATGACCATGACATTTCTTTCCATTCCATGATGTGGATTCTGTAATCTACAGAAAACTTACGAATGGAAAAAATTGTCACAATCATAGTTCGAATTCCGTCTATAATATCTATGACCACAGCACCTATGATATATAGCATACAAAATGCATTAGTCCGACCCTGACAAGTTAGTGTAAAATTGTCACCCCAAAAATTAATTTTTCTACTTAAAGTCTGTAAACCTCAAATTATTCAATCAGATAATGCAAACCCAATTATTCTATCAGATAATGCAATCCAAAAACATGAGTTAAAATAAAAACAGAAATTCCTGACAATGAGGCCATAATTAAGCTATTTTGGGGTCCTAAATGTGAATAGCTTTAATGTCATGTGTGACTTTAAATGGACAAGCAGACAGGTAGGCTGGTCACACGACTGAGTGGACCACTAATCAGGATATATATATATATATATATATATATATCTGATAATGTACTGATTTTCAATATCTTGAACAACATAATGGCTGTGCATTAGGGCTGCAAGCCGCAGTATCTGTTGTGATGGACTAAAATAATTGATTTCTACCAAACTCACCCGGGCTTCCGATCAGTCTGGCTTTCTTCACTGAAAAACAGAAAATTACAGCTTAATGGTGCATTATCACAACTCATATTACATACATGAATAATTGGAATTACAAATAATCTTGTGTGGATACTTTGAAATGGTTCAAATATAATACCAATACTTAATATCATTATAATGTATATGTATTTCAATATCACTTTTGTGAAGGTTATATCATGCACCACATTATTGCAAATCATGCACCACATTATTGCATGTACTCAATAATTCATGTGGTTCCCAACAAAATCCCCTCCCCAAGAATGGTCAAAAATACGTATTTTAGCTAATTCATATGAACTTCAAAGATGATATTCCGTATCGAATTAGTTCAATAGCGTAAATTAGATTTGTCCTTTGAAGTACAGCACTCAAAATCTTATATCCTTGATAAATGACACTGAATGGTGATTTTGCCAGAAACACGTCATATTTTGTATCCAAACTTTTATGATGTAAGATACATTTTTCAGTGATAATTTTAACATCTAAAGCACCTTGTAGACCTTTCGTGAGGGGTCCCCACCCTACCCCTGTGCAATAATGCTTCACCCTGGATCTACTGGGGACCTATGCGCCGTAGAGTCACCCTGACGATGATGCAGAATGTATCCCCATCCTCCCAATGTTAGCCATTCAATCTTAAACATGCTTAATTTTTTACATTGCAATACGCAAGATCGTAAATACCGAGTTAGCGGAACTCTCTTGTAAAGAAGTCCGGAAAAGCATGTCAATCTTGGGCATTTTTTGTTTATTCAAAACAAGGCATCGGAAGACGATTTAACCTCCATGTGCTTTCCACAATTAAAAGCATTTTTAAATGAAAGGTGTGTAAAAACGTCTGGATACAGGAAAAACGAACTTCTGAATTTAGCTCGCGAAGCTATATATTTTAGCGCAAGCTCTTCTCAGCTTTGGGAATTTCCTGGCTGACAGCATTGGGGGGAAAATCCACCACATTTCCATTAAAATCTATCAGTTGTGGATATTTCTGCGTATTATGTTTCTTTCTTGAATCATTACTAGTCTACTGTAATACAATGATAGTACACCATTGTTAAAATCGGGTGAATCGATCATGACAAAAGTTGCAGAACTGGTATTATTTACCTACATGCCCAAATTCTCGCATACTTTGGGTCTCGCAAGACTTTGAAAGGGGAAAGTAAAATTTAAAACCAAGATGGGAAAAGTAGTCACGATCTTGCGTATTTGACTTGGTGATGTTAAAATGAAAGGCTATCAAGAAATATAATACACTGAATGTCAATAAAACATTAGTAAATACAAATATTATTTTATACATTCATCAATTTACAAACAGAGAGGAGATGCCTTATTAGATGGTGCATAATGTATATTATTATACATTTGTAATATCAATCCTGACAAAGTGAACGGAACAAATTTGAAGAATATATGCCCCGAATGACAAAAATTTCTTTGTACCTGGAGAGAGTTACTCCCTCCTAAACTCTCCCTCGTTCGAATTATTCACATTAATTTGTAAATTATGTTTCCAACGCCTTGTAAACTATAACTAATGAATACTGAAGTTAAGAAATAAATTCTATTTTCAAATATTTTAAGATTTTAGAAAAATCAATATGCATTATAACAATGCAACAGAGCCAGCATATGAAATTCCATATGGCAGCTTATAATATATTGCAAATTCTCAGTTCTTGCACATATAGCAATGCCTGATGTCATTTCGAATCCATCAAATTAATTTTATTGATTCAAATATAATTTTTAAAGTAAGATACCCCGAGAATCTACAATGTATCATACATGTATGTGTAACTGAGAATGAAGTCCAGACACATTCTGCACCTGGATTGAATGAACCCCCCCCCCCCCCCCCCCCCACCCCCACACACACCTCCCTCCCATCATGAAAACTTGTTAACGATACCTTCCCGTGCAATCATGCAGTGTAAATTCTTGAATATATTGTATGCATTAAATATGAGACACATTCGTATTCGATATATAACTGCATGGAGAATAAAACTGGTTGCATCAAATGTCTTAACGGCATGTCAGTCAAATTCACAACAAAACGAGAGGTCTGTTTCTTATAGGCTGTCCGTTCGGATACATCGGTTTGTTTAGATTCCAAAAATAAACTACAATCATCACTTACCACAAACACACAATAGCGACATTATATCGTTGCTAGATTCCTCAAAACAGCGTGTTAAACCTCATGATGCACAATAAATATGAACTAGTCCTTCCATTACGAAATCAACCGAGACCGAGTTCACATCTGTCAAAAGCATCGTCCGCCATATTTGAATCGTGACGTCACACTATTTTAATCATGAAGCTAATAAATATTCATTATGCGTACAAGGTGATATCGATTTCTCATCAAATAAATTGTTTAAAAAAATCTCAAATAGGCCTATATATATATATAAATAAAAAAGATGCACTAAAGTGAGAAAAATAGAAATCAATTCTCGACACATTTGTTTACCGACAATACAGAGAAAATATTGATATCATTATTTTGAATAATAATGTGGCGATAGGCTAAAAAAATCAGCTGTGATAGGTCATAGATCGAAATCAGATAGACCCCGATTTACACCAGCTGTTCACAGACGTACAATACACAGGATTACTCATGCATAAATCAACAATGATATAAAAAACAATGGGCCGGGAGAGAGAGAGAGGGGGGGGGGGCAGTTTTAGTAGCCTCAATCTAATGTACTTTTCTGTGTAAATCACTGTTTGATAAACAACCATAAAAAAGCTTTTATTGGGCCTAAATCAGAAATTGTTAATACCTCAGAAACATTCAATTAGCATCGATCGCTGTTTAATTAGCTGATCTACCTTTAAGTGTTAATTAGTCAAAACGATGACATTCATCTATTGTGAACACTAAGTGTTTTATACTTCATGAGAAAAATGAATTTAGAGTCGGTTGTTCGGGGCGTGGGATTCGGTAAAGATACAGTTTCTGCCCTGTATAGGCTAACTATTTTACCCTATATAAATGCAGACCAATGGCGGTAATTATGTACCGCACAGTAGCTGGTGAAGTTAACCAGTCAGCATTCTGTTGATTTCAAATGCTTCGCATCACTGACTTGATGTTCATGGGGGAAATTATTTCACCAATCAAGATATAAAATAGTTAGAAAATAGCCAGTCGTTCAGATATTGGGTATAGGGGATCAGGGAGGGGTTGGGGTGGGATTGTTAATATTTAGCAACTATTTAAATGCAAATTTCTTCTTTTTTATTTTAATCTAAAAACCTAAATCCCCGCATGAAATAAGACACGCTGTTTTTACGATTATTCCTCTTTAAAGATGCATATCTCATAAATATAAGATATCTTATAAAAGTTATAAGATATCTTCTTAAGTTTATGATACATCTCATATCCTTTATAACGTATAAGGTATCTTATAGAAGATATGAGATATCTTTTTTTCTTTTCTTCGTAAGATATATACTTGATAAGATATCTTATGTATATATTTTATTACGTATCTCATAAATGAATTTTTATGAGATATATCATAAACTTTATAAGATATCTCATAATAGCTATCTTATATATTATAGGATTAAACATTCTTTTTGAAGAATTTATCGATGTGTAAACTCCGGACATTTTACTCACAAACTGAATAAAAGTGCGAAGCACTTTTATGTTAAGTTTGTGAGTAAAATGTCCGGAGTTTACACATCGATAAATTCTTCAAAAAGAATGTTTAATTCTTATAATTCCAATTCATTCACTTCATTAACAATATTGCAAAAATTTGAATAGTTTCCCCGCACTATGTTATTTGTTTTCAGGCGTGTATGAATACATCGCGTTTTCGGATTTATTGATGTATAAACTCTTGTTCAGTTTTATTTTTGTCCAATCAAAACACTTGTAATAAATAACATTGGAATTATATTATGATATATCTTATAAACTGTAATTTATATGTGGTATCTTATAAAATATATGAGATATCTTATAAAAGAAAGTTTGTTGGGATAGTCTATATTTTCTTTCTTGTGAAAAATACAGCCTTTGTTTTTGAGGGATTTCAAAAGCTATTTTTGGACCATGTTTGTACTTAAATAAGATAATTATTTAAATAACATTCTAGATTATCAGAAGAATGTTGTAAAGAATTATCATCGGTGTATAATCTACAAAAAGTGACCATTTTGTCTGCAACATCAAAAATAGCAGAGGACAAGGAGCGTATCCTTGAGGAACTCCTCCACGCATGTGCTTTACAGGAAAGATCGAGTTCCTATATAGAACTCTGTGTTCTTTCCACTTTTAAACCTTAATTTAAAAAAAAATCGCCGTTAATTCCATGAGATTTTAAATTGAAAAGCAACCCTTTATGCCAGTTAGACACAATCAAATGCTTTAGAAAGATCACAAAATATCATACAACATGATTTAAGTTGATTCACTGTTGAGTAATCTGCTAAAAATCCAGCTTGGTATTTATAAAAAAAAAAAAAAAAAAAAAAAAAAGGTTACTATAATGAAAAAAAATGATACATATACTTAAACATTACAATCTCCGTGACTTTTTCAACACATCTTGATACAGAAACAGGTCTGTAAGTTGATGAAAGTATTTGATCATCCGCTTTAAACAAATGAAAGACATTTGCTATTTATGTTTCCTTGTATGTCTGAAGAGGTTACGAACAAAATTCGCCGATATTTGGGGGCAAAGACAGCACTGGGCTCATTGGACCAATTGACAATTTTTATCAAGTTGTCATTACTTAAGAATGTAACCCAGGTAAAGTCGTAGGTGTGTGATTGATAGTGAAAGGAAAATGTTAATATTGTAGATTGGTTTCATGAGCTTATTCAATTTAGATATTGTGCGGAATACGGATGTTTGTTTGAGATCTACGATTTCAATCAATCTCGTATTTTCCGGGGATAAAAGATAAAGCAAAAGTGAAACACATCATGATGACGTACGATGATAGAACCCGGACTTCTGGGTACATCCTCTAGATTTGTTTATTTGCTGGCTATTTCCGCGTGATCAATACAAGGCTGATTCTGTAACCAGGAAGGTCAGATTAAAAACCCTTGTTAGCTGCAGCTTCATCAAATAATTACCTTTTTTCTTTAAGATAATAGCAACATTATTAATTCTCTCTCTTTTTTCATTTAGTTTTTTTTTTTGTACTTAATATTTTCTGACAGACTCTCGTACATTCTCGGGAAGGAAAATTATATTTCTGGAAGAGAACGGAGTGATGATTAAGCCAATGATGACTTTCATGCGACAGAAACTGAGAGCAGTATAGCACGCGGTGGTGTTAATGACCTCATATCCCTGGACACTGTCACTAAATATCGGTGTGTACGCGTGGGGCTGTATATATAAAATAAGTTTATTCCAATTTTGAGCCCAGAGGGCATAACAGCAAGACAGCTTATGCCTGTGTCACATTACTAGCGGGTACCGGGCGAGGTATAGGTATCGGTGGGGGACCTGTCAAGATCTAACACCGTAGGGACACATTTCCAAGTCTGCCGGGTGATTAGCTCTCCTCATATACCGCCCGCACCTCGGGTGGGACAAGGAAGGCAGCCGTATGTTTACCGGGCGGGGAGCGTATGGAATGATGGTGTTGGTGGCCGCCCGATATCCGTAAGGTTATCGGTAGGTAACCGGGAGGGGTACGTCCGGTACCCATACGGACATCGTACGGACTAGGTACCCCCGTGCGGTCACCGCTCGGACACCTGAGGGGTATCGGATGAAGCCCGGACGATGTCCGTTCTGAGAACACCCGGGTATCGTTCGGTGACCTTTGCCTTTTCATGCGTGTTAAGTGCAATTAAGGCAATTGCAAACTGGTGTATATATACCTATCGTCATCGTCATCATCTCCAACATCATCATCGACGCTGTTGCCATCAACATCGACATGGCCAATCCTCCGAGGCATCTGAGACTGCCGTTCCTACGTCTACAACTCGCTGAAGCACGTGAGCGTTATCTTACGATGGGGTTGACATCGCCAGGATTTAACTCCGCGCTAAAAGCTGCCGGTGGGGTATACGGGCCCTGAATGGCGTGTTCTCACCGCATGGTCCCCGGCCGGACACTTTTCAGATTTTGGCATTCTCAGGCCGCTCAGAACCCGCTACCTAGTCGGATACCTAATCGCAGTGTAATGTGACACAGGTATTATAAAGAAGGAAATTTCAAAAAAGAAAGAAAGTTCACAACATTCCACATTGTATGGCGTTGTAAAAAAAAAAAAAAGATTGATATACAGATATTTTCCCTATCAGATAAAAAAATTCTACAGGTTAAAACATATACATATGTTGGTACAAGAAACATTGGTGCACGCACCAAAGTTATGGGCCGAACAAATTTCCAAGAGAGTATCATTGTTTCCATAAACTAAAACTGTCTCGTAAACATATTGATTGGACAAGTGTCCAAATTCGACCCATTAACATACAAAATGAACAGTAATCTGTTACTCCTTAAAGATCTGTGAACTACGTGTATGTCCAGTAGGCAAAGGTTCTCCAGTGGACTTTTTTAAAGAGCAGTCTGAACCTTAACCTTAAACCATTGTGACCTCAGAATAATGTGTTTATATGCTGCTTTACGTCTCATTCTCGAATTTTTCACTCTTATAGAGACGTCACCTTCGGGCGAATTGAGCAGTGAGGGTTCTTTATCGTGCTAACGCCTATCGTGACACAGGACCATGGCTTACAAGCCTCATCTGAATGACCTCAAAATAATAGATATGGGTTATTCTGCTCCTTGGATGTTATAAGTTTGATGAATATTTACAATGTTCATTATTGGAAAATATTGAGCTTTTATCACTTGAATATATTAAGCAAACATTTTCTAATGTGCAAAATAATTCAACCAATGACTGTTGCATGAATACTGCATTAATTTAATTTCACACTTTCCATATTAAAACTATGACATTTAATTTGGGTTATCCAAATATCATAACCTTTCGCTATGAAATAAATCAGATTTATTCAAGATTGAAAATTTTATTGGCACAACCTGTGACAATATTTAACAAAATAGTATAATGCAATAATCAAAACATTCTTTAGCACCCTTGGAATTATGCATTTTTCAAAACAAAACAAAAATGACGCCACCTCTATAAATAGGTCAGCAGATAAGCGCACGTGACCTGTGTGTTACACACAAAAAAAAACAAAACAAAAAAAAAAAACAAAAAAAAAAAAACAAAATGTTTAAAAAACACCACCGAATTACTTTACATACAAAATGAAAACGTATCATGATAATCAGTAATCCAACTTAAAAAAAAAAATACACACTCATCCCGCAGAAACTCATACACTTCTCAAATTCTTATTTCATAGAATGGGCCGGCTCGTGCCGGCCCATAATAATACAGATATTGTCCATTTACTTGTGTATACACCTGATTAGCAATTCATATATGTATGTACTCGTTTCCCCAACATGCTGCATCCACATGTAGTTTGCAGTCCATGTAACCTGTAGTTAATGGTATCACATTGTAAAGTCTGAAGTTCCCGGGTGGCGGTAGATATGACAAACTTTGTTAAGGGTTCAAGAAGAATATACATGTATTCTCTATGTTTGAGTTACACGAAAAGTGAAGATAACGATAAGCAATACAAAATAGAGAGTTGAACAAACACGGACCCCTGGACACACCAGAGGTGGGATCAGGTGCTTAGGAGGATTAAGCATCCCCTGTTGACCGGTCACACCCGCCGTGAGCTCTATATCTTTGATCAGGTAAACGGAGTTGTCTGTAGTCAAAATCAAATACTCTGTACGACATAAACCTGTCTGTGAAAAAAAGTTGGAATAATATTTTAACCCTTCGAGATGATTTTAACTGGAAACAAGTATGTATTAATCTTTTTGTTTGACAACAGGAACAGTTACAGTATTGTGCAGATAATTCTGATAGTTAAAAAAAAATGCTTGTATCATTCAAAGATCACTGACAACCAGCTTTGTACACACTGTTCAGAGAAACCAGGGACCATAAAACACTTATTATTTTATTGTGATAACATTAAATAGATTCGTCATCCTTGAAATATTTTAAATAATTTCGTCATCCTTGAAATATTTTGAATAATTTCGTCATCCTTGGAAGATTTTATCTGAGAGAAAATGGGCAAATTAGTTATGTTCAATGCACATAATGTTATACCTGGCGACGTAGATAAAGGTGTTGGATTAAATCTGATTATTTTATTAGTTAAGAAATATATATTTCAAGTGTCAAGAAAAAACGTACAATTATTGATGTCTATTTATATCTTAATGATTATTATTTATTAGACAGGAAATTGTACTGTGAGGATTAGTTTGAAAACAGATGGTCAGAGTGCATGAGATGCGTTTTCGAAAATAACGCCTAAAGTTATACATATATAACCTATTGCTATATATTTTTGTCTCCATATATTTCATTTTCTTATATACAACCATTTTCCGTCTCTGTGGCTGAATGTAGTGTGGAAGTGTGCATGCTAGGTTAACAGTGTGTACATGTGTAGCTGATGTTGGAGACTTTTGTCATTATTGTACAATTTGACAGTAGTAAAGCCAAACTAAATAAGGACATTGCACAGAACCTACCTGTACTAACAAGTCTTGTCCAACCACTAAGCCGTGTACCACCCCACCCCTCGACACACATGCCACTAAGCCGTGTACCGCCCCATCCCTCGACACACATGCCACTAAGCCGTGTACCGCCCCATCCCTCGACACACATGCCACTAAGCCGTGTACCGCCCCACCCCTCGACACACATGCCACTAAGCCGTGTACCGCCCCATCCCTCGACACACATGCCACTAAGCCGTGTACCGCCCCACCCCTCGACACACATGCCACTAAGCCGTGTACCGCCCCATCCCTCGACACACATGCCACTAAGCCGTGTACCGCCCCACCCCTCGACACACATGCCACTAAGCCGTGTACCGCCCCACCCCTCGACACACATGCCACTAAGCCGTGTACCGCCCCACCCCTCGACACACATGCCACTAAGCCGTGTACCGCCCCACCCCTCGACACACATGCCACTAAGCCGTGTACCGCCCCACCCCTCGACACACATGCCACTAAGCCGTGTACCGCCCCATCCCTCGACACACATGCCACTAAGCCGTGTACCGCCCTACCCCTCGACACACATGCCACTAAGCCGTGTACCACCCCACCCCTCGACACACATGCCACTAAGCCGTGTACCCCCCCACCCCTCGACACACATGTCACTAAGCCGTGTACCGCCCCACCCCTCGACACACATGCCACTAAGCCGTGTACCGCCCCACCCCTCGACACACATGCCACTAAGCCGTGTACCACCCCACCCCTCGACACACATGCCACTAAGCCGTGTACCACCCCACCCCTCGACACACATGCCACTAAGCCGTGTACCACCCCACCCCTCGACACACATGCACGAGCGCATAAAATTATGTCAGTGGCATATAACTACTATATGTGATTTCACTTCTTTTTCACAAAGATCTAGAATGTAAATTTTAACTGTTTAAAAAGAGAAAATCACTTTGATTTGCTAATACCTTTTTAATTTGTTGGGGTGCTACCACAGAACGCAGTTTTAAGAGAAATTTGCTCGTGTTCATGATAAGTTCCTAGATAGTTGAAATTTCAACGCCTGGCACAAACAGGGGGATTCAGATATTGTTCAACAGTGTACCGTACATAAACTTCTAGTGCCAGCCACTGAAATCTGAACAATGTACCGTACATAAATTTCTAGTGCCAGCGACTGAAATCGAGGACATCAAAGCAATTTAAAGAGATTCGAATTCTATTAGTCTGCGTGACGCTTTTCTTCGTCAACCTAAATGAGATGTCTAGACCGCACGGAATATTTTGACCTGGCTAAAAAGACATTCATCATAACCCTTTACCTAATTCTCTAAGGAGGGGGGGGGGGTGGGGTGGGAGGGGGGTCCGCTTGCGAATTAAAGATACTGGCCTGCATGTTGAGGACGTCTCTTCCAAAAATAGAACTGATATTCCAACTCAATATTTCTTCTATTGTCACCACAAAAACACGTATCCGGGGGGGGGGGGGGGGGGGGGAGAGAGGCCTTCTTCAGTGATTGCCCGTGTATCTCGAAGGTCTGTACACAAGAACACGTATCCTCCGGGGGGGGGGGGGGGCTTCTTCAATGATTGCCCCGGTATCTCAAGGGTCTGTACACAAGAACACGTATCCCGGGTACAATTATCTTTACAATTATCGACTTACTTTACAATTTTCAGTTCTCATCACAATTATTAGTTATCTTTACAATTATCGACTTACTTTACAATTTTCAGTTCTCATCACATCACAATATATCATTAGCTATCTTTACAATTATCGACTTACTTTACAATTTTCAGTTCACATCACAATTATTAGCTATCTTTACAAATACCGGGTGACCACCTTCAAATTATCAGTTAACACTATAATTAGTAGTGAACTTTACAATTATTAGTTAATTACTTATAACCTTACAATAATTGATTAACCTTCCAATTATCATTTGACCCTACAGATAATAATTAACCTTACGTATTACTTAACCTTGCGGCTATTAGCAAATGTTAGAATCACAGTAAAACTCTGATATAGCGAATTTCTGTGGACAATTTAAATAACGAATTCGTTATAAAACTGATTTTCTTCATGCATGTAAAATAGCCACCTTAATCAAAAGTTATTGAACTTCCGCCCTCTTTTATTAATCAAACTCGAAAAGTTCACGATCATTCATCACTGGGGACAAATCGCGATTAACCGTCTTGAATTTGTCAACAAGTTAATTCATATATATATATATATATATATATATATATATATATATATATAATGTGTGTGTGTGTGTGTGTGTCTGTCTGTCTGTCTGTCTCTCTCTCTCTCTCTCTCTCTAGTCTTAAGCAATTTCATATGTACAAAGCGGGATAACACAAAATGGACGGTATGCGGACGAGCATTGGATCAATGAACGTAACGACGAATGTACGAGGCTGATATTATGGAAGTCCTCATTTAAACGGAAAATAAATTTTTGGGATTTTTCAAAGCAAAACAAAATTAATAGTGATAGAGAGTTAACTTGATATTTGAGACGAACGACAGTGTTACCTATGTGCACTTTAATTGCTAGAATCGACCGAATCTGAATGTAAATTTCCAGACTGTTATAAATGATGAAGACGTCAGTCCAATATCCAGTAGAGCCGAATCTAGCCGAGATTAAATTGCCTTTTGTCTGTTGTCTGTCTGTCAGGCCGTCCGTCTGTCCGTAAACTGTTCCCATTTTCATCTTTTTCTCCAGAACAACTGGACCAATTAAAGTGCACATAGGTAACACTGCTGTTCGTCTCAAATATCAAGTTAAATCTCTATAACTATTAATTTTGTTTTACTTTAAAAAATCCCAAAAATGAATTTGGGACAGAATTTGGGAAATGAATGACACAGAATGTAAAGGAATTATGTAACTTGGGTAAATTTATTAAAGAGTCCCGGAAGTCAAATATACAGTTTGGTTTATCTTATGTATTTTTAAAAATAAATACCGATCGCAAAATTATCTCAGTTATTATGTAATCAATAAACGATATAATGGGCAAAAACAACCTATTTCGTAAATTCACACCTTTACGATACCGAAAACGAGACTGAAAATGTGATACCGGATCTGACGTCACAACCCATCATTGGCGGTTTTTCAATACCAATACTCACAAACTTAACATAAAAGTGCTTCGCACTATTATTAAGTTTGTGAGTAAAATGTCCAGAGTTTACACATCGATAAATTCTTCAAAAAGAATGCTTAATCCTATAATGGTGGTATGGGGCAATGCAGATATTATCCAGTTCTTCTCGTTTTTAGCCTCCATAACACTTGTATTCTTTGCATCTCTTCCTTATATTCATAGCCTTTAATTTTCAATCACTAGTGTTTTGATAAATATACCAGTGTTTTTTAGTTAAATTGAAAAACCCATGCTTTTATCGGAAGATAAAATACGCTGGAACAGCATACGCTGGTTACTTATAAAACTTTGGTAAATTAAGATCTTCTGATATCGCAGTACAAGGAATTTTACAAAAGTATTTCACTCGTTATGGAAATTTCTTCCTACAAACTAGTATAACATAATCTAGTACACGCTGAGTGATTTTTAAAAATATGCAGATGCTCTAACACAGGCACGTAACATCGTTTTTTCAAAGGGGGGGGGGGTCACAAAGCTAAAAAATATTCCCAACTCCTGACGGGGGTGCAGCCTTTGTCGTTTACTACATGGGTTCAGTTCATCAAGCTTACATTCTTCTTATTAAAAAAGTGGGAAGGAAAATAAGCAAATATGTCTGACTGTGCTTGTGAAAATAACCGACTTTGCATGTAAAAAGCACGTTGTCAGAGCTCGTTAGGCATAACTTATACGTGTATCGCGTTTTCCATTGTATTTGATGACCCCACATACCCAAACAAGAGGCCCATGGGCCACATCGCTCACCTGAGTCACCTTGGCCCATATCTGAAGACTTTCCATATATATTTGCATGTAAAACCTTAGTCCCTATTATGGCCCAAACTACCCTTTGCAATTTGAATCTACACTATGTCAGAAAGTTTTCATGTAAAAATCAGCTTTTTTGGCTCAGTGGTTCTTGAGAAAATTTTTCCTATATATTTGTATGTAAAACTTTGATCCCCTATTGTGGCCCCATCCAACCCCCGGAGCCTATGATTTGAACAAACTTGAATCTGCATTATGTCAGGAAGCTTTCATGTAAATCTCAGCTTTTCTGGCTTAGTGGTTCTTGAGAAGAAGATTTTTAAAGTTTTTCCCTATATATTTGTGTGTAAAACTTTGATCCCCCCTTGGGGCTCCATCTTATCCCCGGGGGCCATGATTTGAACAAACTTGAATCTGCACTATGTCAGAAACTTTTCATGTAAAAATCAGCTTTTCTGGCTCGGTGGTTCTTGAGAAGAAGATTTTTCCTATATATTTGTATGTAAAACTTTGATCCCCTATTGTGGCCCCATCCAACCCCAGGGGCCCATGATTTGAACAAACTTGAATCTGCATTATGTCAGGAAGCTTTCATGTAAATCTCAGCTTTTCTGGCTTAGTGGTTCTTGAGAAGAAGATTTTTAAAGTTTTTCCCTATATATTTGTATGTAAAACTTTGATCCCCCCTTGGGGCTCCATCTTATCCCCGGGGGCCATGATTTGAACAAACTTGAATCTGCACTATGTCAGAAACTTTTCATGTAAAAATCAGCTTTTCTGGCTCGGTGGTTCTTGAGAAGAAGATTTTTCCTATATATTTGTATGTAAAACTTTGATCCCCTATTGTGGCCCCATCCAACCCCAGGGGCCCATGATTTGAACAAACTTGAATCTGCATTATGTCAGGAAGCTTTCATGTAAATCTCAGCTTTTCTGGCTTAGTGGTTCTTGAGAAGAAGATTTTTAAAGTTTTTCCCTATATATTTGTGTGTAAAACTTTGATCCCCCCTTGGGGCTCCATCTTATCCCCGGGGGCCATGATTTGAACAAACTTGAATCTGCACTATGTCAGAAACTTTTCATGTAAAAATCAGCTTTTCTGGCTCGGTGGTTCTTGAGAAGAAGATTTTTCCTATATATTTGTATGTAAAACTTTGATCCCCTATTGTGGCCCCATCCAACCCCAGGGGCCCATGATTTGAACAAACTTGAATCTGCACTATGTCAGAAACTTTTCATGTAAAAATCAGCTTTTCTGGCTCGGTGGTTCTTGAGAAGAAGATTTTTCCTATATATTTGTATGTAAAACTTTGATCCCCTATTGTGGCCCCATCCAACCCCAGGGGCCCATGATTTGAACAAACTTGAATCTGCATTATGTCAGGAAGCTTTCATGTAAATCTCAGCTTTTCTGGCTTAGTGGTTCTTGAGAAGAAGATTTTTAAAGTTTTTCCCTATATATTTGTGTGTAAAACTTTGATCCCCCCTTGGGGCTCCATCTTATCCCCGGGGGCCATGATTTGAACAAACTTGAATCTGCACTATGTCAGAAACTTTTCATGTAAAAATCAGCTTTTCTGGCTCGGTGGTTCTTGAGAAGAAGATTTTTCCTATATATTTGTATGTAAAACTTTGATCCCCTATTGTGGCCCCATCCAACCCCAGGGGCCCATGATTTGAACAAACTTGAATCTGCATTATGTCAGGAAGCTTTCATGTAAATCTCAGCTTTTCTGGCTTAGTGGTTCTTGAGAAGAAGATTTTTAAAGTTTTTCCCTATATATTTGTATGTAAAACTTTGATCCCCCCTTGTGGCCCCATCCTACCACCGGGGGCCATGATTTGAACAAACTTAAATCTGCAATATGTCAGGAAGCTTTCAGGTAAATTTCAGCTCTTCTGGCCCAGTGGTTCTTGAGAAGAAGATTTTTAAATGACCCCACCCTATTTTTGCATTTTTGTGATTATCTCCCCTTTGAAAGGGACATGGCCCTTCATTTGAACAAACTTGAAAGCCCTTCACCCAAGGATGCTTTTGGCCATGTTTGGTTGAAATTGGCCCAGTGGTTCATGAGAAGAAGATGAAAATGTGAAAAGTTTACAGACAGACGGACAGACAGACAGACAGACGGACGCCGGACAAAATGTGATCAGAAAAGCTCACTTGAACCTTCGGTTCAGGTGAGCTAAAAACTAGACAGCGATTCCTTATAAAATAAAGATTAAATAAGAAATGAAATGCACACGACATAATACATTAATTTCCATAGCCCCCCTTCCCCCAATTCATTTGCATGTAAGTGAGAAATTTACGTCCAGTTATGTATATGGGGAAAATAATGCATTGGGTTAGCACAAAGAAAACACTCGGTGAATGACTACTCATTTCTGGGTTGAAAATCAAACAGCGCGGTGTCTTTTGTTTTTAAAATCACAGAACATATTTAAACTTGCAACAGCTAATGAGCGATATTACGATAACACTGGTTAAATATCGTGTATTCTGATGTTCTTTAACTTGCCGCGTTTCTCTCGTTAAATATCGTGTATTCTGATCTTCTTTAACTTGCCGCGTTTCACTGGTTAAATATCGTGTATTCTGATCTTCTTTAACGTGCCGCGTTTCTCTCGTTAAATTGGCATCCCTACCCCTCTATATTGATCTAATTTTCGCACTAAAACGAGAATCCCAACATAAAACTGGATATAGTTACGCCATGCGTTAACTGGCAAGCCAGTATGGAAATTATTGATATCAAAATTTGACAGATTGATTTGCACGCTACGGGGGGTTTAACTTACTTCTGTTTTAAATGGTTTCCCGGGGGATAGATAACGCGAATTCTGGGACGCGCAGTCATTCTGACCGTAGATGGTTATTGATCACGTCATGAATGAAATTAACAAATGGAGAAAAGAAAGATGCAACATCTCTCTGAACTCTTATTTCACTTGTATAATTCCCTGCTATAGACACTGCTTCATTTGAAAGGTATAATTTTCTTCCCGGAAAAATCTAAACGGTCAATATATCAAATGCGTAATAACAATGATCTTGTTTCCTCGTTAAAACAAAATCATAATGAGGGCATCGCGGTGTTCATTGAAAGCCTTTTGGGAAATAAAAGATTACAATTCAGAAATGATAGGCCAGAATTTTTAATGAGACCGTTTCTCTGTTGATGAGGACAGAATTGCAGAGGAGGAATATATCCCGATATCAAAAGGTGATTTCCATTTACAAATACATCCGTTCTGACGACTATATTTGTTGTTTTGACATTTAAGAAATTTAACGAGCAACCAGTTTTCATACTCACTCCCTAATATCACAGTATATGTGGAACATCTGTTCTACACGACTAATTTGAGAGAGAGATTGAGAGAAATTAACCTGCGACACAGTATACAACCAGGGGGAGATAATCGACGTTATTATAGATTTTTTCCCACATACATGTAATTATTAAGATTTATTCCCTTCGGGATGTAGGTATTATGTTATAACTCTCTGTTTATCCCGCTACACCGAGGCAATTTCAGTTCAACCCTGTGTCATCGAAGGTCAACCATTCCGTGACTATGGACAAACCCTGTCAGAATCGTGAATCCAAATAAAGACATTTCGCACTTTTATTTTTGAAATTGTTTGGTTTATGTCTCAGGTTTTTAAAACTAATTGCAGGTACCCTAACCCATTGAACTAGACGATGTAAACCAGACACTTGACAATGAACCAGACGATGTAAACCAGACGCTTGACAATGAACCAGACGATGTAAACCAGACACTTGGCAATGGACCAGACGATGTGAACCAGACGCTTGGCAATGAATCAGACGATATGAACCAGACCATTGAAGATGAACCATACTATGGGGAACCAGACGTTTGACAATGAACCAGACGATGTGAACCAGACGCTTGGCAATGGACCAGAATATGTGAACCAGACACTTGGCAATGAATCAGACGATATGAACCAGACGCTTGAAGATGAACCAGACGATGTGAAGCAGACGCTTGACAATTAGTACTGATCCAATGAACCAGACGGTGTGAAGCAGACGCTTGACAATTAGTACTGATCCAATGAACCAGACGGTGTGAAGCAGACGCTTGACAATTAGTACTGATCCAATGCACCAGACAGTGTGAAGCAGACGCTTGACAATTAGTACTGATCCAATGCACCAGACAGTGTGAAGCAGACGCTTGACAATTAGTACTGATCCAATGCACCAGACGGTGTGAAGCAGACGCTTGACAATTAGTACTGATCCAATGCACCAGACGGTGTGAAGCAGACGCTTGACAATGAACCAGTCGCTTGACAATTTTGATAACCCAATGCACCAGACGATGGTAGTGCCGAAGACGTCATAATCAAGATGGTAGCTGTAGTCTTTTAAACACAATGTGAAGATTTTCAGTATACATGTCCAGCACAAGTATTAAAGTGGACAGATGACTCGTCTTAAATACCAACCACGTGATATCACTAAGTGCGATCCCGGAAACTGTCAGCATTGTAATAGAACTGGAGGCCGGCCTATGGATAACATGTCCATTTCACACATGGGGAGTAAAATTTTCCAACGTCTTGAGATGTTGTGATTGCCTTTATCATTACAACGTGAATTCGGCTGAACATTTCATATTTCGTTATTATAATAACTTCATTAGGTCCAAGAATATTACTTCCCCAAACGAATAACAGATTCCCCAAAACGTGAGAGTGATATTTACGATTTTGATACAAAGTAATAAAAATTTCAGTTATATTGATGTGGGTTTTTTTTAATAGGGTTTTTCGTATTTGTATGGAAATCATGTCTTTATTCATTTTTGACAACACAACTCGGATTTATTGCACACAATACTAATACAGAAGCTGATTTTATGAATCCAATCAAAAGGACACAGACCGGATGGCAATGTAAATCCTGTCTATTTGAGGATCATTTTCTGTGCAAACGCCCCCTTACTTCCATCTCCGACCAGTTTCGTAATGTCCACGGCAAATCACGAGACGCATAGCTTAAACACAGCTCATCCAATGTCGTTACTTGTATAAATACAGACATCGCTATATTTGTCCAGCAAATTTCTCTTTGATTTTTTTCTCCTTTGATCAATATGCAAGATTCGATATTCGTCTCTTCATCAGTTAGCCTAGAATGTCCAGAGTAAATCTGCTTGGTCACATGGTGGGGACAATTTCCCAGAAATGTAAAGTTAGGTATCGTGACACACGACAAACAGCACAATCAGAGCCAGGTCAAATATATCAATGGCGAATCATCGTACTTGAAAGAAACTTTTCACTTCTCTCAATCACAAATCGATGTTTTGCGTGATAAACGAATTGCTTATGTAACACGAAATGCTTTTATCATCATCTTTATCTCGCTTTTCCTCACGTTTGCCACTGGTTGCAATAAATGGAAGTCTTTAAATTGACACTAACCTTCGGGTTTTTTGGGTTTTTTTTATTATTGTACCTACTTAACTGCTGCCATTGCTCTTTGAGCGTAGTTTCGTTATTTAGCGGTGAAACGTTTTGTTGTCCTGTGGACGGTGAATTGTAACGTTTTATAGATATCTCATATCCTCAACTATTCGTGTGATGTCGATGAAAGTTTCCATTGTAAAGCATTAGAACCCCTTCCTTCAAGGACTACCCTACCCAAGGGCTCCAATCAAAATGATTGCAAGCCTGCGAGCAGGAAACCTGTTCACTAACTATTATGAATAGCAGTTATGAATCCACTGTCACCTTCTGGATTCGTCATTAGTCCACTGTGAACATGTTTTGTATAAAATACTGAAGTGCTAGTAAATCATCCATATGGATTTTTCTTTCTCGCGAAATCCAAATGAGGGTGGTGGCGTCATATTGATTACAAGTTTTACAATGAGAATACGTAGGAAAATTCTATGAAAGCCCCCCCCCCCCCCCCCCAACCAGAAAGCTACAGTGTTAAATTATCACGTGGTACATATATCTAAGGTAGCCCTGGTGTCCGTGTTTTATCTGTAACTAATGACAGTGTTAGTCACTACATTCTCGGTGTCGTTATGAAGCCCTAAAACTACCGTTTAAATATTAAAATCTTTAAGAAAACAATTTCACCAAATTGCTCAAAAACACAAGAAGCCCATGGTCCACATCGCTCACATGAACCACATTGGTCCTGCCATTGTTGAAGGTCACCAAAGTATAACAAGGTATTATATTAAAGAATTTATATACAAGATATGAAAGCCCTACCTTAAATAGTTCAGGAGATATTAAATAGGTCAATTTTTTAAAAAGTAGGTCAAACCTAAAGGTCAAAAGATCAAACACCATTGTGTCACAAGGTCTTGCCAAAGAATATATACACAAAACATGAAATCCCCACCTAAAACAGTTCCGGATATACTTAATAGATTATGTTTTCTGAAAAGTAGGTAAAACTCAGAGTTCAAGGTCACATTGTCAAAGGACATGATATAAAATGAAAAGTTTTGCCATAAGAAATTCATATACAAGATATGAAAGATCTACCTTAAATAGTTCAGGTCATATTGAATAGGTCACATTTTTATCAAAAGTAGATCAAACTTTCAGGTTAAGGTCACAAGATCAAATACCAATGGATCACATGGATAGTCTTCCCATAAAGAATGTATGAAAGATGAAGATAACGAACAGTGATCAATCTCATTACTCCTATAAGCAATACAAAACAGATAATTGGGCAAACACGGATCAAACCCTGTATATATAAAATATGAAAGCCCTAGCTTAAATAGTTCAAGAGATATTTTCAAAGACCCCCCCCCCCCCCCCACACACACACACATACATACATACATACATACATACATACATACATATATATATATATCAGCATATAAAACTTTGACCCCTTGTTGTGGACCCAACCTACCAATATCACCAGGCTGTACAGTGGCCCTAAAATTCTTATAAAATTCCATTTTTTAAATTTTGCTAAAATTCCTACAAATATGTTCAATTTAAGGGGAAATCCTAAAAAGGCCCTAATTCTTAATGTCAATTCCTTTTTTTTAAATATTGCTACTCTAGCAATTTTGAAAATGTATTCATACTGAATGTGTATTAACGTAGTTTGCAGATCTTATTCATATAATGCAGTAAAAGGCAGTTGCCCAGTGGATCCATGTGTCAAGCTTGTTTATTGGTTAAGACTGTGACAAAGATGTTACTATAAAGGTTATAACCAATAACAGCTGGAACAATGGAACCTTGGAAGATGTCATTCCTGCACTTACAGTATTGTTGATAGTTTACTATTGTCAAACTTGCAAAGGTAAGTACTTTTAAATGTATAAAACTGCCGTAATTTAGTTACAAATTTCCTAATTTTAGCCCCCAAATTTCTTAATTTCATCCCTAAAATTAGACGTAATTTTTGTCAATAAGTGCTGGACAGCCTGCAGTATATAATTTGTCTAAATTTCCAATATCATTATTTTTCATATTTTATCATATTGACAAAATTTTGAGCCGGTTTTCAGCATCGAAAACAAGAGGCCCATGGGCCAAATCGCTCACTTTAGTCACTTTAAAGATTTTCCCTATATATTTGCATGTAAAACTTTGATCCCTATTGTAGCCCCAACCTACTCCTGGAGGCCATGATTTTACAAACTTGAATCTGCACTATGTCAGGAAGCTTTCGTGCAAATGTAAACTTCTTTGGCCCAATGGTTCTTGAGAAGATTTTTAAAGATTTTTTCCCCATTTATTAGTATGTAAAACTTTGATCCCCTATTGTGACCCCATCCTAGCCCCAGGGGTCATGAGTTTAACAAACTTAAATTTGCACTATGTCAGGAAGATTTCATGTGAATCTAAGCTTTTCTGGCTCTGTGGATCTTGAGAAGATGTTAAAAGATTTCCCCCATATATTAGTATGTAAAAATTTGATCCCCTATTGTGGCCCCATCTTACTCCCAGGGGCCATGGTTTTAACAAACTTCAATCTCCACTATGTCAGGAAGCTTTCCTGTAAATTTCCACTTTCCTGGACCAATGGTTCTTGAGGAGAAGATTTTAAAAGTTTTTTCCTATATATTTGTATGTAAAAGTTTCATCCCCTATTGTGGCCCCATCCTACTCCCAAGGATCATGATTTTTACAAACTTGAATCTGCACTATGTCAGGAAGCTTTCATGTAAATTACAGCTCTTCTGGCCCAGTGATCCTTGAGAAGAAGATTTTTAAATGACCACACCTATTTTTGTGATTATCTCCCCTTTCAAGGGGTATGACCCTTCATTTGGACAAACATCAAAGCCCCTTACCCAAGGATGTTTTTGGTTAAATCTAATGATAATTGGCTCAATGGTTCTGGAGAACTTAGTCGTTTTTTCAACTCTTTATATATATATATATATATATATATATATATATATATATAATAGAAAAACGCCCAAAAAGGAAAAAAGTCAAAAATGTAAAAAGTTTACAGACAGACGGACAGACAGATAGACGACGGACAACAGGCGATCAGAAAAGCTCACTTGAGCTATCAGCTCAGGTGAGCTAAAATGCTGTTTACAGCAATAAATGTCATAAATCCTATAAAGAATATAAAATTGTACATTATATCAAGGCCCACAACCCTGTCTTGGGTGGCTCTGCACTAATACTTCAACATGACCCAAGACACTGGTGGGAAGTGTCAATATTATCGATGTATGCAAATCTAGGTTAGTAAAGGGAATGGAAGCAGGCAATGGGCGACAGATGTGTATCCTCATCAATTATGAAAGTCCATAGGTGAAAACACACACCTGTGTATTTCAAATTCAGACGATGTAATTTTAACCCAAGAGATGTATGACACAACAACTAATCATAGCAGGTTCCTAGCGACATTTTTTTAAAAGTTCTCATAGCACCAATCGATGGAATGTGATTTGCGAGTCCATAGGGTGGTAAATTACTTACATAACCCAATATTTATACCACTTTGTTGCTTATAAATTGTGTTTTTTGTCCTACACTTGTCACCAGATGTCGTAAGGGATGTTATCTGACTTTCAGCATTGTTCCCTCGAGAATAAATGCTTATTTCAAGAGAGCATAAAACATGTTCTTGCGGCATCTGCCTATAGTCAATAGAACTTTGACCTTGACATCCTGATCTAGAATTAAACTTTGACATTGACCTTTATATATTGATCTTTACCTACAGTATTTATAGCTCTCATTGAAATTGAGAGTCGAAATTCTTTATCATTCAATATTAAGTTCGTGGATTTATACTCAACCCTAACACAATCCAACACCCACCCCTAACACAATGCAATACTTACCCCTAATACAAGCCAACATTCACCCCTAACACAATCCAACATCCACCCCTAACACAATCCAATATCCACCCCTAACACAATGCAACACTCACCCCTAACACAATCCAACATCCACCCCTAACACAATCCAACATCCACCCCTAACACAATCCAATACTTACCCCTAATACAATCCAACATTCACCACTAACACAATCCAATACCCACCCCTAACACAATCCAACATCCACCCCTAACACAATCCAATACTTACCCCTAATACAATCCAACATTCACCCCTAACACAATCCAATACCCACCCCTAACACAATCCAATACTTACCCCTAACACAATCCAATACTCACTCCTAACACAATCCAATACTCACCCCTAACACAATCCAACATTCACCCCTAACACAATCCAACACCAACCTCTAACACAATGCAACACTCACCCCTAACACAATCCAATATCCACCCCTAACACAATCCAATATCCACCCCTAACACAATCCAACACCAACCTCTAACACAATGCAACACTCACCCCTAACACAATCCAATACCCACCCCTAACACAATCCAATACTTACCCCTAACACAATCCAACACCCACCCCTAACACAATCCAATACTCACCCCTAACACAATCCAACATCCACCCCTAACACAATCCAATACTTACCCCTAACACAATCCAATACTCACCCCTAACACAATCCAATACTCACCCCTAACACAATCCAACATCCACCCCTAACACAATCCAATACTCACCCCTAACACAATCCAATACTCACCCGTAACACAATCCAATACTCACCCCTAACACAATCCAATACTCACTCCTAACACAATCCAATACTCACCCCTAACACAATCCAATACTCACCCCTAACACAATCCAACATCCACCCCTAACACAATCCAACATCCATCCCTAACGAAATCCAACATCCACCCCTAACACAATCCAATACTCACTCCTAACACAATCCAATACTTACCCCTAACACAATCCAATACTCACCCCTAACACAATCCAATACTCATCCCTAACACAATCCAATACTCATCCCCTAACACAATCCAATACTCATCCCTAACACAATCCAATACTCACCCCTAACACAATCCAACATCCACCCCTAACACAATCCAATACTCACTCCTAACACAATCCAATACTCACCCCTAACACAATCCAATACTCACCCCTAACACAATCCAATACTCACTCCTAACACAATCCAATACTCACCCCTAACACAATCCAATACTCACCCCTAACACAATCCAACATCCACCCCTAACACAATCCAATACTCACCCCTAACACAATCCAATACTCACCCCTAACACAATCCAATACTCACCCGTAACACAATCCAATACTCACTCCTAACACAATCCAATACTCACCCCTAACACAATCCAATACTCACTCCTAACACAATCCAATACTCACTCCTAACACAATCCAATACTCACTACTAACACAATCCAATACTCACTCCTAACACAATCCAATACTCACTCCTAACACAATCCAATACTCACTCCTAACACAATCCAATACTCACCCCTAACACATATAACATCCACCCCTAACACAATCCAACACTAACACAATCTAAGATCCACCCCTAACACAATCCAATATATCCACTAGTGATATAAACAAACACACCTAGAACTTGTTGTATTTTGAAATGAAAAGCAAGCAAATCTTTTTTTCAAATCGGAGCAATTGTTTTGATCGATGGAAAAGGGAAAACACACAAGATTTGGATTTAAATACACTCGATATTAAATAGTTAATGCGTATGTTCAGTGGTGACAATTGTCATTATCTATACAACACGGCCAATGATGTGAGGAAACGTTTTTACCAATGTTTGATTAGGAAAGGATCAAAAGTATTAACTAAAAATCAATGAACTATTTCTCCTACATCATGATGAGCAATCCTGTCTTTGTGAACCATAGCTTGCAATATTGAAGACAATACGCTATATCATACTAGTGCTTCTTTAGTCGCTATTTCAGAATCATATCAAATTCATTTTGGTATATACCGAATTTCAGATTCATGAAAACGATATACCGTTGTTACGCACCTTTTTGGCATGTCAGCGATCAATCAGGCAAAATCGGTCAATAATTTTACCACTAAGATGCGGAGAGGGGAGGGGGAGGGGTAATTTTACTTAACGTCACGACCAGTGTAACCGCCGATATAAATTGTAAATGTGATGGGACGATGTTGAGGAGGCCACAAAAATAACATCAGTCTCCAGGTTTGGGCCGTTAGTGAATGCTACCTAATTGTAAGCCTGACTGTGTGTTAACTATACAGCTCAGTCACGACTTCTTGGGTCTTTCCGATTAGCACGAAAAACATGTTGATGCTTTCCTTTACCGGAAATACCTGAAAAAATGCGATTTATAAACATTCGTCCGTGGGAATGGTGGGTAATAATAAGTTGAATGTCATATTCAATGTTAGATGGAACATTTTGATTTTTCCTCGGGGTGCAGAAATAGGAGGTATCTGTACAACTGACTCATAGCATATTAACGATAAATCAAAGAGCGTATACATGTACTTTTGTTTCAATGTTTTCTTCCATTCATAAAACAACAGGATGGAAAGGCGTCTCAAATGTCGTAAAGCGATTCTGAATGGCACATAGCGACATTGAATGACATAAATCCGATTCTGAATGACATAGCGATATTGAATGGCATATTGCGATTCTGAATGACATAGCAATATTGAATTATATGTATAGCGATTCTGAATGGCACATAGCGATTCTGAATGACAGCGATGGCGATTCTGAATGATAGCGATATTGAATGACCTGTAGCGATTCTGAATGACATAGCGATATTGAATGACATGTATAGCGATTCTGAATGACATAGCTATATTGAATGACATTTAGCGATTCTGAATGACATAGCTATATTGAATGACATGTATAGCGATTCTAAATGGTATATAGAAATTTTGAATAGTATGTAATGATATTAATTGACATGCATCGAATCCGAATGGCATGTTGTGGTTCTGAATAATATGCATCGATTCTTATTGAAATGTAGCTAAATGACGTAAAGCGTTTCTGAATAACATATTGCAATTCTGAATGCCATGCTGCGATCCTTAATAATAGGGATCTTAAATGACAGGTAGCGATCCTAAATGATAGCGATCTTAAATGGTAGGTAGCGATCCTAAATGATAGTTAGCGATTCTAAGTGATAATTAGCGATCCTAAATGGTAGGTAGCGATCCTAAATGATAGTGATCTTAAATGGCAGGTAGCGATCCTAAATGATAGTTAGCGATTCTAAATGATAATTAGCGATCCTAAATGGCAGGTAGCAATTCTAAATGATAGTTAACGATCCTAACTGACAAGTAGCGATCCTAAATGGCAGGTAGCGATCCTAAATGATAATAAGCGATCCTAAATGGCAGGTAGCAATTCTAAATGATAGTTAACGATCCTAACTGACAAGTAGCGATCCTAAATGGCAGGTAGCGATCCTAAATGATAATTAGCGATCCTAAATGGCAGGTAGCAATTCTAAATGATAGTTAACGATCCTAAATGACAAGTAGCGATCCTAAATGATAAGTAGCGATCCTAAATGACAGGTAACTATTCTAAAGGACAGGTAACTATTCTAAAGGACAGGTAGCTATACTAAATGTCAGGTAGCGATTCTAACCTTTTGTATATTTGTTGGGCTGCTTTTTGTCTTGATATTCCTATACAGACCGCAAACATTGATTTACGAAAGGTGAGACCGTCCATTAACATGTACAGTGTCGGTGGCCAACTCATTCATGAATCTAAATAGACATACTATCAAAATCCCGCGACAGGCTGGGCCACGGTGTTTCATGTCGGATTATGAGTTTCAACTTCGGAGGATAAAATGAGGACTTGGCGCTTGCACTTGGTGACTGGAACACAACGACACATACCTTTAACAGCAACCACAGCATTTGCCATGTCCAGATTGAGAATTATCCAAAATTATCCAAAATCCTGAAGTCTAGTGATAATCCTATTGAACTATCTGTGGAGGAAAAGAAATTGACATTCAATTGCATTGTAAATCAAGAGCATAGAATATTATTTTTTACATAAATCATAAATAATTTTAAAGAAATGCGTGTATATGTATGACAGATAATAAAGAACATTATCATATACCGTCAACATTAATATAGTATGGTCGATCAACTATGATATAAACACTTCCGTCACCAGGAATCAAAAAATCATCTTTCATCTCATTCAGCCTAGCCGGCCATCGTAAAAAAAAACCCACTCATTTGGTTCAACCTACTCTCTCGTCATCCTAGAATCTTCAAGAGGCTTGGGGATGATTTTCTCCAATGTATATCAATAAGGCACCAAAGCGACGTCATTACACAAACATGACGGGCTTTTTTTTGATGGCGTTATTCAACAGATGTCAGAATACAATGATTTGGTATTCTGTTTCTAAAACCATACGACGGTTTCCATTTCCATTTTCTATTACAGGTGGACTGGGATGGTTTCCAATGTATTTTTGTTTTCCTATCCTTTGTTGAGAGAGAGAGAGAGAGAGAGAGAGAGAGAGAGAGAGAGAGAGAGAGAGAGAGAGAGAGAGAGAGAGAGAGAGAGAGAGAGAGAACCTTAGTGCCATAATCATTTCCATAAAATACAATCCTATTTTTCTTGGTATGTGTATTCACAAAAATTTTTCATATTCCTGTATATGAAATTTGAATATGTAAAAATAATGAATACAATTCCTCAAGGCAATGAAACATATATCGATTATAAAAGTTTTTAGGGGATTATGAATCAAAGCAAGTGTTTCTGGATAATTGAAAATCTTATCAAATGATGCATGAGAATCGACGAAGGTTCTCTTTGAAAGAATGGGGGCGAGAAATATTGATCTAACCACGCGATGGATTGAAAATCAAGTTATAGAACAGCAAGTTACCAACTGAGAATTTCGATTACTGCTAACTAATTAACACAAACTAGAAAACAAGACAATCTTGACATAGACAATTTCTCTCTCTCTCTCTCTCTCTCTCTCTCTCTCTCTCTCTCTCTCTCTCTCTCTCTCTCTCTCAGAAAAGGTAACTCTTCCTACATAAGGTTCCGTTTCGGTCTTTATACACAGCTGAATAGACTGTGTTTCTGATACGTCGAATTCCTCCACATCATAAATATACATATACTAGATATTGAAGATTCATTCTGTCTATGTGTTTTCCAGTTGGAGAAATAACCGAGGTACTGGCCGGAGAAATAACCGAAGTACTGGCCGGAGAAATAACCGAGGTACTGGCCGGAGTAAGAACCGAGGTACTGGCCGGAGAAATAACCGAGGTACTGGCTGGAGTTTTCAGGTTACTGCTTGTTGATGTATGTTTCTCTGATGATCAGGTTCTCGTGGTCAAAGAGGAAACAAAATAGTCCTATTGCTTCACTATTCCAGTACCAGTTTTTGTGATACCGAGTTATCTCAATAATTAATTTTTCATATGAGAGAGGGAGAGAGACTGAGAGAGATAGTCTGAGAGAGAGAGGGAGAGTATGAGAGAGAGAAAAAGGCAGAGAAAGAGAGGGTCTGAGAGAGAGATAGAGAGGCAGAAAGAGAGTCAGACCTAGAGTGAGAGAGAGAGGCAGAGTCTGAGTGAAAGAGAATCTTGAGATAGAGAGAGAGAGGCAGAGATCTAGAGTCTGAGAGAGAGTCTGTGAGAGAGAGAGAGAGAAAAGGCAGAGATCTAGAGTCTGAGAGAGACTGAGACTTACCCGTTGTCATTGCCCGTCAACATATCGACAACCACGCTGTAACACTGTAAATCATGATTGCGTAATTCCACTTTAAAATTCTGACTGATGATAGGACTCACGGTAAAAAGACTACATTCAGTCGTCGATATTAGCGGAAGCACACAGAATCTAAACAGAGCATCAAAGCGTGAAATCCATCCGCTTTGTTTAAGAATCATGAGAAGAGTGACAGAGATCAACTCTTTTTTCGACCTGCTTTCCCCGCTTGTGTATACATGCGAAATTCTTGCCATTCAGTGTGTCAAAAATCGATTACCGTACAATACTCCACAATCCATTTATTAGTCAAAATATTACTCTGTTGTCTTAATCACAATAGGGAGGATTTTTTTTATTGATATTCCGACCCAGAGGACTGGCTGGATTATGCGTGGATTTCATCAGGAAGTTGGAGGTGTTTCAAATTGTCCTGCATCAAAATGGTCCCTGATTTTCAGCGTGTTATCGGTACTTACTATTGTATGAAACCGATCAGTGTTTGCTTTGTTTAACTTGGTAAATATCTACCCTATAATTGTGCAAGCTGGAGGAAGATGATTATCGAAAGGTGCACCAGTGTGTGCTGTAACTTTCAAAATCAATCGATGAACGTAATCGATCGTAGATGAAAGTATATATGACATTAATCATGTATATAGAATATCAAAACAAATGGTTATATTGCACTCCGTACTGAGGGTTCGTTCAGCGGTTCAGAGGATGATGTTTGCACGCTGTCCAGTCGTCCGTTCCGTTCTTGACCACAGAACAAAAACAACATGACGGAAATTAAATTCTATTTGGCAAACGCACCCAATCGGGCTACTATGAATCCGATCGCAATTCCATTCAATGTCCACGTGTAGACTATTTCACAAACCAAATGTTGTCTGGCATCAATCATCAATACAGTACAAGTAACTGTATGAACCGCGCTACGGTAAACGACCAGGATTTAATCCGACTAACATTAATTACACGAATACATGCATCACCCTAGTAACATTCATGTTTATGGTGGTGTATTTCTGCCATCACTTATCAGATTAATTATGTCGACTTGTCAGATTAATTATGTCGACTTATCAGATTAATTATGTCGACTTGTCAGTTAATTATGTCGACTTTTTTAGATAATTTTGTCCACTTGTCAAAAAATAGAATGTTTTAAAAAGTACCCATAAAAATGCATAAAATATGACATTCACTTGAAAACAATGATTTGAAAACTCGACATATTGATCAAACCAACTTAACCTTAACCGTCACAACAGGACCTGTAACATTGTCTGTGATAATAAAGCTATACCCCGTCCTGTATATTACTAGGGGTGGTGTAGACCCCTACTATTATTAATAAAACTATACACCGTCCTGTGTTTTTATTAGGGGTGGTATGGTGTAGACCCCTGTTATTATTATTATTACAGACAAAATGACCGGTTCCTGTGTTTTATTAGGGGTGGTATGATGCAGACCCCCTACTACTATTTTTACAGACAAAATGACTGGTTCCAGTGTTTTATTAGGGGTGGTATGGTGTAGACCCCTACTACCATTATTACAGACAAAATGACCGGTTCCTGTGTTTTATTAGGGGTGGTATGGTGTGAAACCCAACTATTATTATTACAGACAAAATGACCGGTTACAGTGTTTTATTAGGGGTGGTATGGTATAAACCCCTACTATTATTATTACAGACAAAATGACCGGTTCCTGTGCCGTAACTTAGATCATAATTTCGACTTGATCTTTTTGTAGATTTGTCAGATCTTTTTGTCAACTTGTCAGATGTTTATGTTAACTTGTTAGATAATTATGTGGACTTGTCAGATGTTTATGTTAACTTGTTAGATAATTATGTCGACTTGTCAGATGATAAGTCAACTTGTCAGATAATTATGTCGACTTGTCAGATCTTGATGTCGACTTGTCAGATAATTATGTCGACTTGTCAGATCGTGATGTAGACTTGTCAGATAATTATGTCAACTTGTCAGATCTTGATGTCGACTTGTCAGATAATTATGTCGACTTGTCAGATCGTGATGTAGACTTGTCAGATCTTGATGTCGACTTGTCAGATCGTGATGTAGACTTGTCCGATAATTATGTCGACTTGTCCGATGTGAAGAGGGAGAGTATGTCAGCAAATGGCATTAGCATATCATAATTAAAAGATAATGAGAAATGACAAGTCAATATGATCATCTATCAAGTTGACATCATTATCAGACAAGTCTATACCATTATCTAACAAGTGACGGCGTCATACATGTTGGTGACCATATAACATAGTGAACCAACCCTTTATTATATGGAATACACCATGTAATATGATGTACAATACCTTAAGGCAGCTATGGCGTTCCATATTCACTCATCAAGCCGTAAATTACTATACCACCAATTTATGTTAGCAGGGGCAGATCCAGAAAATTTTAAGAGAGTTGAGACCCAATGTTTTTATTTTTCCGCACTAAGAAAGGGAGGATTCAAAGACTCCAAAATGACAGAATATCATGAACATTTCCGTTAAAAAATGTTCAATCAAAACACCGGGGGTGGGGGAGACCCCTTAACGCCCTCTAGATCCCTCAATGTCTCAGCCTACCAAATCCACGTTTGTCAGAGCTGACAAATGAATATCATCATGTTATGAAAGGAGAAGTTGTGACCTTGCAAACATAATTTCATAGAAACGTGGCAATCGACTTCAACATCAGCGGAGTATTCGCATTGTGTACACACAGGTCACGTGCTACCCACATCAAGTGTTTGATGACGCGACCTCTAATTATAGAATGGAGTATTCGAGAAAACATATGGGCGCACTTGTTTCATCGCCCGGGCCAAGTCGGTTGATACTTCCGGAAGCGGGCAAGTAACTTGTTTCAAGTATTTTTAAGCCGCCGGTCGACCGAAAAGTAGCCCGGATCGCCCGATAAATTTAGAACGGGCACGTGGAAAAAAATATGGCGGAAAATATAGATAAACATTTTCTTGCTCGTTATTTATCCATTTTTCATTCATTAAAAGAGTTTAAATTTCAATTAGCATAAAGTAGTGAGTTAACTGGTAAGTTTATTGACATTTTTGTTTCTGAATGCTGGATGATACGATCAACACCGCTTCTCTGTGGAAGTTACAGCCCAGTCTGCAGTGTTTGTGAACAAAATGTTTGAATATAAAACTGATTATCAATTATGATTTTTAAACTTACATGGGTTACATTTTTTATAAATCTGTTATTTGAAAAATACATAATTTTTGTTTTTACATTTTGATATATATTCGGCCGAATTCCCACTCGTTTTGCAAGACAAACCGGGTCAAAAAGTCACGTGATAAAAGTGAACCCGGATTTCTGAAACAAGTGCGCCCTCTGTTATTGGGATTTCTTGAAATGGATTATTTAAGATTGAACACACGGGGATTTACTTCTCAAATATTGTGAGATTTCTTTGTTTCCTTTCTTCAAGGAGGGGGCCCCTCCTAATGGAAACAAAAACTGTCACATTCCATATGTAAGGGATACAAAACTAATGTCTAACTAGCACCATCTCCTTTACTTCCCGATACAGATACAAAGTTGTGTATGGTGTCTTTACATCATGTATAAAAATGTTTGTTTTCTTCCAGATCTGTCAATTAATAAAAAATAAAACACAATTAACAACACATTGTCGCCCTCTAGGTAAATTAGAAAATATCAAATAGATATCCATCCCCTTGGTGATAGTCAATGGTCATTTCCCCCAAACTCTTACGATTAAGATAGAAAAATTGTCTCTGTCTGATACTCAACTGGGTGCAACGGCTATGCCCTGAGTAAGAATGCCAGATTTTCTCCTATGTAGATGCTTAAGTTTTGCTCATTTAGAAATATATGTGTAACAGGAAGGGAGAACATGCATCGGACCAAACCGGGATTCGAACCCGGGCCCCCTGAATCTCCAGTCAGGTGCTCATCTGGCCACCGGCGATCGAACCCGGCTGACCGCTACATTCCTCCTCTCTTCACACTTTAACACATCAACCCAGGATCTTAATCCCCTGGAAGGCATTTTCACCTGCCAGTTGCAGGGGGCTGGTCACGGCACCAAATGTAACAGGAAGGGAGAAAATGCAACGGAGCAGACCGGGATTCGAACCCGGGCCCCCTGAATCTCTAGTCAAGTGCTCTACCAACTGAGCTATCTGGCCACCGGCGATCGAACCTGGTAGACCGCTACATATGAATGAAGAATTTTAAAAGAATTACATTGTAAGATTTTTGTGTGAAAAGGGCCACAAAACTGCATAAAATTCTTACACCTAATTTTCTTTCCAAGTGTATTGAAAATTCGTAGAATTCAATATTGTTCATGAATTTCATTCAGTATCTATTTCTTCTTCAAACTCTGTCTATATATATCCCGTACATATTCTTTCAATATTTATTCTTTCTCAAAGTATTTTATTCTCCAAGATTTTTAAAGAAATGTTTTGTTAAGTAAGCGGTCTTCATTTGTTTGTACAGACAAATTATTTACAAAACTGAAAGATTAAGCTAATCTTCAAATATATATTTGAAGATTTTTTATGTTGCAACTTATCAAATACGGCATAAATAAAACATTTTATAAGACCTTTAAAAATCGCTGACAAATCTCAGTTTGAAATGTAAAGAAAAGATATCACAAAATTTCCAAAAAATCATATTGCGATATTGTGAATCACACGCATGATGTATAAAAAGGAGCACCACACAATTGACACTGTATGGGGAATTGGCTTATTCTATAAATTTACTAATAATGGAGTCCCTAATCATCTTTATAACATTATTTCTTCAATGTACACAGGAACTACATTAATCAAATTAACTTCTTCAGCTAATGATGCATGCCGAGCAGAGCTCAATTGGTTACCTTTAAGAAATGTAATCTTACAGTTTTGTGTTAAATTCTTAGTTCATATTCAAACTCAAGATGAATCTTTAGTTAATAAAATATATCAAACAACTAAAATATCATATCCATGGGTAAAATAACTTAATGAAAGGTGAAGATAACAAACAGTGATCAATCTCATAACTCCTATAAGCAATACAAAATAGATAGTTGGGCAAACACGGACCCCTGGACACACTAGAGGTGGGATCAGGTGCCTAGGAGGAGTAAGCATCCCCTGTCGACCGGTCACACCCGCCGCGAGCCCTATATCCTGATCAGGTAAACGGAGTTATCCTTAGTCAAAATCAGTGTACCAAGAACGGCCTAATAATAGTAACTTTACATATTTTAGAATTTCCTTTCATCATAAATAAAAACATTGATGTAAAAAAAGAAATCATTTTGTGCATTTATTGATTTTAAACAGGCATTTGACACTGTGTGAAGAAGTGGTCTGTGGAATAAGTTTTCTACAAACGATAATAAGTGAAAATGTTTTTCTTGTATCAGAAATATGTATATGGGAATGAACTCAATGATTAAGATAAATGGCATGTCAAACGATTGTTGGGGTAAGACAGGGCGGATATTTATCTCTCTTTTTGTGTGCTTTGTACGTTAACGATCTTGAATTCTTATTTTACAAGAGAAAGGTATAGTTGGCCTACAAAGTATTACCAATTCAATTGAAGAGGAACTTATGTTGTACTTGAAAAATTTAATTCTGCTCTATGCAGATGATACAGTTATAATGGCTGAATCTGTTGATGATTTACAATGTGCGTTGAATGAATTTTTAATATAGTGTACACAGTGGAAATTGAATGTTAATGTTGACAAAACAAAAATTTTGATATTCTCAAAGGGTCCATTGATGAAAAGGCAATTTTATTACAACGGTGGTATTATAGAAAATGTCAAAGAATTCAAATATCTTGGTATTGTATTTTCTAGATCAGTGTCTTTTTTGTAAAGCTACATGTAAGAAACATTTATGTGAATAAGCCCAAAAAGCTATGTATGGAATTATAAGGAAAATGAGATTATTTGATTTACCAATTAGTTGTCAATTTGACAAAAGTCGTTTTACCAGTTTTAAATGGATGTGAAATATGGGGGTATGAACATTTACAAGTTGTAGAGCCCATTCATTTAAAATTTCTGAACCATATTTTTCAGCTGAAAAGCCCCACATCCTCATTTATGGTATCTGGTGGAACGAGTCATTTCCCAATTTGTAATAATGTGTATAGTGGAATGATTTCGTACTGGGCTAAATTATTGCCAGGTTGTGACTTTAAAATTGTATATTGTAGATTCTGTTTTACTAGTGATTTTTCATATGAGGTATAATAATATAAATTTTTGCATACACAATATCTTAACGGTACTTTAAAAACTCCTGGTTGGAATGTACATGTATTTATAGAATTTTAAACATGTGTGGACTTTCAAATATATAGCATCAATAAGAGAACGTAAATGATAAATGGATAACAAATACTGTTCAATAAAGACTTAAGGATCAATTTATTCAAACATGGTCGAGCGATATGTTCATTTTATCTAAAGGTAAAATATACAGAGTTTTTAAGATATACTTTGGACTTAAATTTTTTTTTTTTTTTTTAAAATTGTCCAAAAATTAGGAACTATTCTTAGATTTCGCACAACAAACCACCGCCTCCCAGTAGAGACTGGCAGATGGATTAGTATTCCATATAATGAAAGATTTTGTGTTTTGTGTAACGAATCAAGAATTGTAGACAATTCCATTAAATGTTGTCTAAATTAACTACATCAGCGTACACATGTAATTTTTGTTTAAGATTTCGCCAATGCAGATTTAAATATTGTAAATGTGAAAATACTTTTGTAAAAAATTCACCGCTTTGTATTTAAAAGTTAATCATTTTATCAAATCGTCTATATTTTACTCATATTTACATTGCTGAAAAAAATGATTACAATTTTGCACATTGCACTAATTTTTTTACAATTGTATCAATAGGATATTTACAATATAAGCCTTCAAATGCGTCATTGAAATAAAAAAAAATAGATTGGACAAATTAAAAAATAGTTCACTCTCCATTATATATTAGAATGCAGTGCTTTGTCAAATATTAGAAAAGAATACCTACACAGTAGGTATAAACACAAGACCTAATGTTATTAAATTTCATGAAACTATGTCAACCAGTAAGGTTAAAACACTTAAAAAACTCTGTATGTTTATCTAAAAAATCTATGAGTTAGTCTGTCCTCCTTAATATATTTTGTAAATACTTTTTTCACTACATGTATATTGTGTATTTGCACATACTCTGACCTTAATTATTCTTACTCAAATGTATGTTTATTTAGTGTACCTCATGTACCTTATATAATGTGGTTTGAGCGAATAAATTAAACTTGAACTTGAAACACTATTGCTATGTCAGGTCATTACTATCATTGTTATTTGTTTTACACATAGACAATAACCAACACTTGTTGATTTGTTACGCCAATAAAGAATTTGAATCTACTCTTCTGTATAAATCTATGACAATTACTTTGGGTAAACATTTGCCTGTAATGCCCGCATTGGAGGTACTGTTTCACTCAGACCCATTTTTATTTACTGTTTCAATCTGATTAATCAATTGAAAAAATCCTAATATTACCATATTTATCTTTTCCTTGTGTACTTTCTTTACATATATACCGATCCTCGTTCTTCACCAAAGGCCAGTTCAGCTAAATTACATGTATGCCACATTCGCTTTTTTAAAATTATCATTTTACATTGTGATATACATAAAAAGAAACCAGGAAAGTATATCATAGGCTATAAATCGCTCACCTGAGTCACCTTGGCCCATATTTAAAGATTTTCCCTACATATTTGCATGTAAAACTTTGATCCTTATTGTGACCCTAACCTATTCCCGGGGGCCATGATTTTACAAACTGAATCTGAACTATGTCAGCAAGCTTTCATGTAAATGTAAAGTTTTCTGGCCCAGTGGATCTTGAGAAGAACTAAGATTTATAAAGATTATCCCTATGTATTTGTATGTAAAACTTTGATCCCCTATAGTGGCCCCACCCTATCCCCGAGGACCATGTTTTTAACAAACTTGAATCTGCACTATGTCAAGAAGTTTTCATGCAAATGTAAACTTTTCTAGCTTGGTGGTTCTTGAGAAGATTCTTAAATGACCCTGCCCACCCTATTTTTGCGATTATCTCCCACTGAAGGGGGAATGGCCCTTCAGTTGAACAAACTTGAATCCCCTTTACCCAAGGAAGATTTGTACCAAGCTTGGTTGAAATTGGTCCATTAGTTCTAGAGAAGATGCTTGTTTTATATATTAGCATGTAAAACTTTGATACCCTATTGTATCCCCATCCTACCCTCATAGGCCATCTAATCAAACTTGAACCTACTTTATATCAGGAAACTTTCTGGTAAATCTCCACTCTTATAGCCCAGTGGTTCTTGAGAAGACTTTTAAAGATTTTCCCTATATATGTATACTCGCATGTAAAAATTTGATCTCCTATTGTGGCCCCACCCTACCCCCAGGGGTCATGATTATAACAAACTTGAATCTTCACTATGTCAAGAAACTTTCATGTAAATTTCAGCTTTTCTGGATCAGTGGTTCTTGAGAGGATTTTTAAATGACCCCATCCTATTTTTGTGATTATCTCCCCTTTGAAGGGGTAATGGTCCTTCATTTGAAAAACTTGAATCTCCTTTATCAATGCAATGATGATTTGTACCAAGTTTGGTTGAAATTGGTCCAGTGGTTCTGGAGAAGTTGAAAGTATGAAAAGTTTATGGACAATGAGTGATCAGCAAAGCTCGCTTGAGCTTTCACCTCAAGTGAGCTAAAAGGGGCACTTCCAGTTGTTAAGGTGAATTACTCAAGCCAAAAAACTGTTTCCCAGTATTGTATCCAGTTCCCCTGACCTTTTGATCCCAAAATTACTATCGCTGTCCCGTATACTCAATATTGATGAAAGATTAATTATTTCAATGTATAATGAAATGAAAAGAACCAAATTGACCATATTATCATCAACAAGAGATGGAGAAGTAGTCTTCTCGATGTGGTTGCAAAACAAGGGGCTGATGTGGGAAGTGACCACTCTTTAGTACTGGCAAAAATCAAGTTAAAACTGAGGAAATCAAGGAAAAAAGATCAAAGACCACCTTCAATCAACATCCAAAAACTCAAAGATACAAAAACCCTGAGATCTTTTCAATTAAAAATCCAGAACAAGTTTTCAACACTCATGGAACATCCTGATGAAATCGATATGGAAACTTTTAACAAAGTATTAATAAAAAATAGTCAACAAATACTTGGCCCAAAGAGAAAGAAAAAAGAAGAATGGATTTCAGATAAAACATGGAAAATAGTAGAAGAACGAAAAGAGAAGAAAAGTAAAATCTTATCCACAAAATCTAAGAGGCAAAAGGACCAACTCCAGGCAGAATATCGGGCTATTGACAGGGAAGTAAAGAGGAGTGCAAGAGCTGACAGAAAGGCAAACACTGAAAAGCTAGCTTATGAGGCAGAACAAGCAGCTTCTAAACAAGACATGCAGACCCTCTATCGAATTACAAAAACATTAGCAGGCAAATTTCTGTCATCAGAGCTACCAATTAAAGACAAACGGGGAAATGTACTATCAAAAGAAGAAGACATACTGAAACGCTGGAAGGAACATTTTGAAGAAGTATTTAATATGAAAGACCCAGAGAACGAAGCAATAATATTACCAGCCACGGACACATTAGATATTGATACTGATCCACCAAGTATAGAAGAGGTAAAAAAGGCAATCACCAAACTTAAAAATGGAAAAGCTGCAGGCATTGATCAGATACATGCAGAGCTCATCAAGGCCGAAGAATACTGGACACCTAAAATTTTGACAAATATCCTACAGAAGATCTGGGAATCAGAAGAAACACCATCCTTCTGGAAAACTGGCCTTATAGTTAAATTACCAAAGAAAGGAGACCTCTCAAATTGTAACAACTATAGAGGAATAATGTTGCTTTCTGTTACCATGAAGGTTCTAAGCAGAGTGATACTGGACAGAATTGCAGAAGTAACAGATCCCTTACTGCGTCAAGAACAAGCAGGCTTTAGGAAAGGGAAGTCGTGCGCTGATCAGATATTCGCTCTCAGACAAATTCTAGAACAAAGCAATGAATGGAACTCCCCATTATACATCAATTTCATTGACTTCACCAAAGCTTTTGATAGTGTTAATCGCCTAGCCCTAGAAAGAATCCTTCATCATTATGGAATCCCAGATAAAATCATCTCCATCATCAAGATGCAATACACTGAACTTAATGCCAGAGTTATCTGCGGATCAAGCCTATCAGAGGAGTTTAAATTGACGACAGGAGTGAAACAGGGATGTCTGCTCTCTCCTCTTCTCTTTACCTTCTGCATCGACTGGATTATGCGAAAAACAACTAGAAGCAAACGAACAGGGATTACTTGGGGTATGACAGAAGTACTTGAAGACCTTGATTTTGCGGACGATATTGCACTGTTATCTCACCGTCATCGAGACATGCAAGAAAAAACCACCCAGCTCGCAAAAACAGCTGAAACAATTGGCCTTCATATAAACACCTCCAAAACCAAGATCATGAAGGTCAATACCATATCAGAGGAACCAATCTCCTTAAATGGCACAAACATCGAAGATGTCACCAACTTCCCATACCTAGGAAGTAAGATCACCACTGATGGGGATTCAGAGGCAGATGTACAAGCTCGCATTTCTAAAGCCACAGGAGCGTATGCTGCTCTGCGGAACATCTGGAGGTCAACAAAGTTTAGCACCAACACCAAAATTAAGATCTTCAAGAGCAACGTGCTTGGGGTCCTACTATATGGTGCTGAATCTTGGAAAGTAACCAAGTCTATTTCCAACAAGCTGGATGTATTTCAGACCCGATGTCTCCGCAGAATATTGCGCATCTTCTGGCCTAACACCATCTCAAATGACGAACTGTACAAAAGGACAAACACCACTCCTCTATCCCAGTCGATCAGAAAGAGAAAATGGCTGTGGATAGGACATGTATGCAGAATGTACCCAAATTCCATCCCAAGGGTTGCTTTGAAATGGTCACCAACTGGCAAGAGAAAGAGAGGAAGACCAAGAGAGACCTGGAGAAGATCGGTGGAGAAAGAAATGAAAGATAACAACTGGAGTTGGGGACAGGTCCAGAAATGGGCGAAAGACAGACCAACATGGAAGTCTCTGGTGACGGCCTTATGTGCTGACAAGCACGAAGAGGACTAAGTAAGTAAGTAATAATGAAATGATGTAACCTTTAAAACTGCTCAACCTATTTTTTATACATATGTACATGTTCACTGCACTTGACCATTTGACCGCAAAATCTGTTGGGGTCACTTAAGCCCAAATCCTATTGATTTTTCCCCTTCATTTATTCCCCCACAAATAGTTTTTTTTTCTGAACCATTATATGAAATGAGACAAAACAAATTTACAAGATTTATTGCATATAAATTGTGTTAACCTCTTTTATAATATTTCAGGTGATCTAAAGCTTTCCTGCAATATCCAATTTCAAAATTTATCATCATTTTAAAATCCATGTTCATTATCTATGCCCTTAATACATGGTATGTTTCTCGTGACGACAAGAGGACCCGAGCTGAGGTTGGTACATGCGATTGTCATCAACAACTTCAGGATCAGTACAAACATTTTATCTTTCTGTGTTACATACACAAGATAGTAATACCAACAGAATGTACAGAAAATATATTTCATAAAAATTGAAAATAGACATGTCTCATCAAAATAAAGAAATATAAAAACAATTGCAGACAAAATTAATGTACGAAAAAAAGAAAATTAAAATGTCTACCAAAGGATGGACAGGATAATACTTATATACCTCCAACTTCATATGTGTGTGTGTAACAATTATATAAAGCATACCAAATAAGACGTGCTATCATTATTGTTTCTGATTTGTTGGGCTATAGACGTTGGACATCCATTACATAATTAATTAGTGTCACCAAGATAATTTCTAGAGATGGGATAAGACGTTAAGTCTGGAGTGGAATGTTTAAAGTTGAGATTTCTCCATCTCATTCTCCGTGCATCATGGCAGATGAAGGAAGTTTTATAACCATTAACCTCCATACTTTAAAGTCTCTAACTTGGTTATAAACAATAGTACTTATTGCAGATATTTGATTTTCTTCACATTTCCACTATAATACTCAGCAACAAACAAGTTGTCATTTTTGTCCACACATAAACCGAATTGATACTTCAGATCACAGTTATCTATATAGCGGAGGAACTGTCCACTCTGGTCCAGGATGTGGACACAGTGGTTACCACGGTCTGCTGTCAGGATCTGACTCTGACTGTCTGTTGTGATTCCGTAGGGGAGGAATGGTTCGTTTTTGGTAATAGAGGAATGACTAGTGTATCTAAATCGAAGTTTTCCAGCCTGGTTGACCACCACTACTGCACCAGCTCCATTGTCAGCAACACAGATATCCAGGGTTCTGTTCTCACTGATGTATTTAATAGAAGTATTTCCTGAATATAGAGGCTTACTCTCATCATCAAACTGGATTGTTTGTTTCTCTGTGGAACCTGAGTAACAGACAACTTTGGATTGCGTTTCATCATCACTGTACATGGTAACCAGGAGATCACCAGAGGAAGTGATACAGAGTTGACTGGATATCCAGCCCTGTAGTCTGATCACCTCCTCTGTCCACTCTTCACTTTATTCACAGTCTCTGTTTCCCAGTCAGTGTACACTAGATCCCCATCACTTGTCACTGCTATATCATGTGAACATCCCAATGATTCTGTTTTCATTGTATTGATAATGGTACCTTGAAGATTAAAGCATTTCATATCACTGACTTCTGCACTTGTCCAGAATTCTTCTTCACTCAGACAGGTAACACTGCGGAGGTTTTCATACCCAGTATTTATTGTAGTGACAAGCTCTGGTTCATCCATCAGTTCTTTGGGCGAGGTTTCTGCTTTCTTTAGTGTGTAGCCATCTTCATCTGTCGTGAATGATAATCGTATCAAAGATCCCACTGACTTGTAAAGCTGTTCAGTGTCTATCGTGTTGGGACTAAATGTAGGCAGTGAGACTCGGACTTTGGGAGGAAGTTTTCTGAATTCTTCGTTTTTGGATCTGTATTCCATGGTCACAGACACTTCATTGGATTCCTCCATTTTCTTCAGAGTAATCAGTGATTGCTCAATAAGGGACTGTATCTGCTTAATTTCATCCAAATGTTTCTTCAGAATTCCCAGGTGTTTGATTTTCATCTCTTCTATTTCATTTTGTTGATGACATTGTCAATTTCGTTGTGCCATTCCTCTCCATGTTTAGTAACGACTGTTGTAAATTTCACATAATCTCCATCCAACTTGGTTATTTGAGTTTCTACGTCAGTGGCCATTTCTTCATATGTTGGAGAAATAATGTTTTCTATCTCCTCTGAATCTTTTGTAATGTCTGCTTTTGTGTTGTTGTAGATTTCAGAAAGAATGGAAAATGTATGACTCTTGTGTTTATCTGTAGATATAGTAGTACACAAGGAACAGACAGACATGTCACATTCCTTGCAATGAAATTCACAGACTTTGTTTTGATGTGTACTACACTTTGGATAGATTAAGGTAGATTTTGGATTTTGGAATGGGACCACTTTGTGTTTGTCGTAGTCATCAGCAATGTGTTTTCCTATACAGGCAAAACACAGGTTGACGTGGCAGAAATCACAGTACATCTGTACTATCGCTGTCTCACAAAGGTCACATCGGATGATATCTTGGGCACTGTGGCGGGGGTCCATGGCTACTCTATATAATCTACAATTTGATGAATACAAAATTTATTCATTTTATTACAATTTTGATTAAATAAGTATACTAGTCAAAGAGTTATATTTAGACCTATCATGTATAATATATGCCATCAAATCGTCCATATACCGTGTCACATAGTCAGTAAATGCTTCTAACTATTAAATAACTTGATATTTAGTTTTCTTATTTCCTTTATTATCAACTTTGATGTGATGTTATTCGTAACAATATAAATCAACGTAAACATGTTAAAAAGGGGTCCGCGCCCAGGCCCTCCTCTAAATCCCCCACTGTTTAATAAATTTTGATCCAATGTTTTTAATTATATTGTGCTATTACCCCCTCCCCCTTACTACTACTAATGTCGTAAATATTAAAAACCAATCGACGAAAACAAGACTATTTGATTATTTTCTATTAAAAAGTTACTATTTGACTGAGCGATATACACGTCAATGTTCTTGTCTATATACGCCCTTGAAGATAAAGCTGACCCACAGATGCTTGGGTTCAGACCCCCCCCCCCCCTCCCCAGAATAAGCTACATGAGTTGATTTAATTATTTTTTGTTGAAAATATTTCTAATACATGTCAACAACGTCGTGCATACCCCTAAAGTCCAAAATAATTCAAAATAAATCCTTTTAGAAAAATACCCTCACTGGTTATTATAACAGACCACTTTCGTTTTAACTTAATTTTCCTTATTATTTTTCAAAAATTGAAAATAATAAAAATCACATGAAGGTAAAATTTACGAGATTATTTGATAAAGTATAAAGTTACCATTAACTTGACTATTTACCATTTTAGGCATTTAACAGCTGTTTCAAATGTTTAAACCGAGCGATATGCACGCCATATATGTCTATCCGCTATCTGAACAGCTGAAAATAAAGCTGCTCAGCAAGACTAGATATTCTTCCAATAAATCATAACATTACCTGTAGCAGCAGACTTCTCTATGGCGTAGCAATGTATCATTACACTCCCCTGTCGAATGGCGTGTCTTGTTTATGATTCTGTTTCCAAGGAGATTGTCCGTCCTAGAATTAGAGTTATCTCTCTTGTCTTAGGATATCCATGAATATATAGAGGATATCTATATTGCGTGTTTTGATATTTGGTTTATCAACGAGTTGATAGGGTGTATTTATTCGTGAGGCTTGCCGAGCGAATAAATACACCCTATCAACGAGTTGGATTAACCAAATATCAAAATACGCAATTATAGATGTTCTATTTATCTCATACGTCTTCTTTTCACTTAATTTTGAGATGATCACCCAGTATGGTAGAAACAGCTGATTGTATTTGTTTTGAATCCGTGGCTGACGTCGTGCTGTCTACCTTACGCGGGAAAAAATAGTGCGCTTATAAACCATTAATATACAGTACAAAAGGTCATTTTTATAGAAGAAAGCATGCATGAAAATTGTTTTAGAAGGGATTATAGTTTATAATTAATAATGATTTTGCCATTCCAACAAAGTAACAACTATTGACCGAGTATTTATTTTTTGACGTAGGCCTGACCTTCTGATAAAAGTTTGATGTCGTCGTCGTTTTGAAATAAACATGTGTAATAACGATCAATGAAAGTAATATTTTAATGCAGTGTTATTAGAATGTTCAACAGTTTACAATGAAAAGTAAAAGTGTTTGTGCATTTGGATTTTATTTACGTAGTTTCTTTGGATCTAAGGGCGAGAGGGAATCCCGAGGCACTTTAAATAGGCCTAGCCTAGTAAGTAAAGCTGTTGAGATTTGCTACATTTAATATGCTCCAGAAAAAAGAGACTGTGCTTGTCAATACTTGGTACCGCAGCATGTCGAGGTACTTTCGATTAGGCTTGTCCAGTAGGCCGTCGATTCATTGTCGATGATAATAGTGTGCACATATTTTTGTTTTCTGATCGTAATTTTGAGTAGTTACAGACCGAGTTGGCATTTTTGTGGCCGGTTACTTGCATTATATGTCAGTAAGGGCAACATCATTTTAATTTTGCTATAAAAGAAATTCTAAATAAATACAGAATAATAAGTTTTACGCCTTAATTCATGCATGGATATGCATAAACACAGAAAATATGTCATCCAAGCGGGGACAGTGTCAAAAGTAGTTCGGACCGGAAGTGCTTTATCAAACGTATGAGATAAACACAGGTATCTGAATTTTAAATAATGAGTATATAGATATAAATAGAAAAAGAAAAGAATGAGAGAGAGAGAGAGAGTTTTGTAAATGGCGGTATAGGGAGGACAATTTTTAACCATTTGACAGAAGTTGTGAGGAAAGAAAGTACACTATGAGAACAATATTCTGTCCCCACAATTACGTTCCCATCAACGTGATCCACAGCAAGTGAAAGATGTAGATACAAAATATTAGAATAGTGAGGACAAGTGGTGTGAGGACATGTTCTCGCTAACAGTCTCTCTCAAAACGATTTTTTTCACAACCCGAAAGAGACTATTAGATAAACTTTTTTATCTCAAACGTGTGATGTATATTGAGAGTAAGATAAAGCATTAGCTTTATCACACGCCCGTTTGATAAAGCACTTCCGGTTCCAACTACTTTTGACACTGTCCCCGCTTGGATGACATATTTTCTGTGTTTATGCATATCCATGCATGAAATAAAGCGTAAAACTTATTATTCTGTATTTATTTAGAATTTCTTTTATAGCAAAATGAAAATGATGTTGGCCCCACTGACATATAATGCAAGTTACCGGCCACAAAAATGCCAACTCGGTCTGTAACTAGATCTACTCAAAATTACAATCAGAAAACAAAAATATGTGCACACTATTATCATCGACAATGAATCGACGGCCTACTGGACAAGCCTAATCGAAAGTACTTCGACATGCTGCGGTACCAAGTATTCACAAGCACAGCTAGTCTCTTTTTTCTGGAGCATATTAAATGTAACAAATCTCAACAGCTTTACTTACTAGGCTAGGCCTATTTAAAGTGCCTCAGGATTTCCTCTCGCCCTTAGATCCAAAGAAACTACTTAAATAAAATCCAAATGCACAAACACTTTTACTTTTCATTGTAAACTGTTGAACATTCTAATAACACTGCATTAAAATATTACTTTCATTGATCGTTATTACACGTTTATTTCAAAACAACGACGACATCAAACTTTTATCAGGTCAGGCCTACATGTACGTCAAAAAATAAATACTCGGTCAATAGTTGTTACTTTGTTGGAATGGCAAAATTATTATTAATTATAAAATATAATCCCTTCTAAAGCAATTTTTATCCATGGTTTCTTTTATAAAAATGACCTTTTGTACTGTATATTAATGGTTTATAAGCGCACTATTTTTTCCCGCGTAAGGTAGACAGATTAAGCACGACGTCTGAGCCACGGATTCAAAACAAATTCAATCAGCTGTTTCTACCATACTGGGGATCATCTCAAAATTAAGTGAAAAGAAGACGTATGAGATAAATAGAACATCTATAATTGCGTATTTTGATATTTGGTTTATCCAACTCGTTGATACGGTGTATTTATTCGTTCAGCAAGCCTCGCGAATAAATACACCCTATCAACTCGTTGGATAAACCAAATATCAAAACACGCAATATAGATATCCTCTATATAGGTGTCCCTATAGCTATATCTAACACAGAACATTTTTGCCTTTTTCCTTTACAATAACATATCCGAGTATTCTCTTCAAAGCAATATGAGGACGTCGATCCTCACTTATGGGGTTCCATCGTCCAGAGAGAGAGAGAGAGAGAGAGAGAGAGATTTTTTTCTATCTATATCTATTTATTAAAATTCAGATATCTGTGGTACAAAGTTCAAATGCTTTATTGACGATTACCAAACATGAAGTGCACATCATAAATTAATATCATATACTAGTACACTGTATATGTAACATACTACACAATCTCAGATTAAACACAATATTAGTATCTCACAAATGGTCATCTCAAAAGCCTACAGAAGGTAGAAACTGACTATTCAGAATGACTTATGAGGGCGATCGGTGGGGAAATAACATATTTTGGATAAATTATTGGTTCTATATAAAATAATTTCATTCTATAAGGGGGAGGGGTATGTACATCAGATCTAGACAAGCTATCCACACTTCAGGTGCCTGTGATGGTGACGTCTCCACATGAGTGTTAAATTCTTGTGTGGAACGTTTAACAATATACAATGAATTTATCAGTAGGTTGATTGATTGTTTTGCGTCATGTCGAGAATTTTTCCCTCACTGAGACGTCCCCAGCTGTAGGTGAAGTGCCACAAATTTAGATTTATGCTTAGCGCTCAGGGTCGTAGCAGTGAGGGTTCTTCATCGTGCCGACGCCTCGTTTTAAAGGTCACATCCGAAAGATATGTGGTTCTCTTTTCTGTAATGCCGAGCGTTTGACGAAGGAGCAATCACTACCTACATGTAATTTAACGTCTTAGGTTTGACGCGGCCATGACACGAGCGGGCTCAAACTCACGGCCTCCCGGTTATGAACACTGTACCACTGAGCTACCACGACCGGTATCAGTAGGAAATCCCAGCGAGCATAGTACATATATGTATGTAACACATCATTGTCGCTAGTCACGGTTACTGAGTCTGGTAGTACCTACCCCACCTCAAAACGGAGACAATAGGCGTGGCTTGCGTCGATAGTAAAACATAAGTTCAATATTCACTACACTATAAAAACAATGTTTAGGTTTGGAACACTTTTTAAACGTGTTTAGTTCTAAACGTGTTTAGGATTGTGCTTATATCCTAAACGCGAAGTGTAATAAACATGTTCTACCCTAAACATGTTCAGACTGAGAACATGTTTAGCTATGCAAAAATACAGTATCTAAACACAAAATAACATGCTAAACACTTGCTAAACACATTCCTAAACGTCTAAACACAATCCTAAACGTCTATGCGTTTAGGTTTTGAACATGATAAGCTTAGTAACATTGTTGACATTAGTTTTACAGTCTTCATGTAGAATATTCCTGTCTTCTGTAAATGAAATTCGAATTGCAGAAAAAATTGCATGTCAGAATTGCCATACTTCAAACTGCTATAGTGTACCAGGCCCCAGGATCATGTAACAAACTCAGACTTAAGTCAAAATTTCAATCACATGTAAAACATTCATTACTTATGAACTGAAACTCTTAATTTGCATACACTAGAAATTCAATGAAACAGTATTGAATAGCAATTTTATTTTGGAATGATCGACTTCTCAATCATTTTATCACAATATTCAGATTTTGACTTAAGCTTAAGATGTTTCATGATCCTGGGGCCGGGTCCCGATAGTGACCATAGTGTACATCATACGCCGTATTGCAAGTATACACTGTCGAGGTCGATATCCAAAATTGATGGAACCATTAGAAGAGCCGTCTATGGGCTTCAACCCTTTCTTGTTGGAAATGAGCAGAGTTTAGGAGTATCCAGAAAATTTTGATCTGGAATTCCATTTCAACTTGAACAGGTCTGGACACATACATATTGAATTTAAAAAAATAGTGTAATTCATTGTCTCTGGTATTAGACGTGCCTTTAGTGTTAATTTAAACCAATGCATCACTCTTACTTTGCATTGGAACAAAATTCATTTAAATCTTGTGAAAGAGAACATCAGTTGCAATTGATGCCCCCCCCTTTTTTTAATTCAACATGTGACAGTGCCTGTTATGCGAAAACTAGCATATCAAAGACAAAAAAATTGTTGAAGTTGTACTTGCCGGATGATATTTAACCATGTATAGTTTACTTCTTATATGTGCATAAGTGATTTTTAATGGTTTTGTCTTTAACATGTATCGCGGAAATGTCAACCGTGTTGTTTCGGCAATTAGAATATAGAAATAGAGTTATCGGACTTGCAATGTAATTTGAGAAGAACCGCCCAAACCCGTGTAGTGATTTTGGGGGGTGGATTTTTAGTATTTCTGGTCGGGCTCGGAGTCCTCTGAGCCTGCACGTGATTTTCTCTCTCTCTTACCCGCGAACTCTAGGCAATCGGATGTGTTTTGGAAAGTGCAGCAGTGTAGTTATTGTATTTGTTAACCCCTTGTAAGTTGTTCTGTGTATTTGTGAATATATCTGTTTATAAGTGTTTTCCGGTGTTCTTTGTGTGTAGGAAATCACTTTACCCGCATTGTTCGATTTGAAACATCATGGATCCCATAGACACAGTTTGTAATGCAATTCAAGGGATATTCTTGCTAGATTTTGCAATGTTATTCTCCTATAATAGAAGAGAAAGCTACTATTTAAGACTCTTTAATGCTGTGGATTGAGTTTTAAATAGAAGGTTAGCAAATCATTTTGTAATTGAGACAAAGTCAAAACCTAAATACAAGGAGAACTAAACATGTTCAAAACCTAAACACAAAAGAGGTAAACGTGTTCAAAACCTAAACACAATAAGGGTAAACATGTTCAAAACCTAAACATAATAAGGGTTAAACATGTTCTACACCTAAACATAAAAAGAATTAAACATGTTCAAAACCTAAACACAATTAGTTAGACGTGTTCCAAACCTAAACACAAAGAGATTTAAACATGTTCAAAACCTAAACACATTGGGCTGAACATGTGCAAAACCTAAACACAGAAAGTTTTAAACATGTTTAAAACCTAAACACAGAAAGTGTTAAACATGTTTAGATTTAGAACGCGTTCAAAACTGTACACAAGAAATGTGTTTAACTTTGTGTTTAGGATCTAAACACCAATTTTAGAGTGTAAGGTTAATGTCAATTGGCAAATAAGCAATGTATATCTCAAACTGAACAAGATTAGGCGAAATGGTTATGATAAAATGACATTTGGATTATATTAATTGGATCTTGTTTAATGTCCCTCTCGAGAATTTTTCACTCATGTGGAGACGTCACCAATACCGGTGAAGAGCTTCAAATTTAGGCCTAGATGCTCGGCGCTTACGGCCATTGAGCAGTGAAGGTTCTTTAGCGTGCCACACTTACCGTGACACGGGACCAACGTTTTCAAGGTCATCTTCGAGAACCCGTGACATCCACACCTGACGCCGAATGTTTGTCGATGGAACTCTTTTAACGACTTGGGTCTGTTGCAGCCGGGATTCGAATCCCGACCCTCCGCATGCGGGCGAACGCTCTACCTCAAGACCACCGCTGCGACGGTTTGGAAAGAATTTGTATAACTATAATGCATCTATATATATGAATATATAAAGAATGAGATGATAAGCTTATAGACAACACAGTTCTGAATACAGATAAACATGTGCATATGAAAAACATCTACAACAATAAGCGCTTGGAACCGACATTTTGTGGTCATGTTAAAACAAACGATATCGTTATCCGGATTCCCGGGTTACTTAACCCTTCTATTGAACATGAAATCACACAAGACACTACTAATTTGTCAAATGACATCAACTCTAGTAATAATTGAAAAAAAAGTGAAATTGTGTAAACAATCGATGCCGTTTATAAGGAGAAATTTTTATTGTTTCTCTGTCTCTAGCACAGAAAACCATTGGAGACATTTTTCCTCATAGCTATCAATCTTGACTCTATCGGGTGTAGAATACATCATATATGCCAAATACGTAGTTTGTCGGGGAAATTTACTTGAACATAAGCAACACATGATATGTCCTCTGGCATCTCTCTACACTAAATATTAAACGATTGTGATTTCAGACACGGTACTGACTACTTGTTGTAGTTTTCAGCTGACCTCTATAACCTTTTACACTACGAATTTGCCAAATGACATTAACCTTAGTGAATATTGAAATTTTGTTTTACATACATATAATATTCTCGCTGGGTTTCCACAGATAAAAGAATTCATTCATTTTTATGGTAATAATACGAGTTTGGTCCCTTTGCTTTACATGCTATTGAAAATGGTGACACGTAATGCAGTACTAAAACCTCTTGAAAATTTTCTTCCCTTTGGAACAGTTACAGTATACGTATCGGTATATCTTGTAATAAATTATGAAGTCCAATATTCAATTATTAAAAGCATAACGAAAACGGCAGATGCCATCACAAAAGACATTAAAATCATGCATCGTTGCAAATTGTCAATGTTTTGGGAATGGTTGCATCCTACGTCATACTTTCGGAGATTGGTTGTATCCAGAGTTATATCTTAATTATCATTAATAAACGTCTTAATCGCAAAGTTTTCTTCCGGACTTTTATGGTATACATTTGTAATGATTTTGTCTTTTCAGTAATGTAATTGAATTTAGGTCTCCCTCGGGATGGGGGGAGGGTGACTTTTGTTAAATGAGATGTATATAAGTTATATAATTATAAATCTCCATCAAGTGATAAATATGGGCCTAGTCCAAACTATTATAAGTATAACTAACACTGAACACCTACATAATTTTGTGCTGATCATGTTGTAACCCAATCTCGGCTTGCCGGAAAGACCGAATGTGATTTTGCCTCGCTTCGTTCTTGAAATTTCCATAAGGCTGATTGAACAAGCTCCGGTTGCCTCAGTATATTCCGTTACGCTACAACTCCATTATCAATTAAATTAAACCAGTGGTTCTTGAGATGAAGATTGTTTAATGATTTTCCCTATATATTTGCATGTAAAACTTTGATCCCCTATTGTGGCCCCATCATACACCCGGGGGTCAAGATTTTAACAAACTTGAATTTGCATTATGTCCGGGAGCTTTCTTTTGAATTTGTACTTTCCTGGGCCAGGGGTTCTTGACAAGCAGATTTTTAAAGAGTTTCCCTATACATTTGTAAGTAAAAGTTTGATCCCATATTCTGGCCCTATTCTATCCCTGGGGGCATTATTTTAACAAACTTGAATCTGCGCTATGTCAGGAAGCTTTCATGTAAATCTCAGCTTTTCTGGCTCAGTGGTTCTTGAGAAGATTTTTGAATGATTTTTGTGATTATCTTCTCTTTGAAGGAGGCATGGTCCTTCATTTGAGAAAACATGTATCCTCTGTACACAAGGATTACTTGTACCAAGTTTGGTTAAAATTGGTTGAGTAGTTCTGGAGAAAAAGTCGAAAGTATGAAAAGTTTACAGACAGACGACGGGTGATGAGAAAAGCTCACTTGAGCTTTCAGCTCAGGTGAGCTAAAAAGGGTGCCACCAGGTGTTAAGGTAACTCAAGCAAAAAAAAAAACTGTATCCTGTATTTGTATCCAGCTCCTCTGTCCTTTTGATCCCAAAATTATTATCGCTGTCCCGTATACTCAATATTGATGAAAGATTAATTAATTCAATATGTAATAAAATGAAATGTTGTAACCTTTAAAACTGCTCAACCTGTTTTTTTTATACATATGTACATGTTCACCGTACTTGACCATTTGACCGCAAAATCTGTTGGGGTCACTTTTGTAAAGCCCAAATACTATTTATTTTTCTCCTTCATTTATTTACCCACAAATTAAAAAAAAAATTGTCTGAAGCAATATATGATATGAAATGAGACAAAACAAATTGACGTGATTTATTCCATATAAATTGTGCTCACCTCTTTTATAATATTTCAGGTAGTCTAAATCTTTCCTGCAATATACAATTTCATAACTTTATCAGCATTTTCAAATCCATGTACATTATCTATGCCCTTAATACATGGTATGCTTCTCGTAACGACAAGAGGACCCGAGCTGAGGTCGGTACATGCGATTGTCATCAACAACTTCAGGATCAGTACAAACATTTTATCTTCCTGTGTTACATACACAAGATAGTACTGACAGAATGTACAGAAAATGTATTTCATAAAAATTGAAAATAGACATGGGTCATCAAAATAAAAAATATAAAAACACCAGCAGACAAAATTAATGTACGAAAAAAGAAAGAAAATTAAAATGTCTACCAAAGGATGGACAGGATAATACTAATATAGTTCCAACTTTATTTGTGTGTGTGTGTGTGTGTGTGTGTGTTGGGGGGGGGGGTTTAAGAATTATATAAAGCATACCAAAATAAGACGTGCTATCATTATTGTTTCTGATTTGTTGGACATCCATTGCAGAATTAGTGTCACCAAGATAATTTCTAGAGATGGGACAGGAAGTCAAGTCTGGAGTTCATTTATTCTGTCTTTATTTCCTCACATGAACAATAAAGAAATGAAATTGTTAGAAAATTACACAAATAAATATGAAAATACATATACTACGAAATCAACAAGGAAAACAGAAATGGGAGACAACGTATGTACATCAATTACAGAAGATGATAACAAGATTGTTGGCTAGAGTGTTGTACAGTTGATGTGTAACTAGGTAGAATTAAACAACGGAAAAAGACGTAATTAACTATGGTCAAATGTGACGCAACTGTCTGTTGTACCATGCTGCACATCCCTTAGAAAGCGAAAGTTAAGAATATGCAAGCTGGATCCGTCATTACGGGAGATAGTGTTTGTGAGTGTTCTAGCACCTAATAGAAAAAGATAAAGGTCCTGAGGAGAGAGACCGCAAAGTTCGGCACTAAGGAGAATATCATGGTCAATCACTGTATCCCATCAAGCATCTCGGATAGCGACTGTACCTAAACAGGTAGTTGAGATATGCTCAAAAATGTTTGTGAAATTGTTACCACATATGAGACAGGATTTCGGTGGAGAGTAAGGAAAAATCCATAATTTGGTAACAAATTTACAAATTTCTATTTCGTGAACGTTAAAAGGAATTTTCCAGATAGCTTGCGGAGGTCTTCCTGTTGTAATGGTATTGAATTGGACGAAGGAAGGATCTGAGAGCATCCGTTGACGTCTTGAGTGTAGATGGAAATCTGTGATTGCTGCTTTGACACTTCTTTTCCAATGGCACTTTGGAGGAAAGTAACCATCTTGCAGATACAGTAAGAGATGATGATGAAGGTTATACTTGAAGAGTAAAGCGATAACATCATGGATAAAACCGAATTGTTTGAGTCGGTGTAGAAATATCTTCTTGGTAAGGGTTTTGGAGTCCATCTCGCATAACTGGCCACAAAATTGGAGTTAACTTTTGTCTATTTCAGATGAGATTGGTAGGAGTCCAAGTAAGGATTCACAAATGTCGGATCTAGTGTGTTTTGGGAGACACATTGCATGTTTGCAAATAAAGTGTTGAAGAGTACTAAGAGCTTGGAAATCTCGTTGAAGTAAATTGGACCAGAGTTCACATCCGTATAGGATGGAATGGAAAACAATTCTGTTGTATAATCGCGATAGAGTATCTGGATTAAGGTGTTCTTGTATTTTGAGAGCAAAATAAACTTGTCGACCATTCCTGCACGCGTTGGCAATTTTCTCAGTATGAACAAGTTTTGATTGAAGAAGAATTCTTAGATGGTTGTATGTTTTGGATAAATGGACAGGTTCAGTGCCGAGAAACCATAAGGAAGAATCGTCATTTTTGGCAGATGACGGAGTAAAACGAAGAACACTAGATTTGCCTGCGTTGGATTTAAATCTCCAGTTTGTGGAATTGACATTAAATCTCCAGTTTGTGGAATAGACAGATGCTGTAGTGAGAATCTTCTGGATAGCAGAAGGAGATAACGCAATGCAGGAAATGTCGTCCACGAGAGCAGGATTGGAACTAACGATGTTGTATATTCCCACATTGGGACACTGATTTTGAATTTCGTAAAGCATGTCATTGATAAACACCAAATAAAGGAATGTTGAAAGTATTCCTTCTTGATGAACTCCTTGAGAAACAGTAAACCAATTGGAGTTTGTGTGGTTTACTATGACAGAACAGGAGGTATTAGTATGGCAGTCGTCAATAAGGGTCCATAGACGACCAGAAACTCCCAGGCGGTTCAGCTTATACGTAAGACTATGTCTCCACACCGTATCGAATGCCTTCTGTGTATCCAAGAAAGCGACATGTATAGGACTACCAAGTTCTATGTTGTGATGTATAGTTTCTTGTAAATTAAAAGATGCAGTGAGACAGCCGAGTTTCTGTTGGAACCCTTGCTGTTGAATGTTTGAAAATTCTATAGCTGAAAGAACGTGACACTTTATTTTGTAGAGTAGCAATTTTTCGAAAGTCTTTAAAAATCATGGGAGTATGGCCATTGATCTATAACTATCAGGTGATTTCCTTGGTTTGTTGCTTCCTTTGTGTATTGGGACGATAATGTCTTTTTTTTCAAGATTCTGGGATTTGGCCAATTTTGATAATTGAGTTGAATAAATGTTGCATGCACAGTTTGATAACCATTAACTTCCATAATTTAAAGTCTCTAACTTGGCTATAAACAATAGTACTTATTGTAGATATTTGATTTTCTTCACATTTCCACTATAATACTCAGCAACAAACAAGTTGTCACTTTTGTCCACACATAAACCGTATGGATACTTCAGATCACAGTTATCTATATAGCGGAGGAACTGTCCATTCTGGCCCAGGATGTGGATACAGTGGTAATCACTGTCTGCTGTCAGGATCTGACTCTGACTGTCTGTTTTGATTCCGCAGGGGTAGAATGGTTCGTTTTTGGTAGTAGAGGAATGACCAGTGTATCTAAATCGAAGTTTTCCAGCCTGGTTGACCACCACTACTGCACCAGCTCCATTGTCAGACACACAGATATCCAGGTTTCTGTTCTCACTGATGTATTTGATAAAAGTATTTCCTGAATATAGAGGCTTACTCTCATCATCAAACTGGATTGTTTGTTTCTCTGTGAAACCTGAGTAACGGACAACTTTGGATTGCATTTCATCATCACTGAACATGGCAATCAGGAGATCACCAGAGGATGTGACACAGAGTTGGTTGGGTATCCAGCCCTGTAGTCTGATCACCTCCTCTGTCTGTCCACTATCCACTTTATTCACAGTGTCTGTTCTCCCATCAGTATACACCAGATCCCCATCACTTGTCACTGCTATATCATGTGAACATCCCAATGATTCTGTTTTCATTGTATTGATAATGGTACCTTGAACATTAAAGCATTTCATATCACCGACTTCTGCACTTGTCCAGAATTCCTCTTCACTCAGACAGGTAACATTGCGGAGATCTTTATACTCAGTATGTATTGTAGTGACAAGCTCCGGTTCATCAATCAGTTTTTTGGGTGAGGTTTCTGTTTTCTTCAGTGTATAACCATTTTCATCTGTTGTAAATGATCATAGTATCAAAGATTCCAGTGACCTGTAAAGCTGTTCACTGTCTATCATGCTCGGACTAAATGTAGGCAGTGAGACTCGGACTTTGGGAGGAAATTTTCTGAATTCTTCGTTTTTGGATCTGTATTCCATGGTCACAGACACTTCATTGGATTCCTCCATTTTCTTCAGGGTAATCAGTGATTGCTCAACAAGGAACTGTATCTGCTTAATTTCATCCAAATGTTTTTTCAGAATTCCCAGGTGTTTGATTTTCATCTTTTCTATTTCATTTTTCATTTTGTTGATGACATTGTCAATTTCTTTGTGCCATTCCTCTCCATGTTTAGTAATGACTGTTGTGAATTTCACATATTCTCCATCCAACTTGGTTATTTGAGTTTCTACGTCAGTGGCCATTTCTTCGTATGTTGGAGAAATAATGTTTTCTATCTCCTCTGAATCCTTTGTAAAGTCTGCTTTTATTTTGTTGTAGATTTCAGAAAGAATGGAAAATGTATGACCCTTGTGTTTATCTGTAGATATAGTAGTACACAAGGAACAGACAGACATGTCACATTCCTTGCAATGGAATTCACAGACTTTGTTTTGATGTGTACTACAATTTGGATAAATCAAGGTTGATTTTCGTTTTTTGTATGGGACCACTATGTGTTTGTCATAGTCATCAGCAATGTGTTTTCCTATACAGGCAAAGCACAGGTTGACGTGGCAGAAATCACAGTACATCTGTACTATAGCTGTCTCACAAAGGTCACAGCAGACGGTATCTTGGGCGCTGTGGCGGGCGCCCATGGCTACTCTATATATTCTACAATTTGATGAATACAAAATCTATTAATTGTATTACAAATTTGATGAAATAAGTATACTAGTCGAAGAATTATATTTAGACCTCTTAGGCCAATTAAAGTTAATTGATAAATTTATCATCCCCGCCCGCCCCTCAAAAAAGGGCCCACCCTTTTTTTTGTTTTCGCAAAAAATACGATTTCAAACATGCTTGCTTCCTAGTGACATGGGTAAATGATTAAAGTCACAGGATGTTGGTTGTATATCTTCTACTAAGGATTCTTTGTGTGATGCCTTTTGTCATTAATTTTTTTTCTCCGGAAATAAAAATTAAAAAAATAAAATCCTCCCACCTGCCCCATATTTTTTGTGACCCCGGATGATAATTTACTAATTAAGTCGAATTGGCCTTACATAGATCATATATACCATCAAATCGTCCGTACCGTGTCACAAAGTCATTGCTTCAAAGTATTTAATAACTTGATATTTAGTTTTCTTATTCCCTTTATTATCAACTTTGATGTTATGTTATTCGTAACAATAGAAATCAACGTAAACATGTTAAAAAGGGGGATGGGGCCCAGGCCCTCCTCTAAATCTGCCACTGTTTAATCAACTTTGATCCAATGTTTTAATGATATTGTGCTATTACCCCTACCCCCTTACTACTACTAATGTCGAAAATAATAAAAACCAATCAACGAAAACAAGTCTATTTGATGAATTTTTAGCCGGGCTTGTAAAGCTCTGGCTATAGGCATGAAAATCGTTAGTTTTACTTTAAATAGCACAACAGTGAAAATAAACAAAAATCAGTAGAGTAGCTGTTTATGATACATGGTGCTCGTGTTATTGATGATAATTCTAACATTACATGTAGTGGCTATACTTTAATCTACAACCTTATTCTTCATGTGTTGATATGTACATAGACGGACCCAGAAATTTATGAAAAAAGTGGGGAGTGGGGGGGGGGGGAGTGGGGGGGGGGGGGGTCCTTCATACGAACGTTTAGACAGTTTTTATCCCCTCTTCATACACCCCCTCTGCTTTGAGGTTAGCTCAACAAAACAATGAAACAAATGTCAGACATCGATAATTTGTCATAACAACATGGAACACTCGTGTCATGATTGGACACTATGACCTAGCTATACTGACTACGATTTTAAAGAAGATCTGCACCGGTACATGGGGCAAAACACTCGATTATAGCTAACACTTCAACCATTCATAATCTATGTTAAAATCCAACCACTCGATACCAAGCTAATTCCATGTTGCGTATTTATTCTCTCTCGAAAAATTTGAATTATTTCTAAGAGAAAATATCAGAGAGAGAACTACTAATGATAGTAAGGTTTTTTTTGTTTTAATTCATTTAGATTTCTTTTTCAATTTACACCTTCCGGGCGCGTAGCTGCTTATACGCAAGTACGCAACTGCGTACACATAATGAGAGAGAGAGAGAGAGAGAGAGAGAGAGAGAGAGAGAGAGAGAGAGATCTGCCATTAAAATATATCCTTGCCCCAATATATTAGTTCCGATTTATATATTAATCAACATCCTTCATTCAAATTCACTTTAATGTACAGGCTGACAGCATATACACGTTTGTACATATGACTCTTTTGCATTAGGATACACGGTGGTACTTACATGTAATACATTAAGTATTATCGTATTCAAAATGTCTCATGCAATTTAAACAATGTTTGAGTGCATGTTCTGCTTTTTCATTCTTTTCTTTTTATTATCATTTTTATAAACACTGAAATATTAACAATCATGTATGCTGTATGCCCAAGAGGGCCCTAATTTGGAAATAAATCATATCGTATCGTAGTAGACGAATTTAGGATATTCTTTGTTATCAGTTACATTTACCGTATATATACCAATTGAAAACAACGAAAATAAGTGGACAACACAATTAGAAAAAATAATGTAAAGTCAGTCCAAGAACATACATACGGTGAGTTAGCATTAAAAACACTTTAGAAAATAATTTTGTATTTCTAATGACATTTATTGTATACAGAAAAAGAAACATTTGGAGTTTTAATAAGATAAAATTCAAAAACTTTAATATCATTTCCAGATATTTGAAATTTTCTTGAAATGGAAAGTTTAAAAATGCCTTTTAGCATATTTCTTGGACTTTCACATTTTATTCTTTGAATTTGAATTATGTTGGAGTTAATTACTTTTACGGATTATTCTAGTTATACTTTATCCATAACAAAATCAATGAATAACAACAAATACTTCATTTAGCCAGCTGAGAGCGCGTATTTTCTTAAAACATCTTCATCTTGGCGTTTTAAATTTGTTGGGAGTAAACTTCAAAAGAATGAATTGTGTTTAAATTTTAATAATGGTAGACGATTGTTGCAATTCAACGCACATTACGAATTAGCTTTTTCTCTGAAAAATAGTTTGGTGGAGGAATATTATAACACAAGTAAAATACAAGTCAAACATTAGTAATGAAAGCAGTGGTGGATTTAGAGGGGGCGGGGTCCCGGACCCTTTCCCCTTTCTGTTGCCCCCCCCCCCCCAAATAACAACAACAAAATCATCGATAGACCAGGAAAAGTATAAGATTTGACACTATACATACAACAAGTTTATAAGGATAAACAAATGAAGTAACCGTAAAAGCCTCAAAATCTTTTTCATATAAAAAAAATGGGAAATTGAATTGGTATATATGGAGAAAAATATTGCAACTATGTTACATAAGGAGGGCGAAAATCTTATTGCTCTCAGGCAGTCCTTGCTCCTTGTCCTCCCAGAATGTTATCATGATGGGGTTTCTGCCTCAATTATTCAGGCCAAAACGTACATGTATTGCCAACATCTATAAATATACTTAAATGATGAAGATTTTTCAATAATGCTGATTAATAAAACATGTTCCTGCTTTATTGCAAAGCGTCAAACTTTTCAAATCCTATGCTGTTGTAAAGTTAGTATCTACATAGTGATTGACTGTACCTCTTTAAAGAACAACTTTGCATAAATATATCTGAAATTACAAGCCTAAGGGAACTATTAAAAGTGATTTGAAAAGAATATTTTGCATTTCGAGATCTGATATTCATGGCACGATGCTCAATGTTTGAAAACCTTGTTTTGCATTGACATTTGATCTTACATTGCCGTATGTAGTTGATTAAAATGAAAAGAGTTAGATATTATTCGTTTTCGAAACCAGCAACTTTATGATTCTTTCGGTTTACTTAATTTTTATATCAATTTTAACATAACGTAATTATGTACCAATCTGTATTCATATTCTATAGTTTCTGATTGAAGAATTTTAGATTGTGATGTAGTTTTATATCATGCTTACTTGATAATACAAGCTAATTGTAGAAAATTGTAGTGAACGTCTACCAGCTGTTATCTATAGATATTTTACCTCTGAATTTTATCAACATTTCATGATTGCTTTTATGTTTACATGCTAGGTTTTTTTTATGGTTTTTCTCCTATTTCAAAAGCACATGTATATCATGTTAATGACAATGAAAGTTTATGCAACACAGCAACATAACTGTAATAAATATTTGACGCAACTTGACAATTCATTTCAAATTCAAAGCACTCTGTACAAATCAATGAGTGTCTAAAAACATGAGAAATATGTAAGTAAGTATCTCGCACATGAAAACTTGATACATGTATTGTAATGTGCAAACACTACCCATCAAATCTAGATTCTTTATGGATACTGTTTCTCTGCTCAAATACAATTCTCCAGTTTATTGTTTTACAACTCTTACCTGCTGCATGTTCTGTTGGATTTAAAAATATCTATAAGTAATTACCTATGGAAGTTACAGTACTGCGATTTTACGTAAAAACCACTAGAACAAATGAACAAGGTTTACGTTTCAAAACCTGTTCTACTGAACTAAGAAACTCAAGCTATGGAGAGGTATAAAACTTTGCTATCATCCGCCTCGATTATACAGTATAGTATGTCATTATGTAAGCCCGGCTTTCAGTACTTTGATTAAAGTTACCATTTGACTAAGCGATATATACACGTCAACGCCCCCGAAGATAAATCTGGTCAGCAAATTCCAACTTTCGTTTTAACTTAATTTTCCTTATTATTTTTAAATGTCGAAAATAATAAAAATCACATAAAGGTAAAATTTACAAGATTATTTGATTAAGAATAAAGTTACCATTAAATTGAGTATTTACCACCGAGCGATATGCACGCCATATATGTCTATCCGCTACCTGAACAGCTGAAAACAAAGCTGATCAGCAAATCACTTTGAAGACTATTTAATCTTCCAATAGACTTATGGTGTAGCAATGTATCATTACATTACCTGTAGCAGTAGAATTATGGTGTAGCAAGGTATCATTACACTCCCCTGTCGAATGGCCTGTCTTGGTTGTGATTCAGTTGGAGTGTAACCGGAACCAGTCTGTTTGTATACCCACAGTGCCCCCTACCTATATCGAACTCTGCAGGGCCATCACAAACTTAATTATCATTTGTTTAGAAAGTCACTATAAATTCAATTCAATTCCAAATATATTCATAGGCCCTTGAATTTAATACAAGCAGAGCACACTGCATATATAAAATACATGTAGTAATATGTATACGGTGTGACCGTTGGACCGAGCGAAGCATGTAATGGTCATTGGAGTGTCCCAAGTGCAGTCTGATTAAAATCAGACCCCATACTCATATATACACCCAACGATATGATAATGAGTATGGGGTCTGATTTTAATCAGATTGTCCCAAGTGGTAATCATAATTCCGTTAAGTACGGTAGATTATGATTCATTTAAAAATATATATTTTTAATGAAATTTTCGTTGCGCTAAACACCCAGTAACATCTCAATATTAAAGGAGTTTATATGGGGACAACAGTTTTACAGGATCCGCCTATTCATTGAACGCGGGAAATAAAACGCAAGGCGACGTAAAGTATGCATTGTGACGTCACATTTAGCCTCGACCTTTTTCTCTTTTTCAAAGCAAACAATTATAAACAACAATAATACATTCCGTATGCAATGAAAAAGGCCGTTAAAACTAAACAAAATTAACCAATCAATTAAAATTGGTAAAAAAAGTAACGTAATATTTTATCGTATATTCTTATTCAAAGAAACTCATGAACTCGTTCATCTATTTAGTCGTATTACGGTTTTATATGTAATTATTTGCTAAAACCTGTTACAATGATAATTATACTATTCACTTTGAACAAACTGGGTGTTTAAATTACGAATTGCACGTCAGAGTCTTCTATTATTGGCATTCAAAATAAAACACGAATAACTGTTGAAACAGGTAATAAAAAAATAAATGGCGGCGCCCATATGGATCACGAAAATTTCAGTGAACGTATATAGAGATTATCTCTTTTTCTTTTGCTGATTTTGACTTTTTTCTTTTACATACGTGTTACCTTTAGAGCCTTGCTTCGCGGACGGGCCTTCGGCCCGTCCGAGCTTCGCTCGGTATAAATACTATGAATGGTTCAAGATATTTGTCAACCCAGGTTCGTGTATTCTTGAACTATGTCCCTTATGAGACCAGAATTCTTGAATTAAAACACCAGTGTAAGAGTTTACAATTTAATATGTTTTACGGCGTGACCGTGTTTGAGGGCGAAGCAAAAAAGTTTTGGCATTAGGATCTATATCCAAAACAGGACAAAAACATCCCGAAGTTAGCACGCGGACGGAGCTGTATCAAAGCATCCTAATTTTGGACATTTGATCCGCCTATGTATTGAACGCGGGAAATATAACGCAATTGATGTAAACAGTACATTGTGACGTCATATTCAGCGTCGTTATTTAGCAAATTTACAAACATAGCGTTTGAACCACAACAAAAAACATGGCGTTAAACGTAGAGTGATTATATATGATTAAGAAAATAAGATTTACATGCTTTTACGGATTTTATGTAACATCTCAGAACGACGTGAACTAGGGTAGACGAGATTCAAAATGGAGGAATACATGTCCACGCGCTAATATTCGAATCGACGCCATTGGTACCAAACTTTTCAAGTTCCATAGGTATGGTTTAATTTTTCATTATTTTCCTATATTTTCCTTTTAAACATGTATATACGTGTTACCTATAGGGAGAGCTCCGCTCTCACGGCCCTTCGGGCCGTGAGAGGGCTTCGCCCTCTATTAACAGATCAAAAGTTAATGTAATATAGGAATAACAACTGTGAACTTAGAAAAACTTAACAAGTGGAAATAATGAAAAATAACATGAGAATAAGGGAAGGAGTAGACCCAAGAAAAACAAAATATAGTGGAGCCTCGGTAATCCGGACGCCATTAATCCGGACGCTTCACCTTCCGGACGATTTTTCTAGGGAACGGAATTTTTATACTTTATTTTGCATCATTAATCCGGAAATTCGCGTTCCGGATCCAGACGGTCACTTTTTACTACAAAACGTTATAATGCATTGAAAATTGTACCGTTAATCCGGACGGTAATTTTGTTTAGGGAAGGTGTGTGTCGGACAATTTTAGCAAGGTGTAAATTATAAAGAAAACAAGCCAAACTGTCTAATTGAAGCGATTACCTGTACCCTGTCAACACCTCCCTCCAATTAGGTGGAGTGTGGTGATAAGTCCGTTAGATAGCACGTGCCGATCGAGACATTGTATTGCCAATTTTCGCACATAAGATCTTTATTGCGTGTAGTGTTGAATTTTGTAAATAAATCTGTAGCATATTATTTTATAGTCTTGATCAATACCCTAATAGTATTAATAAATTAAACATCATGCCGTAATGATAATTTTTTTTAACTGACACACGCATCAGTTGTACTGATTCGTAAATTGATATCGGCTTATTCAAATCTAAAGAGTGTAGATTATACTTCTAGATTCTGGATTTTATTCTGTTGATTGGCGTGAAATATACATGTATGCTCATGCATATGTATATATAGTATGATTTTTTAACGTTTAGAATGTCGCGCATGTAGAATGTACCTGTGTACGATTGATTCTTGTTACGATGTTGTAGAGCTTTATTGCTTTCGAAATTTTAAACTCTGCGTAGAAGTGAGAAAATTACCATTTTAAGGAAAATGACAATTAAATTCTGTATGTACCTGTAATGTTAATTTCACCCGAGTTTTGTTCCGTTATTATCGCATCATGAAAATAATAGGTGCGCGTGACTAGATCAAAGCAGTAGTAGGTCTTGATATTACGAGCTTAAATGATTTTGTTTTCCTGATATTGTCTTGGATAATTATAGAATAAGAAATATTGAATTTTGGTTAAAGAATGTTGTCAACTGACATGATAATCACGAAATTCTTATATCAACTTTGGACGATGAAGATTGTTTTAACAGACCGCCGAACCCGTGAACCGTGACAGATGGAAATTACCGGCCTCTTTAAGAAGTAAAAGTGTGGTGAAATGTTTGAAATGTAAATGATTATGTTAGTTACTAATGATTTAATAACTTATAGTTACATAAAGTGCTTAATTATTTGTTTTACTGCATACGGTACACAGTTTGGTATATTTTTTAGGGATCATATGTATGTACAATGTAAGCACAGGCAAATACACTGAACACGTACATTAAATTTTAGTGCTTTGAAATACATGTAAATGTTAACATTATCATAATTTATTTACTAATGCAAATGGTTAAATCCAATGATAGAATGTGTTTAATTCACTATGCATCAATAAAATAGGCACATATTGGCTACTTATGCAAAGCTAGAAAATATGCGATTCAATTATCCGGACGCTTCATTTATCCGGACGATTTTGCTGGGAACCAAAGTGTCCGGATTAACGAGGCTCCACTGTATATCTATAAAGTACACTAATAGACCTCCACACTTTTCAAAGTGATTCAGAACCTTGAAAATAACGTCAAAAATATCCTACACTATCTCTCATGTAGCAATATAAAACTACACCTATAAATTATAAGTCCTATGTAGAGAGATTCGTATTTAACAAAATAAATGACATTTTCCAAGGTAAGAGATCTACTTCACCTTGAGCCAAACTTTAAGGTTGGGTTTCAATATAAAAAAGAATTTAATTCATTGTCAAAACGGGATTTCAGATTTCATGTTTCACTCGTTGAGCGGGGTAGTGTGAAATTGCTATTTCTGTGCTTTATATATAAAATACTTTAAATGCAATGTGTATCATGTATGATCCTCTTAAATGTACGTTAAATAACTGGTATTCAATTTCCATTCTCATTGACCGTGTAGCGTGGCGAGAATTCCATCGTCATCGAAAGCAGGTTTTTTGACTTGCCTAGATGGCCGAGCGGTCTAGTGCGTTGGTTAAATGCTGTAAGGAGATTTGGTTCCGCAGGTCGTGAGTTCAACCCCGGGTAGGGGCAGAAGTGAAATTTTCTGTGCTTTAAATCAAATATTTCTTCATTTAGGGCAGTTATGTTCACAAAAGAGTTCATTGACATTTCTGTGCCACACTATTAAACCTAGTATCTTGTTGTCTGGTACATTCAATTCTTATTATGCAGCTAGGTTTAGAAATGGGAATGTAAGCTTAGAAAATATATATTCTAACTATATTGGTGAAAAACTTCACACCAAATTTTGTAAATTTATTTCAGGTGTACATCGGAAGTCATCCAACTTGGCAGTATTGTCAGAGTTGGGAAGACTTCCGCTTCTCTTATGGTAGAGTAAAGTCTATACTCAGTTATTGGCTTCGATTGGAAAACTGTGAAACTTTTCCACTACTACAAGATTTTGAAGAACTTTCCTCAACTTTCCAATATTGACAAACACACTTCTAAAATGTCAAATAATTCTTTAAAGATGATTGTTAAAATAAACTGCATCAAACTCAGGAAAAACAAAATGTTGGAAAATGATGGAGGCGAACTGCGCAGATACACAGTTCTGAAAGCAAGCTTTGGCATTGAGAGTTATTTAAATTTGATGAATAATTTTGAATAAAGGAGAAATTTGGATTATCGTCACACAAACTACATATTGAATCGGGAAGATACCAAGGTACCCCCCACCCCCACCCCACGAATTTAGAATATGTCAAAATTGTAGTTCTGGTGAAGTGAAGGATGAAATCCACTTTTTATTCTGTTGCGATAAATATTAAAAAAGATAGGGAACATTTACTAGAATGTATTTAGAAATCATGTACCAACTTCTTTACACTAAACCCTCCAGAAAAACTTATATGGTTGCTGTCCTGTGAAATCAGGGACATTTTGGATGAACTGGGTAAATTCTTACTGAAAAACTGTAGTTAACATTGTTTGAACATTGTTAAATATTCATATCTACTTGATTTGCTAACATATTTGCACTGGACACAGGGAGAATCAACGTTCACATTCGAACATATCAGATTCTTTTAACTAAGCACCGTCCCCTGGTGTCTTCTACACACTTGTTACCATAATTGATATGCAATATTTTGTTTTAAAATTACAATTCTGCTTTGGACACAGGGGGTAATCCTAATCAAAATATTTAGAGATTTTTAAGCATCGTCCCCCGGTGTCCTTTGCAGTTTTGTGATAGATTTATAATTACAGTACATGTATTTTAATGTGTGCTATGACAATAATACATGTAATGCACTACATCTAGTCAAGTTTTGATCGCCATACTTTGTACATTATACTGATTATTACAGTCCTGCATTGGACACAGGGAGAATCCCATTTAGCACTTAGAGATTCTTAAGCACCGTCCCCTGGTGTCCTTTGCAGTTCTGTGGTCAACAATTATACTATTATGAGGGTATATACATATGTATGTATTTGCAGTGGTACATATGTTGCATTATATCTAGTCCCAATTATAGGTTAATTCTTGCTGAAGAAGTATAGTTAATATTGTTTAAACATTGTTGATAGACAATAGGCACGGCTTGCGTCGAGGGTAAAATATAAGTTGAATGTTTACTAAACTTTTTACCAATATTTTGTCAATGAAGGTTTTAAATTACAATTGTATCTTATAAAATCTATTCCAAGTATGTATGTTCAAAGTGATTAGTAAATACCGATTATTCTCACATAGATTAGAAATTGAACAAAGTAGATTTAGCAATATTCCAAGAAACGAAAGAAAATGTAAATTATGTTCCGATAGTATTGAGGATGAATATCATTTTATATTAGTATGTCCTTTTTATAATAATTGTAGAAAACAGTATTTAAAGAAATATTATTATTAATTCATTGTATAATTTGATGTACATACTTTATCCTTATGAACTGTATAAACAATACAATACAATGCTAAGGTTAATGTCATTTGACAAATGAGCAATAATTGAATATCTATCTCAACCTGAACAAGATTAGGCCAAATGGTTAACATAAAATGACATTTGGATTATATTGATTATGTTGATTGGATCTTGTTTAATGTCCCTCTCGAGAATTTTTCACCCATATGGAGACGTCACCAATACCGGTGAATTCCTTCAAATTTAGGCCTATGTTCGGCGCTTACGGCCATTGAGCAGTGACAGTTCTTTAGCGTGCCACACTTACCATGACACGGGACCAACGTTTTTATGGTCATCTCCGAGGACCCGTGACATCCACACCTGACGCCGAGCTTAAAATCCACCTATGACGTCATTCTTTTGTTCGAACACTCCATTATTTTTCAGGGATGGAGTGTTCGGAAAGTAGGTCAACCTTTATACAAGTAGATATAAATGCATGCAACAAAAGAATGAAAAACGTATAACATGATTAAAATGCCCAGCAAAGGTGGATTTTAAGTGGGTCAATGTACTCGTATCACTCCATTCCTTCGGGGCCTCGGTCCATTACTTTTAAGGAATGGAGCGATACTCGTACATTAACCCTTACGTATGTCGATGGAACTGTTTTAACGACTTGGGTTTGTCGCAGTGGGGCAAACGCTTTACCTCTAGACCACCGCGACGGTTTGGAAATAATTAGTATCACTAATGCATATATATATACATGTATATATAAAGAATGAGGTAATAACCTTATAGACTACACAATTCTGAATACAGATATATATACGTACTTTTGTAATAATAAAAATTAAAGTTGTGCAAACAATCGATGCTCTTTATAAGGAGAATTTTTTTGTTTTTTGTTTTTGTCTCAAGCACAGAAAACCATTGGAGAAGGTTTTCCTTAAAGCTATCAATCTTTACTTTTTCAGGTGTAGAATACATCATATATGCCAAATACGTAGATTGTCGGGGAATATTACTTGAGCATAAGCAACACATAATATGTCCTCCGGCATCTCTCTACACTAAACATAAAACGATTGTGATTTCAGACACGGTACTGACTACTTGTTGCAGTTTTCAGCTGACCTCTGTAACCTTTTACACTACGAATTTGCCAAATGACATTAACCTTAGTGAATATTGAAATTATGTTTTACATATACATATACTACACTCGCTGGGAATTTCCACAGATATTTTTGTGGTAATAATACAACGAGTTTTGCCCCTGTGGTTTACATGTTAGTAGTATAAGGCACCTCGATGGGTGGTTCAACTGAGTGCAGTTTTGAGTGCGGGTCGATGGGTGATTCATCTGAGTGCAGTTTTGAGTGGAGGTATTCACATGAGTGTTGGGGTCAGCGGGGATCAAGCTGGGCAGGTCGGCAGCTGGCCAGGTGGTCAAGCTGGCCAGGCGGCGAGGTCAAGCTGGCTAGGTGGGGAAATCTGAGGAGATAGCGTGTGAACGTTTTGTTTTGATATTCCTTTTGTTAAATTTTAATTAAAGAAATATTTTAATTAAAGAAGAACAGTGGTTTAAAGTTTACACATTTATTAAATAAACAATTAAAAGTTTACACAAACACAATTTGAACAACAATTAGACACAAGTTTTAAAGTCCACACAATTTTACACAAAGTCTGAAATACAGTCTTTCACACGGATTTTGGGTTTCTTTGCGGCAGGCTTCCTCTTCTTTTTGGGTGGTTCAGAGTTCGCGCTGGGAACGGTAGGAATCACCTCCTGCTGTTTCGGACAGTCCACAATCCAATGTTCCACTTGCCCACACTTGTAGCACGGGTCGCGCTCTTTACTCTTCTTGGTGGTTTTCTGCAGGCAATCTGGCGACCAATGCCCCGTTTCCCCACAGGTGAAGCAGGCGTTGTTGGTGGGTTCCTTACGGGATTTGGTCGGTGCTATTTCCTCCAGTTTTTTCACCAAGACCCCCTTGTGATTGGCGATTTCGTCGGCCAACACCTTGATACGGTTGACAATACTGTCCAGTGTGGTCGTAATGATCGCAAACTCGGGCCTGGTCATGGGTGAATCTTCATTACTCATGGGAGGGTTATTGTATAAACCCAAATCCAGTCCCGTAGCATCCTGCGAATCGGGGAAGAAAAAACCCCCAGGCCTTGGTCCGTAGGATTCTGACTAGGGAGAAAGTCCGTGGTCTGTGCCATTTGCAGCTGCTTATCTATGTATTCTTGCTGCGTCTGATCTACGGTCTTCTTAGCTTTTTTTAAATCGACTTGTTTCTGTGCTATGTTAGCTAGCGAATATCTGAAGATAGAATGAGATGTGACAAATAGGACAAGGAACCGCTCTTGATAACTTCAGGGTATTGGATCCTATGAAAACAAAAGTACGTACCATCTATCCTTCTGTGTTTAGTAAACCAGAAGTGATAAAAGAATTAGATAGGTTACATGAGGAATATGTTTTGGTTCCAGCTGACAAAGCTAGTAACAACATTGTCTTTCTTTGTAAGGCTCATTATTACAACTGTATTTTCAACGAACTTGGCATTAATTCCACTTTTGATAATCGTACTTATACTCCAACTGCCCTTTCAAAAGATGAAATTCTTCAAAACCATGCTTCAGTTTTAGACACATTTAATATCCCAGTCAATGGGTCGAATGAATATGAGTTACCGTACCTATTCTGGATTCCAAAACTACATAAAACCCTTTACAAACAAAGATACATTGCTGGATCCAGTAAGTGCTCTACCAAGCCCCTATCTTTGCTCCTCACGAAAATATTAACACATGTGAAGGAGAAACTTCAAACTTACTGTGCGACAACATATGCCAGAAGTGGTGTTAATCAAATGTGGATTCTAAAAAAATCTAAAGAACTTTTAGTAAACTTGAAATCGCAGAAATTTTCCCAAATCAATAACATTAAAACCTTTGACTTTTCAACACTATACACGACCATTCCTCACGATAAATTAAAGACTAGACTTTTTGATATCATAGACAGTTGCTTCTTCATCAAAAATGGAAAACGGAAATATTCATATCTAGTGATCAGTCATTCCAAAACTTACTTTGTTAAACACCACTCTGATTCCACGCACAAGTACTCTGAAGTTGAAATAAAAAATATGCTAGAGTTCCTCATTCACAATATCTTCGTGGTCTTTGATGATCGGGTCTTCCAACAGTCTGTTGGAATTTCCATGGACACGAATTGTGCTCCTTTGTTAGCTGACCTGTTTCTATATTCATATGAAGCAGAATTTATTCAAAAACTTCTACATGAGAAGAAAAAATATCTCGTTGTGGCCTTCAATTCGACATTTCGATGACGTTTTGTCTATTAACAATAATAACTTTCATTCATATGTCGATTTGATATATCCCTGTGAGCTGGAAATAAAGGACACCACAGAGTCGTCCACTTCTGCTTCATACTTAGGTATTTTATTGAAAGTAGACATTAACGGCAAACTGACAACTCAACTGTATGACAAACGGGATGATTTCAGTTTCTCCATCGTCAACTTCCCATATTTATGTAGCAATATTCCATTATCACCTGCATATGGTGTTTATATATCTCAACTGATTCGATATGCAAGAGCTTGTTCTGTGTATAGTCAGTTTTTAAATCGAGGTAAGCTACTGACAAACAAGTTGATGGTACTGGGGTTTCATCAGTCTTGATTGAAGTCAGCATTTCGTAAATTCTATGGTCGTTATAACGATCTAGTTCGTCAATACAACCTATCATTGGGTCAAATGCTATCTGACCTGTTTCAAACCGATCGTTAAGCCGTCCTTGGCACACTGATTTTGACTGCGGATAACTCCGTTTACCTGATCAGGATATAGGGCTCACGGCGGGTGTGACCGGTCAACAGGGGATGCATACTCCTCCTAGGCACCTGATCTCACCTCTGATGTGTCCAGGGGTCCGTGTTTTCCCAACTATATATTTTGTGTTGTTCATAGGAGTTATGAGATTGATCACTGTTCGTTATTTTCACCTTGCATCCTACCACCTGAGGATTCATTACATTTCTAATGTGAGTTTTCTTCGTAATGCCTATGTAGTAAAAAAAAAAACCGCCACATTTTTGTAAGTTTACAACTTTTATTTTATTACATATTTCAGATGAAAAATGTCATTTGATGTAGCTTTTTCCTTCAAGTAGATGCAGGTCAAGCTATGTTCATTTGTGGGTTTCTCGGTATACAGTGGTGTGATTCTGTCGCATCGACTAGTCCTCCTCCTCCTCCTCGTCTTCCTCCCCATCTTCCTCCTCCTCGTCTTCATCATTGTCGTACTTATCTAGGTAAGATTCAAGTAAATATTTGTTTTTGCGAAGAGCCATCTTAATGGATTTTTTTAAATCCATGATTGTCGGATAAAAATTCATCGATGGAGGCCGTCACCTGTTCGTGCGTTGTGTCTTCTTGCAACTGATACTGATCGTAAATTAAAAGGAACCGCTCATACAATTTTCTAAATTGTTGGTAAGTTTCTCCTTTGGTCTTTTCGTCTGCTTTCTTACTAGCCTTCTTTTCTGACATATTTTGGTTAAAGTATTTCTCGTATCTCTTCTGCCACTATGCAGCTGTATGTTTTCGAGCTTTTTGTGCCATTTGGCGAAAGACGATATTGTCTTCCTCTGCGTCACTGTCAGTATCACTCTGTGTTGGAGATACGTCAGTCATGTCAATATCCTCTCCCTCATCGCTGTCCCCATGTTTTAGTCTTTTGTGACGCATCATGGCATCTCTGCGGGAAAATAAAGCATGACACTCTGAGCACTCAATCATGTTACCTGCTCGAATGCATAAAAGTGAATGAATAATTCCTGGCTTTTAGGTTCTTTATATGTTTCCACCACCACCACGCAATTACCGCTCGCATTGCTCAATGATAGAACGTTTGCTTCCTAACCTGGAGCTCATGAATTCGAATCCTCCTCATGCCATGGCAGCACCAACCTAAGACGTAAACATTGGTAGTGATTGGTCCTCCAGATGCACTGCATTTACGGGTCATTCGGAAGACCCTATGGCGGTAGGCGTTTGCAGGCTAAAGAGCCCTCACTGCTACGGGTATAACCACTAAGCATAGTATTTCATTTGCAAGTGGTGTATTTCTCGGGAGACGTGAAATAACCAGCCAACTACTACCATCCACACTTTCGATAACATCACACACCCTACCTACACTTTCGTTAACACCACATACCACAACCCTTATTTTCATTAACACCACGTACCACCACTTATACACCACGTACCACCATCCACATTTCCATAAACACCATTTACACACAGCTAATGGCACATCAGATGCTAACATTTGTGTTTTTAACACCTTTTTTTTTTTTTTACACCAATTACAACACTACCTATACAGGCCTGAGAATTGATAGTTTTACATATCAATATCAACGAAAGAGAGATGTAGTGCCCCAATGTCAGTATGTTAACCAGATCAAAGTGTTTCAGTTGAATTTATTATGATAACACAATGAAATTGATGGTAAAAAGCTGTAAAAAATACAAAAAGTTCAATTACAATTGATGTCCAAACATGCGTTCCATAAATAGACACACAACATAATTAAAGAATGAATTATGGCACAAATTATTTTCCATAGTTTTAAATTTTGAACAAGGCCACATTCTTATTTACTAGCAATTCCAAAATTTATACTATTGTCAACAGGGGATGCTTACTCCTCCTAGGCACCTGATCCCACCTCTGGTGTGTCCAGGGGTCCGTGTTTGCCCAACTATCTATTTTGTATTGCTTGTAGGAGTTATGAGATTGATCACTGTTCGTTGTCTTCACCTTGCATTACAGTGCAGAACACAATACCAAACTCATAGAAAATAATTATTGCATCACATAACTACTCATTTTACAAAATGATAGCAAACGTTCAATATGTGAAACACGTGGTACATCGTACATTCAGCACGGTCACTTAATAGTCCACCTAGATAAGCTACTACATACAAAATGTACAATACAAACTTTCCAGTTAATACTATGACTATATAAAACAGAATATTCAACTACTTACACTGTGATGGGCCACAATTTGCGATATTGAACACGAGGTCAGAAAAACGTGTAACCAAAAAATATGGCGGTTCATAACTAAACAATATCCAAAGAGAGATAACTCAATATAAGAGAAGTCAAAAGATAACTCTTGCCGGAACGGCACAAGAGATCTACCGTTATTAGTTTGCATGTATCACCACCATATTACCACACACATTTCCATTAACACCACTATACTACCACTCACATTTCCATTAACACCACATACCACCACCTATACACCATATACCACCACTCACCACCACATATACACCACATACCACCACTCATGCACCACCTATACACCCGATACCACCACCTGTACACCACTACTGGCACATCAGATGTCATCACTTACATCTTTAATATTACTCACGCCACTACCCATATAGGTCCCAAGTTTTGCATTTCTTAGCATTACAATATTAATGAAAGAGATTGATCTACCGTTTTTAGTTTGCATGTGTCACCACCATACTACCACCCACATTTTATTAACACCACATATCACCACTTATACACCACCTATACACCCCCATACCACCACTTGTACACCACACACTACCACTTATACGCTAAATAACACCTACTCCCCACTATCGACACACTAGTTCCCATGACTTAGGGTTTCTTTAACACTATTCACACTATTACCTATATAGGTCCTTAATTTTGCATTTCTTTCCATAATATTAATTAAAGAGATTGATTTAGTGTTATTAGTTTGCATGTTTCACCATACTTCCACTCACATTTTCGTTAACACCACATACTAACACCCAAATTTTCATTAACACCATACACCACCAATTATGTACCACATACCACCACCTATACAGCACATACCACCGCTCACATTCTCATGGCACATCAGTTGCCACCACTCATATAAATCTACTTTAACAAGGATCCGTGTTTACCGTACTCTAAATTGTGTAATCATTATAAGATTGTTCATTATTTTCACTTTTTCATGATAAATTATGAGACTTCCTATATTAAAAAAGATAGTTGATATAGTAAAAACCCCAATCTATAGAGAGCAACATGTCAACAAATTTGCAAAAATATAATCAAGTCAAACATCGTGTATACATTTCATTGGCACAAGTTTTTGACATCACGTTGGAGGAAGTGATGATGCAGACTTGCAACTTAGATTACATTTTATGGTAAGCTGGTACAATACTCTTACGAATAAACATGCAGCATCCTCATGTTGCCAAATTATTCTTTTTCTGATCATCCGACATTGAACAGTAAACTATTTGAAACTTGATATTTTACAGTATATCACGAATGAGAATTGTTATTAAAATTTAACAAAAGGAATATCAAAACAAAACGTTCACACGCTATCTCTTCAGATTTCTCCAGCTAGCCAGCTTGACCTCGCCGCATGGCCAGCTTGACCATCTGGCCAGCTTGACCCCCGCTGACCCCTACACTCATGTGAATACCTCCACTCAAAACTGCACTCAGATGAAGCACCCATCGACCCGCACTCAAAACTGCACTCAGTTGAACCACCCATCGAGGAGCCTTATACTAGGCCTACTCATGTAGTGCTGTAAAAAAAAAAAAAGCCTGCCACCATAACCAAGGGCTCGTAATTTTATTTCGTAAACTGAAGTAAGGTATAATGATGTATTCTTCCGCGTTTCCTCTATTCACAAGCCTTTTAAAGATATCGGGCTCGGGATTTTAAAAATCCTGAGTCTTCCTTCTTCCGTTGGCTTCTTCCACAAGCAGACGCTCTGAATATCGCCTAGATAAATCTACTTTAATCGCGACTTTTTCTTCGATAAATTCGTGTTTTTTGGTTAAATATTGCTTTAATAGACACGTTGTGTATACTATATAGGCACGTTGTGCAACTTTTTTGACACGTTGTGTTGTGATTATTTTACGGCACGTTGTGCATTATGGAGAAAGGCCATTTTGGCGACTATTCTTCTGATAGTGACCCATATGAGTCGGGTCAAGAATCGAGTAGGGAAAATTTCAGTGAGGGTGAAATTGCCCAGGGGGCTCAAAGTGATGACAACGGGAACAGTTTGTCAATACATGCTGACAATGAGTCAGACTCTGAAAGATTTGACCCTACTGAGGGTGAATCATCGTTCATGTTGGAGGGGGGCATGGCATCGTACTGTAGAAAGTACTTCTATAAACATCTGACAGATGAGAGCATCAAGAGAAATATTCTAGATGATGCTCCTGTGCCTTCAAATGCTTTCTGCAACCCTCCAAAGGTTGAAGAGTTTGTAGAAGATTTCATAGACTACAACTCTATGAAATTTCTTAAGTTGCGTGATAAAAGTTTAGCTTTTATACAAAAGAAAATAACACAAGTTATGGGACCATTGGTCAAAGTTTGGTCAGCCATTGATGGGGCTAGGAAAGGACAGGAAGAAAATGACAATTTTTCAGTCATGGATATGCTCAAATTAGTGGAGCAAGTGGTCGTTCTGGTCGGGCAGGCAAATGCTACTTGTTTGTACGAACGACACCTGAACTTCCTGGCCAAAATCATGAAAGGTGTTAAAAAGGCCAAAGAGCAATTAAAAACTTACGAGCATGATTTAGCTCAGGAGACCCATACCCTGTATGGTGACACCATATATAAAGCCCTGGATCGTAGGTGCAAGAGCAAGAAGCGTGCAAGGGAAATATTCCGTGAGATCCAATCAAAACGTAGACGTTTTGACCAGCCCTTTCGGGGGACACCCTCACGTGGATACTCGCAAGGTCATAGCCAAGGACGTGGGGGCAGAGTCTCGACATATCAATCTTTCAAGCAAAGTGGGCAAGGCCCAAAGAAGGGAGGTTTTGGATTTAGGATCCCCAAGAAGAACAGAACTGGAGACAGCAGGTATGAAATCAAAAGAGGACATACCTCTAGTTTTGCAACAAATAGTGAAAATCTCGAGTCTGAACAAACTGCATGCCTCAGTAAGTCAGATAGAATTCAAAGAAATTTATCAAAACGACATTCCCTTAGGGGGGAGATTAAAACACTTTCTAGAAAATTGGAAATTGATAACAAGAGACAAATACTTGTTGGAGAGTATTTCCGGATATCAGATAGAATTTGATACAAAACCAATTCAAACAAATTCACGATATCAAATCGTTCTGCCAGAAATGGAAACAAATGTTCTAAATTCAGAAGTAGAGGAAATGTTATCAAAGAGGGCAGTGGAGTTTGTTCAGTCTCAAACAAAAGATCAGTTTGTCAGTCATTTGTTTGTACGCCCCAAGAGGGATGGAGGAATGAGACCAATCTTCAACCTGAAAAGCCTGAACCAATATGTGACTTACAATCACTTCAAGATGGAAGGCTTTCAGGTTGTGAGAAATCTCATACAGAAGGGGGATTGGCTATGCAAAGTAGATCTCAAGGATGCATACTTCTGCATACCAATTCACTCAGATCACAGAAAATTTCTGAGGTTTCGTCACAAGGGTCAGATACTGCAGTACCGGAGTCTACCCTTCGGACTTGCATCCGGCCCACGGATTTTCACAAAAATTATGAAACCAGTTGTTGCCCTACTGAGGCGAATAGGGGTCCGTCTAGTGATATACTTAGACGACATATTGTTGCTAAATCAATCACAAGACGGGCTGCAAAAAGACAGAGACACTTTGCTGTGGTTCCTTCACAATCTGGGTTGGCTTGTAAACTGGAAAAAATCAGTTCTAGATCCCAGTCAACAACTAGAATTCTTAGGTCTTACAATAGACTCATTAAAAATGGAGATAACTCTTTCAGAAACAAATGTGACTGGTATAAAGCAAGGAAACTGTATCAATTCAAGAATTAGCAAGTTTAATCGGTACATTAAATGCCACAGTATAGGCAGTTATCCCGGCTTCTCTTTATGTAAGAGAGTTACAAATGTTCCAGACCAAGTGTCTTCTGAAATCACAAGAGAATTATCAGAAAATGATTGTTCTTCCCAAAACGTGCAAAGAGGAGATAACTTGGTGGATCCAGCAGCTGGATCAATGGAATGGGAAACAAATTCGAATGTCAGTGAACCCGGATCTAATAATAGAGACAGATGCCTCAAAAACGGGGTGGGGGGCAGTCTGTCCCATTCTATCAGTAAAAATGGGAGGACCATGGACTCCATTAGAGAAATAACAGCACATCAATGCACTGGAAATGAAGGCAGTTCAACCTATGACGAAGGAAAGCAAAAATATTCATGTTCACATAAAGTCAGACAACAAAACAACAGTGGACGATCTAAACAAGATGGGGGGCACCCATTCAGGTTTGTTACTAAAAATAACGAAAGAGATATGGTCATTATGCCTATCCAAGCAGATCATGCTTACTGCAGAATATCTCCCCGGGAGACTGAACATTCAGGCAGACTCAGAGAGTCGACACATGAAAGACTCCAGCAACTGGATGCTGAATCAGGGGATTTTCAAACAGATCAATCAGAGATGGGGCCCATTAGAAATGGACTTGTTTGCAGATCGCCTGAATGCTCAGCTACAACAGTACATGAGCTGGCGCCCAGACCCACAAGCAAAGGGAACAGATGCATTTCAAATACCATGGCAAAAAATAAAAGGGTATGCATTCCCCCCATTCTGTCTGATAACAAGATGCCTAGCAAAAGTGCTGAAGGAAAAAGCAGAAATAATAATAACTCCAGCATGGCAAACTCAGCCATATTATCCAATGCTTTTGGCACTGTCAATAGACAATCCAGTACTGTTACCTCCCATTCAAGATCTGCTACTATCACCAGAGGGTCAGATGCATCCACTAATGAGAACCCACACGCTGAAATTAGTGGCATGGAAAGTTTCAGGAGAATCAAGGAAGCAGCAGGAGTTTCTAAACAAACTTCCGAACTTTTGGCAGCAGGATGGCGGAAAGGAACTCAGACAGCTTACAATAGCTGCTGGAGACAGTGGAATAGCTGGTGTCACACATGGCAAATTGATCCATTTCACACCACTGTGGAAAATATAGCTGATTTCTTAGCAGAGCTTTATGCTAGAGGATATGAATATAGAACCATCAATAACTACAGGTCAGCCATTTCTGCCTTCCATGCAAGGGTAGAGGGGAAAAAAGTTGGAAAGCATGAGTTCATATGTCACTTAATGACAGGGATATTTAACTAAAACCTACCAATTCCTCGATATACACATATGTGGGATGTAAACAAAGTTCTATCATACATCATCAGTATGGAAAGTGATCAAGATCTTTCTCTTAAAGAGATTACATTGAAATTATGCATGCTTATGGCGCTTGCATCTGCAAGTAGATCATCAGAAATCCATAAACTGGATATTGGAAACATGAGCTTATGCAGTGATAAGATTGTCTTCACTTTGTCAAAATTGACTAAATCAAGACAAGTTGGACAGAATGTAATAAGCATTGAATTTGACAAATTTGAAGGGAATGAAAAATTGGACATTATCTCATGTACAATAATTTACCTAGAAAAAACTAAAGAACTTAGAAGAGATGAGACACAGCTCTTTGTAAGCTACATCAAACCTCACAAAGCAGTTAAATTCTGCACAATTGCTAATTGGTTAAAATGTCTCATGGAACTGGCTGGAATAGATATCTCAATTTTCAAACCTCATTCTAGCACATCAAAAGCAAACAAATTTGGATTGTCAATAGATCAAATCATTTCAAAAGGCAACTGGAAATCATGCAAAACCTTTCAGAAGTTTTATAATAGATCAATAAATGAAGAAAAGGACACTTATCAGAACTGTGTCATGAAATTGTAGTTTGGTATATATATACATTTTAGAGACTTTAAACAATACATCATTATACCTTACTTCAGTTTACGAAATAAAATTGAAAATTTTATAAGTGCTCTTTAGCGCACGCAATGAAATTATAATTTTATGAGTAAACTGAAGTAAAGTACTTCCCACCCAACCCAATCCAAATACATATACATGCTTCCAATACATATTACCAAACCAAACCAAAAAAAAACCAAAAAAAAAAAAAAAAAAAAAAAAAAAAAAAAAAAAAAATAAAAAAAAAAAACCAACAAAAAAAACAAAAAAAAAAAACAAAAAAAAACAAACAACAACAACAAACCAAAAACAATATAGATCTAGATTCTATATATATATATATATATATATATATATATATCCTAGGGGTAAACGTAAGGTTGGGTGTTATAATTGTTTGTTTGTGCTTTATATTAAGATCACTGAATGACACAGCGAATGTGTGGGATTGCATCAGTGTGTATAAGTAGCGCTTTAGGAGCATAACAAAGCTTCCTTTTTAGGGAAGTCGTTGTGGCCGAGTGGACTTACGCACTGGTTTGACAATCTTGCTAGGCGGTGGGTGCCGTACGTCGCTGGTTCGACCCCGGGCTGGGGCGAAAATTTTCAGTACCTAGTTGTGATTATTTAGTGCTTTATATATATATATATATATATATATATAATATATATATATATATATAATATATATATATATATATATATATATATATAAAGGGGGTTAAGAAATAAAAATATTTATGATATATCTTATATGTTTACTTTGTAGACAGAAAATCTGCATATATACATATAGGCCTATGTAATATTAACAGAAGAAAGTGGTAGCTAAATGCATTCATGAATATTATAACAATTTGTTTTTGCAGAGACTCAAAGGAGAAGTAGCTAGAACATAAAGAGAAAGAAAAAGAATCCAAGTGACAGGAACTGTACTTCGTTCTCGACAACAACAGACAGTTGATGTTTGTTTCAATGTTGTTTTTTTTTTGGTATTAGATATTGTCTGTTTATTAGTAAATACATTAAATCGGATTGTATTTTACCTGGTTGTCAGTCGTCTGTTCATTTCGCCAAACGTCAGAAGGAAGACTCAGGATTTTTAAAATCCCGAGCCCGATATCTTTAAAAGGCTTGTGAATAGAGGAAACGCGGAAGAATACATCATTATACCTTACTTCAGTTTACTCATAAAATTATAATTTCGTTGCGTGCACTAAAGCGCACTTATAAAATTTTCAACTCTCCTACATGTTTTTGAAAATGGTGATCACGGAATGCAATCCTAAACCCTTTGAACATTTTCTTCCCTTTGGAACAGTTATACCGAGCGAAGCTCGGACGGGCCGAAGGCCTGTCCTCGAAGCAAGGCTCTAAAGGTAACACGTATGTAATAGAGGGCGAAGCCCTCTCACGGCCCGAAGGGCCGTGAGAGCGGAGCTCTCCCTATAGGTAACACGTATATACATGTTTTAAAGGAAAATATAGGAAAATAATGAAATATTAAACCATACCTAACGAACTTGAAAATTTTGGTACCAATGGCGTCGATTCGAATATTAGCGCGTGGACATGTATTCCTCCATTTTGAATCTCGTCTACCCTAGTTCACGTCGTTCTGAGATGTTAGACATAAAATCCATAAAAGCATGTAAATCTTATTTTCTTGATCATATATAATCACTCCACGATTAACGCCATGTTTTTTGTTGTGGTTCAAACGCTATGTTTGTAAATTTGCTAAATAACGACGCTGAATATGACGTCACAATGTACTGTTTACATCGATTGCGTTATATTCCCCGCGTTCAATATATAGGCGGATCAAATGTCCAAAATTAGGATGTTTTGATACAGCTCTGTCCTCGTGCTAACTTCGGGTTATTTTTGTCCTGTTTTGGATATAGATACTAATGCCAAAACTTTTTTGCTTCGCCCTCAAACACGGTCACGCCGTAAAACATTTTAGAAAAAAGTCAAAATCAGCAAAAGAAAAAGAGACAATCTCTATATACGTTCACTGAAATTTTCGTGATCCATATGGGCGCCGCCATTTATTTTTTCATTACCTTCTTCAACAGTTATTCGTGTTTTATTTTGAATGTCAATAATAGAAGATTCTGACGTGCAATTCGTAATTTAAACAGTCAGTTTGTTCAAAGTTAATAGTATAATTATCATTGTGACAGGTTTTAGCAAATAATTACATATAAAACCGTAATACGACTAAATAGATGAACGAGTTCATGAGTTTCTTTAAATAAGAATATACGATAAAATTACGGTTACCTTTTTACGATTTTGAATTTATTGGTTAATTTTATTTAGTTTTGTAACGGCCTTTTTCATTGCATACGGAATGTATTATTGTTGTTTATAATTGTTTGCTTTGGCAAAGAGAAAAAAGTCGAGGCTAAATGTGACGTCACAATGCACAGTTTACGTCGCCTTGCATTTTATTTCCCGCGTTCAATGAATAGGCGGATCCTATAAAAATGTTGTCCCCATATAAACCCCTTTAATATTGAGATGTTACTGGATTTTTAGCGCAAGGAAAATTTCATTAAAAAGATATATTTTTAAATGAATCATAACCTACCATACTTAACGGAATTATGATTACCACTTGGGACACTCCAATGACCATTACATGGTTCGCTCGGTCCAACGGTCACACCGTATACATATTACGGAGAGAAGCACGGACGGGCCGAAGGCCTGTCCGCAAAGCAAAGCTCTAAAGGTAACACGTATGTAAAATAAAAATGTCAAAATCAGCAAAAGAAAAAGAGATAATCTCTATATACGTTCACCGAAATTTTCGTGATTCATATGGGCGCCGCCATTTATTTTTGCATTACCTGCTTCAATAGTTATTCATGTTTTATTTTGAATGCCAATAATAGAAGACTCTGACGTGCAATTCGTAATTTAAACACCCAATTTGTTCAAAGTGAATAGTATAATTATCATTGTTACAGGTTTTAGCAAATAAATACTTATAAAACCGTAATACGACTAAATAGATGAACGAGTTCATGAGTTTCTTTGAATAAGAATATACGATAAAATTACGGTTACCTTTTTACGATTTTGAATTTATTGGTAAATTTTGTTTAGTTTTAACGGCCTTTTTCATTGCATACGGAATGTATTATTGTTGTTTATAATTGTTTGCTTTGAAAAAGAGAAAAAAGTCGAGGCTGAATGTGACGTCACAATGCACATTTTACGTCGCCTTGCGTTTTATTTCCCGCGTTCAATGAATAGGCGGATCCTGTAAAACTGTTGTCCCCATATAAACCCCTTTAATATTGAGATGTTACTGGGGGTTTAGCGCAAGGAAAATTTCATTCAAAATATATATTTTTAAATGAATCATAATCTACCGTACTTAACGGAATTATGATTACCAGTTGGGACACTCCAATGACCATTAAATGCTTCGCTCGGTCCAACGGTCACACCGTATACATATATTTCAATCACATTCATGTATACATGTTTTAATGATTTTTGATATAAAACCCTGGGAGAAAATTCATGTAATGAGTATTAGGCCTGATCAAATCATGAACATTACAAAATATGTTGACGGTGCTACCGTTTGGGCGAGCACAGATTCATGTATGTGCCTGTAATGTTCATGCTTTGATCAGGTTCAATTTAAACAATATCTATTTGCCAAATACTCATTACATGAATTTTCTCCCAGGGTTTTATGTTAAAAATCATTAAAACATGTATACATGAATGTGATTGAAATATTTTTATGCTATATATACATTTTATTTCTGCTGCCTTCACTGTGACTGGCTTAACCTTTGATACATGACCTGTGTATGCTCTCAGCCTTTACTTTCCTTTTTTTTTCTACTCTCAATCTTTTTAAGTTACTAATTATATGATAAAAATGCTCAAACCTTTCAAGTTTGTAAAACTATGTATAAACAGCACTGCTTTATTTCAATATAATGAAAATTTAAAAATAAATCGATAAAAGCGTTGGTTTTTCGGACGTGTAGTTGGCCCATATTCTATACTCGTAATACTGAATCGGATTTGTTTGTCACCGGAAGTGACGAGAAACGAGACTTACAGCATATTCAAATATTAAAAACATAACGAAAACGCCAGATGTCATCACAAAAGACAATGGCTGATCATGGTGAAAGGCCGAACGTGGTTTTGCCTCGCTTCGTTCTTGAAATTTCAATAAGGCTGATTCAACAAGCTCCAGTCAGCTCAGTATATTCCGTTACGCTACAGCTCCATTTGTCAATTAAATTAAACCAGTGGTTTTTAAGATTTTTAAAAAATGATTTTCCTTATATATTTGCATGTAAAACTTCGATCCCCTATTGTGGCCCCATCATACACCCGGGGGCCACGATTTTAATAAACTTGAATCTGCACTACGTCGGAGAGCTTGAAACATGTAAATTTGTACTTTCCTGGCCCAACGGTTCTTAGCTCAGGTGAGCTAGAAAGGGCGCCACCAGGTGTTAAGGTAAATTACTCAAGCAAACAAACTGTTTTCCCGTATTTCTATCCAGTTCCTCCGACCTTTTGATCCCAAAATTAATATCGCTGTCGCGTATACTCCATATTGATGAAAGATTAATTATTTCAATATGAAATAAAATGAAATGTTGTAACCTTTAAAACTGCTCAACCTATTTTTTATACATATGTACATGTTCACTGTACTTGACCATTTGACCGCAAAATCTGTTGGGGTCACTTTTGTAAAGCCCAAATACTATTTATTTTTCTCCTTCATTTATTCATCCACAAATAAAACAAATTATTTTCTGAACCAATATATGAAATGTACAAGATTTATTGCATATAAATTGTGTTCACCTCTTTTATAATATTTCAGGTGATCTAAAGCATTCCTGCAATATACAATTTAAAATTTTTGTCAGCATTTTAAAATCCATGTACATTATCTATGTCCTTAATACATGGTATGTTTCTCATGACGACAAGAGGACCCGAGCTGAGGTCGGTACATGCGATTGTCATCAACAACTTCAGGATCAGTACAAACATTTTATCTTTCTGTGTTACATACACAAGGTAGTACTGACAGAATGTACAGAAAATGTATTTCATAAAAATTTAAAATAGACACGTCTCATCAAAATAAGGATATATAATAGAATATGATTTATTTTCAAATTAGGGCCCTCTCGGGCATACAGCATACATGATTGTTAACATTTCAATGTGCAATGTTTATTTAAAATAATATGATAAAAAGAAAAGAACAAAACAAGAGCAAAATATGCACCATTAGTATGCGCAATGTTCATACATGAGACATTTTGAACATGATAATACTTATTTGTATTACATGTAAATACCACCGTGTATCCTAATGCAAAACAGTCACAAATACACATAGAAAAAAATAAAATAAAAAATATATACATGTACATAGCAACACTACATGTAATAATAGTAAAGGTAGTATAAGTAAATACGATTAATATTTCACTGTAATGCAAACGATACAACGGGACGGTGCATTGGTACTAGGTCAACATGTCATGTTTATAATGAGTGCATATGTGCAAATATGGTTTCATATGGTTCACACATAATATACAGTAATACTAGTAGTATGAGCTTAGACAATGTAAATAACATGAGACATTACTTGATGTAATGTATGTAAGTACCACCGTGTATTCTAATGCAAAACCGTTAGAAATGCACACAGGAAGAAAATAATAACAATATATATGCAATGCCACATAATAATAGTAAAAGGCACGTAGTACAAGTACATATGATTGACTGTAATGCAAAAGATACCACGGAACGGTGCATTGGTACTACTTAAAGTCAACATTTCATGTTTACAATGGGTGCAAAATTATGTATAAACATTGGTTTGAACTTTCACATGCTTCATTTTATATTGCTTCTTTAATCAAATTGCAAAGGGCTACAAGTACATCAATATTTTCAAAATTGAGTAACCATATTAATCTATTCATGTTGTCAAGACTGGAAAAATGTTCACATTGTTGTTTTATAATTTTATACATGTTCTGCCTGAGTGAGTTATAAGTTGAACATTCAAAAATATATAATATATATATATAAATATATATATATATATATATATATATATATATATATATATAATAATAATAATTATATATAATAAAATAATATCATATAATAAAAATTATATATATATCTATATATAAAATAACTAGCAGACAAAATTAATGTACGAAAAAATGAAAAAATGTCTAACCAGGGATGGACAGGATAATACTAATATAGCTCCAACTTTATTTGTTGGAGGGGATAACAATTATATAAAGCATACCAAAATAAGACGTGCTATCATTATTGTTTCTGATTTGTTGGGCTTTAGATGTTGGACATCCACTACAGAATTAATTGGTGTCACCAAGATACTTTCTAGAGCTGGGACAGGAAGTGATGTCTGGAGTGGAATGTCTAAAGTTGAGATTTCTCCATCTCATTCTCCGTGTATCCTGGCAGATGAAAGAAGTTTTATAACCATTAACCTCCATACTTTAAAGCCTCTAACTTGGCTATAAACAATAGTACTTATTGTAGATATTTGATTTTCTTCACATTTCCACTTCGATGCTCAGCAACAAACAAGTTGTCACTTTTGTCCACACATAAACCTAATGGGTCCTTCAGATCACAGTTATCTATATAGCGGAGGAACTGTCCATTCTGGTCCAGGATGTGGATACAGTGGTTCTTAGGGTCTGCCGTCAGGATCTGACTCCGACTGTCTGTTGTGATTCCGTAGGGGAGGAATGGTTTGTTTTTGGTAGTAGAGGACTGACAAGTGTATCTAAATCGAAGCTTTCCAGCCTGATTGACCACCACTACTGCTTTAGCTACTACGTCAGCCACACAGATATCCAGGTTTCTATTCTCACTTATGTATTTAACAGAAGTATTTTCTGAATATAGAGGCTTACCCTCATCATCATACTGGATTGTTTGTTTCTCTGTGGAACCTGAGTAACGGACAACTTTGGATTGCATTTCATCATCACTGTACATGGTTACCAGGAGATCACCAGAGGAGGTGACACAGATTTCGCTGGGTCTCCAGTCCTGTAGTCTGATCATCTCCTCTGTCTGTCCACTCTTCACTTTATTCACAGTCATTGTTCTCCCATCAGAGTACACTAGATCCCCATCACTTGTCACTGCTATATCATGTGAACATCCCCATGATTCTGTTTTCATTGTATTAATAAGTGTACCTTGAACATTAAAGCATTTCATATCCTCAACTTCTGCACTTGTCCAGAATTCTTCTTCACTCAGACAGGTAACACTGTGGAGGTTTTCATACCCAGTATTTATTGTAGCGACAAGCTCTGGTTCATCCATATGTTCTTTAAGTGAGGTTTCTGCTTTCTTCAGTATGTCGCCATTTTTATCTGTTGTAAATGATAATGGTATCAAAGATCCCAGTGACTTGTAAATCTGTTCACTGTCTATCGTGTTGGGACTAAATGTAGGCAGTGAGACTCGGACTTTGGGAGAAAAATTTCTGAAGTCTTCGTTTTTGGATCTGTATTCCATGGTCACAGACACTTCATTGGATTCCTCCATTTTCTTCAGTGTAATCAGAGATTGCTCAATAAGGGACTGTATCTGCTTAATTTCATCCAAATGTTTCTTCAGAATTCCCAGGTGTTTGATTTTCATCTCTTCTATTTTATTTTTCATTTTGTTGATGACAGTGTCAATTTCTTTGTGCCATTCCTCTCCATGTTTAGTAATGACTGTTGTGAATTTCACATATTCTCCATCCAACTTGGTTATTTGAGTTTCTACGTCAGTGGCCATTTCTTCATATGTTGGAGAAATAATGTTTTCTATCTCCTCTGAATGTTTTGTAAAGTCTGCTTTTATTTTGTTGTAGATTTCAGAAAGAATTGAAAATGTATGCCCCTTGTGTTTATCTGTAGATATAGTAGTACACAAGGAACAGACAGACATGTCACATTCCTTGCAATGAAATTCACAGACTTTGTTTTGATGTGTACTACACTTTGGATAAATCAAGGTTGATTTTCGTTTTGTGTATGGGACCACTATGTGTTTGTCATAGTCATCAGCAATGTGTTTTCCTATACAGACAAAGCACAGGTTGACGTGGCAGAAATCACAGTACATCTGTACTATAGCTGCCTCACAAAGGTCACATCTGACGACATCTTGGGCACTGTGGCGAGGGTCCATGGCTAATCTATAATGAATACAAAATATATTAATTGTATTACAATTTTGATTAAATAAGTACACTAGACATAGTTATATTTAGACCTGTTATATATCAATAATATATGCCATCGAATCGTCCATACCGTGTCACATATAGTCAGCAAATGCTTCAAATTATTTTAAAATAACTTGATTTTGCTTTTCTTATTTCCTTTATTATCAACTTTGATGTTATGGTATTCGTAACAATATAAATCAACGTAAACATGTTAAAAAGGGGTCCGCGCCCAGGCCCTCCTCTAAATCCTCCACTGTTTAACTTTGATCCAATGTTTTTAATTATATTGTGCTATTACCCCCTCCCCCTAAGTCTACTAATGTCGTAAATAATAAAAACCAATCAACGAAAACAAGACTATTTGATTATTTATTTATTTATTTTTTAATTAAAGTTACTATTTGACTGAGCGATATACACGTCAATGTCCTTGTCTAATATATACGCCCTTGAAGATAAAGCTGATCAGGAAATTCCAACTTTCGTTTTAACTTAATTTTCCTTATTATTTTCAAATCTCGAAAATAATAAAAGTCACATGGTGGTAAAATTTACGCGATTATTTTATTTTAAAAGTATAAAGTTACCATTAACTTGACTATTTACCATTTAACAGCTGTTTCTAATGATATGCACGTCATATATGTTTATCCGCTACCTGAACAGCTGAAAATAAAGCTGGTCAGCAAATCATTTTGAAGACTAGATATTCTTCCATTGTACCATAGTTTGGCGTGCTTTCTTTTGTTAAAAGTGTGGGTTATCTGTACATAACCCACACTTTTCTTCAAACCCCGCCCACATTCTCGAAAGAAAAAAACATCACTGTCCATTGTATGACGTTCCTCTGGACAGATCAAAATTGCACATATCAAACACGGATAACTGACTCGGACTAAGTTCTCCAAATACATTATAGATATTCGCACTGAATCTCACTTAAACCTTGATACAAGATAATATCGTCAATGGTCTCGTCCCAAAGACTTTCTATTTCCACATTCTCCTCAAGTCGAGAAACACGTGTACGTAGAAATACGGGTAGCATTTATAAAGAGTTTTATAAAAGACCCAGTCACGTGATATGAATGCGTTTGAGAGATAAACTTGTTTAGCGGACAGAGTGAATCAGATTTGTGTTTCTTTTATGGTTTCGCATCTTACAATTCTTAATTTTTTCTCTCTTATGTTTCACCGTTTTTTTAATCTATTGTATATACATGTAAAAGTTTTTTCCAGCCAATTTAGTCAAAATATGTATTAGAATGAAGGATATCAAACAGGATTTTCAAAAGAGTAACCACCATCATCAGTTGAATATATTGCTAAATTTTTAAACAGAAAAATACATGAATATGGGTTCTAAGAATTTTATTTGAATTTTTAAATTTAAAATCTTAAAGCCAATGCCGGTACTAAAAGTCGGAGAATGCGTAAATGTTAAATAAAAATATCAAAACCAACAGTCCAAACATTTATATGCACTTTAAAAACGGCTTTTTAAAAACAATTAATGAACATACATTTTTCGGTGATAGAAACTAAGAAAGTCAAATGACATTATGATAGAAATATATGGTGTACAAAGTGTAATTTAAATACATAACAATTGACATCATATTGTAAACAGGCGACCGCACTTCCGAAAGCTATGATAAAATATAACGAATAATAGTAAACTATGGTACAAGTCACTTACCCCATATAATATTGTTGATTATGTGCAGATACTCGATGGGCGTGGTCATAATGACACTCGGGAGCTATGCTCCCTCGTGTCATTATGGCCACACCCATCGGGTATCTGCACATAACCAACAATATCATATGGGGTAACTACTACATAAATCATAGCATTACCTGTAGCAGCAGACTTCTCTATGGCGTAGCAATGTATCATTATACACTCCCCTGTCGAATGGCGTGTCTTGGTTATGATTCAGTTTCCAAGTAGACGTCCTACATTAGAGTTATCTCTCTTGTCTTAGGATATCCATGTGTATGTACACAGGTATCTGAATAATCAGTATATAGATATAAATAAAAAAAAAAAAATATATATATATATATATATATATATATATATATATATATAATGAGAGAGAGAAATATATGATAAAACGTATAAAGTGAGGACAATTTTTAACCATTTCACAAATATTGTGAGGACAGAGAGTACACTATGAGGACAATATTCTGTCCTAACAATATTACGTCCCCATAAATGTCCGTGCATTCTCTTCTAAGCAATGTGAGGTCGTCGATCCTCACTTAATTATTAATTATATTTTATTATAGCTTTCGGGAGCGCTATCGCCTGTTTACAATTTATGGTGACATTTCTTTGTTTTTACATTACACTTTGTACACCATATATTTCTATAAAGTGGCTTTCTATCAGCAAAAAAAAAAAAAATGCCACGGTATGAACATTAATTATTAAAAAAAAATTTTTTTTTGAATGCATAGAAATTTTTGGACTTTCGGTTTTGATATTTTATTTTCACATTTATTCATTTTCCGACTTCTAGTACCGGTATTTGCTTAAAAAAAAATAGAAATTAGATACAATTAAAATTCTAAAAACCCATATTTGTGCATTTTTCTCTTTAAAAATTTAGCAACATATTTAATTGATGATGACACACTGTAGTTACTCTTTTAAAAATCCTATTTGATATTCTTCCTTGTATACATATTTTGACTAAATTGACTGGGAAACATTTACATACACTGTATATATACAATAATTTTTTTTAAAAATCGGTGAAACATAAACGAAAAACAGAAGAAAGAGAATTGTATGGCGCGAAACCATAATGTCTAATTGACTTCACTTTGTTCGCAAAACAAGTTTATCTCTCGGACGCGTTCTTATCACGTGACTGGGTCTTTTCTAAAAATCTTTAGAAATGACACCCGTATTATTGGCCTAAAAATCAAAGGTCCAGTGACCGCCCTTTGTACATTTTTGGTGCATACCTTCCTGCAGATAATGTAATCCAGTCATATACAGCTGAAATGGGTTTACTTGAAGATCTTGTAGCACATTTTTCTTCCATAGGGGATGTTATTGTACAAGTCGAGTTTGCTTAAAGACTTTATCATGCGTAATTACATAGGAAGTCCCTGAGTCGATTTTGAGCCAACTGGTTCACAGTATACTTTTATCCAAACAAAGTCAACACTTGATTTTATTTTTTGTAGCAATTCTCTTTGTAAATATGTTGAACTGTATCATGTTTTTGAGGAAGGTTCACATAGTTGTACATCAGATCACCTTCCTGTTTTCATGGTTCTAGACTTCGATGTTAAAAACCGATTTGCAGATAATCATTTTCAATATTTACCGGCTTGGCATAAGGCTGATTCCTGTAAAATCAGAGAGTATGAAAGTTTTGTTTCTAAAGATTCTGTTGCATTATTAGAAAGAAATCTTGAGTGTGTAAATGATACTAATGATTTTTGTTCAGATCTTAACTGTCTGTTGCATGATGCTGCATCCCAATACACCCCTGTATCGAAGTACAAGCCATATTTAAAACCGGAATGGACGCCAAAAGTGAAACAACTACATAATACAGAACGACAAAAACGCAACATTTGGTTAAGTGAGGGTCGACCTCGTGGCATGTGTCATGAATCTTACAGAAATTATAATCGCGCAAAACGTAATTTTCGTAATAAATTGCAATCAGCACATGATGACTTCATGACTAAAGTATTCAAGGACATCGACGAAGCTTCAGAGTGTGATGTTCGACTCTTTTGGAGGCTGATTAAACGCCAGCGACCTCGTAGTTCTCGAATCTATTCAGAAATAGAAACCGAAAACGTTTCCTACTCAAACCCTGTAGATATTGCTAACTGTTTCGTGAAACACTTCGAAAATATTTACAATCCACAAGACATTGGAACCTTCAACGACGATTTCTTCCGTTCTATTGAAAATTCTTATAGTGAATTAAAAACAGTGACCAAACTTCTGAACGAAAAATCTCTTCCGGGTGGAGACATCACTATTGATGAAATTTCTAATATTATTAGTGATTTAAAACGCAGAAAAGCTCCTGGTATAGATCGAATACAGAGTGAACATATCATTTATGGCGGCACAGGACTCAAACTGTGCATACAACATCTGTTTAATTCAATTATAAAAATTGGCGAAATCCCAACTTCTTGGAAAAAAGACATTATCGTCCCCATACACAAAGGACACAATAAACCAAAGAAATCACCCAACAGTTATCGACCAATAGCCCTGCTTCCCTGCATGTTGAAGAGTTTTGAGAAATTGCTTCTATACAGAATAAAGTCGCACATTCTTTCAATTGTAGAATTTCCCAATATTCAGCAGCAAGGATTCCAACAGAAACTCGGTTGTCTTACAGTATCTTTCAACCTACAAGAAACTATACATCATAATATTGAACAGGGTAGTCCCGTATATGTCGCCTTTCTAGATACACAAAAAGCTTTCGACACTGTGTGGAGACACGGTCTCATGTGTAAACTTAGCCGTCTGGGAATTTCCGGTCGTCTATGGACTCTGATTGACGATTGTCATACAAATACCTCCTGTTCTGTTGTAGTGAATCACATAAATTCCAGCTGGTTTCCTGTCTCTCAAGGAGTACGCCAAGGAGGGGTACTTTCTACTTTCCTCTATCTGGTGTTCATCAACGACCTGCTTCATGAAATTCAAAATCAATGTCCGAACATGGGTACTTACAACATTGCTAGTTCTACTCCTGCTCTCACAAATGACATCTCCTGCATTGCGTTATCGCCTTCTGCCATCCAGAAGATTCTCAATACAGCGTTCGTCTACTCCAAAAACTGGAGATTCCAATTTAATGCCGACAAGTCTAGTGTTCTTCGATTCTCCCCCTCAACAGCAAAAAACAATGCTTCCCCCATATGGTATCTCGGCACTGAACCTGTCTACCTATCCAAAACTTATAACCATCTTGGAATTCTTCTTCAATCCAAGCTTGTTCATACTGAGAAAATTGCCAACGCGTGTAAGAAAGGTCGACAAGCCTACTATGCACTCAAAATACAAGAACACCTTAACCCTGATACCGTATCGTGTTTGTGCAACAGAATTGTTCTCCCTTCCACCCTATACGGATGTGAACTCTGGAGCGATTTACGCCAACGAGATCTGCAGGCCCTTAATACCTTACAGCACTTCATTTGCAAGCATACAATGGGTTTACCAAAAGTTACTCGATCTGACATTTGTGAATCCTTACTTGGACTTCTTCCGAAATAGACAAAAGAAAACTATTATTCCTTGGTCGGTTATGTGAATTAGACACCAAAACCCTTACCAAGAAGATATTTCTTCAACAACTTTTTACTTACAGTCTCCGGAACTCAAACATTTTGGTTTTATCCATGATGTTTTTAATCTACTCTATAAGTATAACTTCCATCGGCATTTTCTACTCTATCTGCAAGATGGTTACTTTCCTCCAAAGAGTTTGTGGAAAACAAGCGTCAAAACAGTAATAATTGATTTCCATCTAGATTCAAGGCACAAACGGATGCTCTCGGATCCTTCTTTTCAACAATTCAACAAAATAACGACAGGGCGACCTCCACAGACTATCTGGAAAATTCCGTCTAACATTCATGAAATAGAGATTTGCAAATTTATCACTAAGCTATGGTCCTTTCCACACTCTCCTCCGACATCTTGTCTCATCTGTGGCAAATATTTCACAAACGTTTTTGAACACGTTTCGACCACTTGCGTAGGAACGGTCGCTATCCAAGATGCTTCGTGGAATACAGTAATTGACCTTGATATTGTGCTCAGTGCTGAACTTTGCGGTCTCTGTCATCAAGATCTATATCTTTTTATATCAGGTACTAAAATGTTCATAGTTAATCTTTCCCATTATGACGAACCCGGCTTGCATCTTCTGAACATCCGTTTCCTGAGGGGTGCAGCAGCATGTTACAACAGACATAACTTACATAACTGCAGGTTTTTCACCATTTCCGGTGTTCAATTCTAATTAGCTATGTATCGCCTGTACTTATTTTGTGCTCAACTTTCTTCTTATGTACAAATCTCATATCCTTTTCCTTTATATATATGAATATGTGTAATACTCTAATGATGTAATTTCTGTATTGTTCATGCAATCTCCAATGGGAGGAAATAAAGAAAGAATGGAATGAATGAATGAATGGTGAAACATAAACGAAAAAAAAAAGAAAAAGAATTGTATGGCGCGAAACCATAATGTCTAATTGACTTCACTTTGTTCGCAAAACAAGTTTATCTCTCGGACGCGTTCTTATCACGTGACTGGGTCTTTTCTAAAAATCTTTAGAAATGACACCCGTATTTCTACTGACACGTGTTTCTCGACTTGTTCGCACACACGGAGGAGAATATGGAAGTAGGAAGTCTTTGGGATGAAACCATTGACGATATTATCTTGTCTCAAGCTTCAAATGAGATTGAGTACGAGTATTTATTTGGAAAACTTAGTCTGAGTCAGTTATCCGTGTTTGATATGTGCATGCAACTTTGATCTGGAGGAACTTCATACAGTGGACAGTGATGTTGTTTTTTCGAGTTTGTGGGCTGGGTTTGAAGAAAGGTTTGGGTTATGTACAGATAACCCACACTTTTAACAAAAGAAAACACGCCAAACTATGGTACAATGACGATTACCAAACATGAAGTGTATATCATAAATCGATATCATACACTAGTATATGTAACATGACACACAATCTCAGATTAAACACAATATTAGTATCTCATCTCAAAAGCTTACAGAAGATAGAAACTGACTATTCAGAACGACTGATGAGGATGATCGGTGGGGGATAAATTATTGGTTCCAATAATTTCATTCTACAAGGTGGAGGGGGTATGTACATCAGATCTATACAAGCTATCCACACTTCAGGTGTCTGTGATGGTGACGTCTCCACATGAGTGTTAAATTCTTGTGTGGAACGTTTAACAATACACAATGAATTTATCAGTAGGTTGATTGATTGTTTTGCGTCATGTCGAGAATTTTTTTACTCATATTAAGACGTCACCAGCTGTAGGTGAAGTACCACAAATTTAGATTTATGCTTAGCGCTCAGGGCCGTAGCAGTGAGGGTTCTTTATCGTGCCGACGCCTCGTTTTAAAGGTCACATCCGAAGGACCCGTGGTTTTCTTTTCTCTAATGCCCAGCGTTTGACGCGGCCATGACACGAGCGGGCTCGAACTCACGACCTCCCGGTTATGGAGCGAACGCTTTACCACTGAGTTATCGCGACCGGTATCAGTAGGAAATCCCAGAGAGCATAGTACATATATGTATGTAACACATCATCGTCGCTAGTCACGGTTACCGAGTCTGGTAGTACCTACCCCACCTCAAAACGGAGACAATAGGCGTGGCTTGCGTTGATGGTAAACATAAGTTCAATATTCACTAAGGTTAATGTCATTTGGCAAATGAGCAATATCTATCTCAAACTGAACAAGATTAGGCGAAATGGTTATCATAAAATGACATTTGGATTATATTAATTGGATCTTATTTAATGCCCCTCTCGAGAATTTTTCACTCATGTGGAGACGTCACCAATACCGGTGAAGAGCTTCAAATTTAGGCCTATGCTCGTCGCTTACGGCTATTGAGCTATTTAGCGTGCCACACTTACCGTGACACGGGACCAACGTTTTTAAGGTCATCTCCGAGGACCCGTGACATCCACACCTGACGCCGAGCGGTTGTTAATGGAACTGTTTTAACGACTTGGGTCTGTTGCAGCCGGGATTCGAATCCCGACCTTCCGCATGCGGGCGAACGCTCTACCTCAAGACCACCGCGGCGGTTTGGAAAGAATTTGTATAACTAATGCATCTATATACATGTATACATAACGAATGAGACGATAACCTTATAGACAACACAATTCTGAATATAGATAAACATATGCATATGAAAAACATCCACAACAATAAGCGCTCAGATCCGACTTTTTGTGGTCATCTTAAAATAAATGATATCGTTATCCGCAAGACACTACGAATTTGTCAAATTACATCAATTCTATTAATTGCAAATAATAATGCAGTTCTAAACCCTGTTGAAAATTTTCTTCCCTTTGGAACAGTTATAATTTAAGTCGTATCGGTACATCTTGTAATAAATTATGAAATTCAATATTAAAATATTAACAAGAGGCCCACAGGCCTTATCGGTCACCTGAATACTAGTGAAAAAGTATCACTACTTCCATGGGCTATGAAATCTAGAAAAAATTTCCTGTTCTGAATATCTAAGCTAAATTCTAATGTTCAGCTACAGTATAAAACAAGATGTGTTCTTAAAACTTCACTGCCCTCAAAAGTGCATACACTGATGAAAGGCTTTAAAGAATAGGTGTATGAACATTAAAACATCTGCAAGTATTCATTTAGATTTTATACAGTATCAGCAAACTTTCACATAAAAACTATATACTAATTTTGGCCCTACCCTGGGGTCAGAACCCTTTACTCTGGGGATCATCCAATTTACAATATTAGTAAAAGACTACCTGCTTTATCCATTTAGTTTCAATTTAGTATAAATAGCACTAAAGAAGATGGTATTCAAGTGTTTTATACATAAACACTATATAACAAGTTTGGCCCTACCCTGGGGTCAGAACCCCTACCCCGGGGATCATGAAATTTACAATTTTGGTAGAGGCCTTCCTGCCCTACATCACTATGCATTTAGTTTTTCTTACACATGTGCAGTTCTAGAGAAGATTTTTGAAAATTGGTCAATTTCGGGCAGTTTTTACTCCGTCCCTAAGGCCCCAGGAGTCCTGAAATTTACAATTTATGTTCCCCTTGTTCCAAACCAGATTTGAAAAGAATGATAGTTATCAAGAAGAAGTTAAAAATGTCTATTGTTTACACATTTGATAACTGACCATTTTGGCCCCACCCCGATACCAAATCGCCTACCCCTGGGATCATCAAATTTACAATTTTGGTAAAGGACTACCTACTCTTTCTAAATATCTATTTACTTTCAATTTAATATCAATAGCACAAAAGATGTTATTTAAGTGTTTTACACATAAACACTATATAACAAGTTTGGCCCCGCTCTGGGGTCAGAACCCCTACCCCGGGGATCATGAAATTAAAAATGTTGGTAGAGGCCTTCCTGCTCTACATCTCTCTGCATTTAGTTTTTCTTACACGTGTGCAGTTCTAGAGAAGATTTTTGAAAATTGGTAAATTTTGGCCCCACCCCTAAGGCCCCAGGGGTGCAGGAATCTTGAAATTTACAATTTATGTTCCCCTTGTTCCAAATATGTTTCATACCAGATTTGAAAAGAATTGGAATGATAGTTATCAAGAAGTTAAAAATGTCTATTGTTCACACATTTGATAAGTGACCATTTTGGCCCCACCCCGATACCAAAATGACTACCCCTGGGATCATCAAATTTACAGCCCCCCCCCCCAGTGATCAGTCATCCAAAAACTTACTTTGTTAAACACCACTCTTATTCCACGCACAAGTACTCCGAAGTTGAAATATAAAATATGCTAGAGTTCCTCATTGACAATATCTTTGTGGTCTTTGGTGATCAGGTCTTCCAACAGTCTGTTGGAATTCCCATGGGCTCGAATTGTGCTCCTTTGTTAGCTGACCTGTTTCTATATTCATATGAAGCAGAATTTACCTGTGAGACCCCGTGTCACAGCAGGTGTAGCACGATAAAGATCCCTCTCTTCTCAAAGGCTGTAAGCACTGAGCACAGGCCTTAATTTTGCAGCCATTCACCAGCAATGGTGATGTCTCCATATGAGTGATATATTCTTCAGAAGGATGTTAAACAAGATACAATGAACTAATCTTTGATTTTCTTGTTATCTTTCCTTTTCGTTTGTTTGATTTGTTTTTTTAAAAAAAAAAAGTCATTTCTTTATTTTTTAACCCCCCTTTTTGTTTGTTATCTATCCATTCATGTTTCGTTTATTTGGTTTTTAAAATCAAAATAAAGGTATCATCTTGAAAATTTAGATATTATGCGCTCCGACCACACATTGGTGACAATGGACATCACCCCCCCCCCCCCTACACCAACATTCCACAGGAGAGAGTATTGAAGCTTGTAGGGAAGTCTGGGGCCATGCAGAGACCTACTGAATTGTTGGTGAAGCTGTGACAGAGTTCCATTGGTTACTACGTACCACTCTGTCTTGAAAGAAAATTCAGAAGCATATTCCCCTTCTTCATTACTAACCAAGGAATGACCGAGGTCTTCATCTACAATTTATTTACAGTTATCAAAATCCATGGAAAGAATCATTCCATCACTGGCTGTATTTTATCATATTCAACTCTGTGAGCCTTTTTCATTTATATAAAGATTTTGATTACAAGTCATTCACTACAAAGGCATGATTGAAAAATGTCAAGAGAATTTCACTGACTTGTACAACTTTTATTTTCTATAAATATAATGATTCAATAAATACATTCTGTGTTGTCTTCTTGTATGATCATGTCATTCCCTGGCGCCAGGAGGGAACAGCCCTGAAAACAGAAGACAAGCACTCATTACAGGGGAACATCGACATTACAGGAACAGCCCTGAAAACAGAAGACAAGCACTCATTACAGGGGAACATTGACTTTACAGGAACAGCCCTGAAAACAGAAAAAATACTCATTACAGGGGAACATCGATTTTACAGCTAGACAGAGTACAGTAGTGTTGTAAACTGTACACTAGTGTTGTAAACTTAACTGTACACTGGTGTTGTAAACTTAACTGCACACTGGTGTTGTAAACTTAATTGTACACTGGTGTTGTAAACTTAACTGTACACTGGTGTTGTAAACTTAACTGTACACTGGTGTTGTAAACTGTACACTGGTGTTGTAAACTTAACTGTACACTGGTGTTGTAAACTTAACTGTACACTGGTGTTGTAAACTGTACACTGGTGTTGTAAACTTAACTGTACGCTCATGTTACACTCTTGTTGTAAACTTAGCTGTACAGTCACATTATAAACTTAACTGTACACTGGTGTTGTAAACTTAACTCTACATTCGCATTGTAAACTGTACTGTACACTGGTGTTGCAAACTTAGCTGGGTGTTTAAGGCAAAAATGTCTTTTATGAATACAAAGAGTGGATCTTCTATTGGAGGGACTTCATGTTTTCTTTTATTCTCTAGTAATGTATATAACTACATTACAGTTTTTAAATTGAGGCAGGCTACTGACAAACAAGTTGATGTTACAGTGGTTTCAACCTATCATTGGGTCAAATGCTGTCTGATGTGTTTCATACCTATTATTAGGCCATTCTTGGCACACTGATTTTGATTATGGATTACTCCATTTACCTGATCAAGACATAGGGCTCAAGGCTGATGTGACTGGTCGACAGGGGATACTTACTCCTCCTAGGCACTTGATCCCACCTCTCGTGTGTCCAGGAGTCTGTTTGCCCAGCTTTCTATTTTGTATTGCTTATAGGAGTTATGAGATTGATTACTGTTTGTCATGTTCACCTTTCTTATAACAATACTGGTAAAGGCCTCGACAATAGTTATGAACCCAACCTCTCGATGTGCATGCAAAAATTATTGAGAAATGTTCTTCCACTTTTTTTTTAGCCCCTCTCCTATTAATTGTGTAACGTTAGTCCAAAAATCAAGTTCATCTACTACTAGTAAATGCTCAGGAAAAAGAAGATTGATAAATATTGCTCAACTTGGGGTTTGAATCCTTCTAATCATCACCAAGTCTATTGACTTAATGCTTAATGGAGAAATAAATTTTTATAGCTTTTCCAGATTGCCTTGGTCTGGGGTCTGAACCTTCAATTTGGAGGCCATAGATTATAAAATTTGGGTTGATGTATTCTTGATTTTTGGGGCATGGAATCCTGAAAGCTCTTGTACCTATGAGGCATGTGTAGTACTGGTCCTGACCCTGATGACCCCTTGTCCTTTAACCTAGATGTCCATCCTGCTGTTGGTTTTAACAATCTGTTGGGATCCCTATCCACCTCCACATCAACCTAGAAAACAACACATACTCTGAATGACGAGATTGCATGTGCAGAATTGATATGTTTGATAAAGAGGCTGAAGGTTGTCAATAACACCTCCTTAACATAACCGAGTTTCTACACGCACAGTTTGTTTGGTTAGTAGGTGGTTTTTTATTTACCTGCTCTTTCAATCTTTCTAATCGTTTCTGTTTTTCTAGTTTTTCATTTTCTTTTTCCTTCTCTTTTGCTAGTTTCTCTTCTAGTTTCTTCTGGTCCTGAACAGAAATAAAGGATATACTTAAAGTCTTGAACTTCAAATCTTCAATATTCCAAAGTCCAGTCCTAGATGTTGACATAGACCTTGAAATTTTGACCACATACATTGACCACATGTATGACCTTTGTGAAGTGTTTATACATCATTCCACATTCATATCATTTTAATGTTTTTTTCTGCAAGCAAACATTGATTGTCATCTGACTATGTTCTGTGAATTAGGGCATAATTCATAAGAGACTCAAGGGCCTAAAGGTCACCAGAGTCACAAAAAGCACATCCATTAGAAGATGTATAACAACTTCTAAACTCTGACAACTGCATAACCTATTTATGTGGTCAAAAAGGACATTTAAGACTTCTAAACTTTTTCCATTAAATACTATCTTGGCTTTGATGAACACTTATGATATTTGGGGGTTGGCGGGGTTGGGTTCATATAGATCTTGATTAGACACTGACCCCTGTCTATAAACTGGTGTATATCCAGGGGATGGTGGGGGTGGTGGGGCTTAGGGGGGATTGACATAGAAGTTGACTAGACACTGACCCTGTCTCTAAACCGGTGTATCTCCCGCGCAGATATCTGTTTCTGTCGTTCCTTGTCCTCCTGATCCCATGCTCTTTTCTGCTCCTCCAAAAATTGCTCCTCCTCCTTTCTCTCTTTCTTAAATATATCTACTTTCTGTCTCAGTTCAGCCTGAAAGAACACAAAATATCTCTATTTTCTGTTTCAGCTCAGTCTGTATGAAAGCATATCTCTACTTTCTGTTTCAGCTCAGCCGGTAAGAAAGCATAACATCTCTACTTTCTGTTTTAGCTCAGCCTGTAAAAACATGACAGAACTTTTACAGTGTCCCACATTACCGTAACATTGTTTATGGATTTCTTATTATAACACGGTCAAGTTCAAACCATGTGACTTCCTTATTATAACACAGTCACTTCCTGATTATGACAGTCATGTTCATATCATGTGACTTCCTTATTACAACACAATCATGTTCATACTATGTGACTTCCTTATTATAACACAATCACATTCATACCATGTGACTTCCTTATCACAACACAGTCACATTCATACCATGTGATTTCCTTATCATAACACAGTCACGTTCATACCATGTGACTTCCTTATAACAGTTACGTTCATACCATGTTACTTCCTTATTATAACACAGTCATGTTCATACCATGTGACTTCCTTATTATAACACAGTCACGTTCATACCATGTGACTTCCTTATTATAATACAGTCACGTTTATACCATTTGACTTCCTTATTATAACACAGTCACGTTCATACCATGTGACTTCCTTATTATAACACAGTCACGTTCATACCATTTGACTTCCTTATTATAACACAGTCATGTTCATACCATGTGACTTCCTTATAACACAGTCACGTTCATACCATGTGACTTCCTTATCATAACACAGTCATGTTTATACCATGTGACTTCCTTATTATAACACAGTCACGTTCATACCATTTGACTTCCTTATCATAACACAGTCATGTTCATACCATGTGACTAACTTATTATAACACAGTCATGTTTATACCATGTGACTTCCTTATTATAACACAGTCACGTTTATACCATGGGACTTCCTTATAACACAGTCATGTTCATACCATGTGACTTCCTTATTATAACACAGTCATGTTTATACCATGTGACTTCCTTATTATAACACAGTCACGTTCATACCATGTGACTTCCTTATAACAGTCACGTTCATACCATGTTACTTCCTTATCATAACACAGTCACGTTCATACCATGTGACTTCCTTATAACAGTCACGTTCATACCATGTTACTTCCTTATTATAACACAGTCATGTTCATACCATGTGACTTCCTTATTATAACACAGTCACGTTCATACCATGTGACTTCCTTATTATAATACAGTCACGTTTATACCATTTGACTTCCTTATTATAACACAGTCACGTTCATACCATGTGACTTCCTTATTATAACACAGTCACGTTCATACCATTTGACTTCCTTATTATAACACCGTCATGTTCATACCATGTGACTTCCTTATAACACAGTCATGTTCATACCATGTGACTTCCTTATCATAACACAGTCATGTTTATACCATGTGACTTCCTTATTATAACACAGTCACGTTCATACCATTTGACTTCCTTATCATAACACAGTCATGTTCATACCATGTGACTAACTTATTATAACACAGTCATGTTTATACCATGTGACTTCCTTATTATAACACAGTCATGTTTATACCATGTGACTTCCTTATTATAACACAGTCATGTTTATACCATGTGACTGACTGAAGACTGTATCTACTGTATAGCAGGTGGAAATTTTTGCGATTGATCCCTAAAAAACAGCAAATTTCCTCACATGAGCATTTGACCTAATTCACATGGTAAATTGCACACAAGGCTCATGCCAAATCATGTTAATTCTAACATGAGCAGCTCATGTGCATTTTGTGAGCAAATTTTGGTATGGGTAGATCTCAGGGCTGTAGCAGTGAGGGTTCTTCAACATGTCAACACCTGTCACCACACGGGTCCTCCGTTCTTAAGGTCATATCTAAAAGACCTTTGTCTCTCACATTAAATTGCCAAGCATTTGGCGAAGAAGCAATCACTACCTACGTTTAGTTTATAGATTTGCTGCGGCCATGGCTCTAGCGGGGCTCAGACTCCCAACCTCCTGGTTATGAAACATACACTCTAACCACTGAGTCTGTTATTGACATACTGTATATCAGGTTTTTTCTGCGTCATGTTTTTTCCTCGAATTAAAGCCTAAAACAGTATATCAAATTTACGCGAATCTAATTTTCACTATATCAAAGTCATAGCAAAAATATAATTCATGATTATCTAAACTTATGAAGGAGTTGGGGGAAAGGCCAGCATTAGTACGTATAACTCTTGATATTTTTATGCAAAAATTCAGTCAATGAAACAATTTACAGGATTTCTGAGTTACTGTCGCAATTATAATTAAACCTCAATTTGGATGATATTCCTGCTTTTCTGAATCCATTTCTGACAATTTCAGGTTTTGTTCGCATGTAATCAGAGCTTTGTCAGCCATTCACTCCAAGTGGTTTCATCCGGGTGAGAGATAAATCGGATTGAACCTCGTCAATTTCGGAAGACACGCTCAGCTGATCACACACAAGTGCTGCCTACTAGTTTTCAAAAACAATTTTGCACTTTTGTTTACACTCAAGTATGTTGTAAATATGTACAATTTGGCTGTATAGTAATGAAAATCGCTGTTCGTTAGCTATAATGGTACTTAAAGAAAATATTTATCGATAATCATTTTCAGTTTAAAACGGCCATCAACTACATGTATGTACCCTTACATGTATGAGTAGCTCAGGTATAATTATACATTGATTGAAGCGAAGAAGGTGGCCCATTTTATTAGCTTGTCCTTTATCAAATAAACACCGAGGCTTACATACCTGTTACCTGGCGTTGTCGGATACAGGGGGAAACAAAACACATTGAACACAAAACTTTCACTGTATACTATTACCTGTATGCTATTACAAAAACAAAACTTTGTATCAAATTTACTCTGATTTATTTTCTGCGATTCGGAAATCGTCGCGAACAAAGTGGAAATTAGATACACACGGAAAAAACCTGATATACGGTAATCATTCGATACTACATGTACATTCAGCTCTGACCGGTCATAATAGCTGTGTGGTTAGGGTGATCGCTTAGCAACCAGGAGGTCCAGGAAATGAGTCTTGATCCCTGTGCTCAGGGGCCCGTTTTACAAAACAACTTACGACAAAGTCGCAAGTCTTAAATTTTATTACACAGTTATTACTTTAAATGAATGAAGTAAAACTTTTCTGAGGCTTAATTTTCAACAATTTTTTAAAAAATATTTTGCATTTGTAGTGAATGATCTAACAATAAACTGGAAAATTCCAGTATGTAAAGTTGGTCGTAAGTTCTTTTGTAAAATGCACCCTAGACTTCCTAAGATGTTTAACATATGTTACCATAGCGACTCTCCTTCCCCAAGCATGTGACATTACAAATGAAATTTCAGTGTCTTTCATATGGAAGTTTCGTTGTCATGATACAAAATGCTTGCTGCTACGACCTTGAGCTCTCTGTATACGTCAAATTTTGTGGTATTTCACCTGAAGCTGGTGACATCTCTAAATGTGTGAAAATTGTAGTAAAATAATCCATTAATCCAGGCCCTTCTCATCACCTGATATAAGTCAGAACTACCTTCTCTTTCAACTCTGTTTGTATAGGATGAAAGGATAAAATGTAGGTGTTCACAAATTTACATATTATAGGAAACGTTCTCTTTCTTGTCACACTATGCAGTCACAAGTACCTTCTCTTTCTTTCTCTCTTCTTCTCTCTTTGCTTTGTCCAATGCTTCTCGTAGTTTTCGTTCCTCTGCTTGTGCCCTCTCCAACTCTTTTTGCACCTGAAATTCAAAATATAAATATTTCTCACCTGCTTATAGCTAGCTTGTCTTATGAAAAAGTGAAGATTGCGAACAGTGATCAATCTTATAAATCCTATAAAATACAAAATTGAGAGTAAGATGAACACGGACCTCTGGAAAAACCAGAGGTGGAAACAGGTGCCTACAAGGAGAAAGCACCCCCTGTTGACCCATCACAATCTGTAGTTAAAATCAGTATGTAAACAACAGTCTAACAATTAGTATGAAACACATCAGAAAGCATTTGACCCAATGATTGCATGGTTGTATTGGCAAACTAGATGGCTATAACGACCATAGAATTTGTGAAATGCTGATTTTAAACGAGACTGTTGAAACCCCTGTAACATGAACTTATTTGTCTGTAGTCTGCCTCATTTTAAAAATTTCAAAGTATTGAGCTAACTAGGTATAGGTTATAAGTATTTGAAAACATTCTGCTATCCACTCGAGTTTTTTTTTTTTTACATACCTTCCAAGCATTCAGTTGACTAAATCTCTGTCTTTTCTCCTCTTCTAACTGCTCTTTTAACCTTTGTTGTTTTTGTTCTTCTTTCTGTTGTTGCTCTGCAAGCTCCGACTCCACTTTACTCAGCACTTCCTCTTTCTCGCCCTAATTAAAATATTGTCATTGTTGTATAATATCGTATTAAATGGAAAAAAAAATCTAACTAATTTGTATTTCCGATTTTCAATGGAGAGAGATAAACAGGTATTCAATGTTCCAGAAATGTATACCTCCTTTCTATCTCTCCATTTCCGAATGCTCTCTTTCTTTCTCTCATTCATGGATAAATATGTCTGATACCACTCTTCATGATCGCGGATCTCCTCCTCTGTCTTGGTTGGTATGGCAACAAGTGCATGTCTTATGAAAATAGTTTTCCCCTGAAATTTTTAATGGTGCACACCTCATAAGACAGTAACCATTACTACAGTTTTAAAGAAAATGTTCTTTTGATCCACTGTGGTGAAGAAAATATACCTTATATCTATTCCGTGGTAAAGAAAATATACCTTATATCTATTCCGTGGTGAAGAAAATATACCTTATATCTATTCCTGAACTTGAGGAACGTCCCGTGATCATATTCATCCCAACCACCTCGAGTTCCTCCAGTTTCTTCCAAAAATTTCTGTAATACACATATGTCATTCTTGATGCCTAGATGTTAAAAAGGATAAAATCCGCCGTTCAAACATTTTTTCAAGAATAGTTTCTGATAATGTCCAATGATGTGTGTTAATCTCGGTAGAAACACCCTCAAGATTTCAACCACTCTTCAGAACATCTATTGCCACAGACAGTTCATAAAATGTAGACATTAGTTTACGGCAGAATATGTCTTCACTTAAAATTCTTCCCAGTGAGTATTTGCTTTCGGCAATTCCTCAATAAAAGAAGTCGCTAATAGAAATGTGGTTTGCAGCATAGCACCACCATGAAACTGATGCTATACAAATGTGTAGCATTGAATTATAGATTGATTGTATTCTCATTCGAGAATTTTTACCTCATATGGAGACGTCACCAATACCATTGCCAGTGAAGTTTAAAATTTAGGCCTATGCTCGGCGCTTATGGCCTTTGAGAAGGGAGGGATCTTTATCGTGCCACACTTGCTGTGACACGGGACCTCGTTTTTTTGTGGTCTCATCCTAAAGACCACCCCATCTAGTTGTCTCTTACGACAAGCAAAGGGTACTGAGGACTTATTCTAACCCAGATCCCCACTGGACCTTTAGTATTGGAAATTGTAGCATTGGAAATAAAGAACTCTTTACTCCTACAAACCTCAAAGGCAGCCACTTGTGGTGGAAGGTCCTTGGTGATGTCTCTGGCGCTGGCTAAAGGAGCTGCAGGTGCCTTTTTACTTTTGCCATCTGACTTTTCAGACAGTTGACTCCAGGCATCAAACTTTCTCTCCAGGGCCTGAATTTCCTGAGACGTTACTCGCTCATCTCTAATCAATTCTTCATAGCTTTAAACAATTTATACAGAAATATAGATACATGTATACAGAGTAAATGTGAATGCTTATTAAAACTGAAAAATATTTAAAAATGTGGTATAAAATATATAAAATGTTGACTATGTATTTTCAGAGATTTTTTTCTATCTATACCTTATTTGCTTAAAACTGAACAAATCTTTCATAACTTTTAGAAATCTAATTCTCTTCTTTAAACAATTTATACAGAAATATAGATACATGTATACAGAGTAAATGTGAATGCTTATTAAAACTGAAAAATATTTAAAAATGTGGTATAAAATATATAAAATGTTGACTATGTATTTTCAGAGATTTTTTCCATCTATACCTTATTTGCTTAAAACTGAACAAATCTTTCATAACTTTTAGAAATCTAATTCTCTTCTTTCGAAATAATATTTAATATTCTCCAATTTATCTCTCTCTATAGATACAGTTAAACTTCGGTATCTAAAACACTGATATCTCAAATTCTCAAATATCATGAATATGTTGAAGTGATTCAGAAGTCCCGACCACTTATTCTTTAAGTATTTTACCCTCGATATCTAGAAGTTTTTTTCAGTCCCATTGAGTTCGAGATAGCGAGGTTTGACTGTATCTACAAAACAACGCAAGTAAACTTCTGACCGCTTCCGCTGACTTTCTTTGAAGCTGTTAATGGTGCCTTCTATTTCCTCCATAATCACTTTCAATTTCTCTACAACTAGTTCATCAAATATATTTGTTTGTTAGATAATCAGAAATTATGCATGGAAAACTTCAACATCCAATGTCTAAAGCATGTATATTTCATACTGAGAATATTTCACGTGTCTGTGATGATATGCAATGGGTAATACATAAAATGTTACAGGTCTACCTAACTCTTCTATACAGGCCAAAGGGTTTTGGTTTGCTTCACTTTGAGGGGAGCAATGTGGAATGAAAACGTTGGCCTGTAAAGATCCAAAAATATACATCAAACTTACCTTAATTCAGAGTCTGATAGGATTTAATGTTACATCAAACTTACCTTCAGAGCCCGATAGGATTTAATGTTACATCAATCTTACCTTCAGAACCTGATAGGATTTAATGTTACATCAATCTTACCTTCAGAGTCTGATAGGATTTAATGTTACATAAATCTTACCTTCAGAACCTGATAGGATTTAATGTTATATACATCAAACTTACCTTCAGAACCTGATAGGATTTAATGTTACATCAAACTTACCCTCAGAGCCTGATAGGATTTAATGTTACATCAAACAACTTACCTTCAGAGCCTGATAGGATTTAATGTTACATCAATCTTACCTTCAGAGTCTGATAGGATTTAATGTTACATAAATCTTACCTTCAGAACCTGATAGGATTTAATGTTACATCAATCTTACCTTCAGAACCTGATAGGATTTAATGTTACATCAAACTTACCCTCAGAGCCTGATAGGATTTAATGTTACATCAAACTTACCTTCAGAGTCTAATAGGATTTAATGTTACATCAAACTTACCTTCAGAGTCTGATAGGATGTAATGTTACATCAAACTTACCCTCAGAGCCTGATAGGATTTAATGTTACATCAATCTTACCTTCAGAGTCTGATAGGATTTAATGTTACATAAATCTTACCTTCAGAACCTGATAGGATTTAATGTTACATCAATCTTACCTTCAGAACCTGATAGGATTTAATGTTACATCAAACTTACCCTCAGAGCCTGATAGGATTTAATGTTACATCAAACTTACCTTCAGAGTCTAATAGGATTTAATGTTACATCAAACTTACCTTCAGAGTCTGATAGGATTTAATGTTACATCAAACTTATCTTCAGAGTCTAATAGGATTTAATGTTACATCAAACTTACCTTCAGAGTCTGATAGGATTTAACGTTACATCAAACTTATCTTCAGAGCCTGATAGGATTTAATGTTACATCAAACTTACCTTCAGAGTCTGATAGGATTTAATGTTACATACATCAAACTTACCTTCAGAGTCTGATAGGATTTAACGTTACATCAAACTTATCCCCAGAGTCTAATAGGATTTAATGTTACATCAAACTTACCTTCAGAGTCTGATAGGATTTAATGTTACATACATCAAACTTACCTTCAGAGCCTGATAGGATTTAATGTTACATCAAACTTATCCCCAGAGTCTAATAGGATTTAATGTTACATCAAACTTACCTTCAGAGTCTGATAGGATTTAATGTTACATACATCAAACTTACCTTCAGAGTCTGATAGGATATAATGTTACATCAAACTTACCTTCAGAGTCTGATAGGATTTAATGTTACATCAAACTTACCTTCAGAGTCTGATAGGATTTAATGTTACATACATCAAACTTACCTTCAGAGTCTGATAGGATTTAATGTTACATCAAACTTATCCCCAGAGTCTAATAGGATTTAATGTTACATCAAACTTACCTTCAGAGTCTGATAGGATTTAATGTTACATACATCAAACTTACCTTCAGAGCCTGATAGGATTTAATGTTACATCAAACTTATCCCCAGAGTCTAATAGGATTTAATGTTACATCAAACTTACCTTCAGAGTCTGATAGGATTTAATGTTACATACATCAAACTTACCTTCAGAGTCTGATAGGATATAATGTTACATCAAACTTACCTTCAGAGTCTGATAGGATTTAATGTTACATCAAACTTACCTTCAGAGTCTGATAGGATTTAATATTACATCAAACTTACCTTCAGAGTCTGATAGGATTTAATGTTACCTTTGATAAGAGGGTAACTTACATTTGGGGTCTGCACATGATCTAATTTTACCTTTGATAACTAACACTTTGGACCTGTATATGATGTGATATTATCTTTGGTAACTAACACTTTGGACCTGTAATGTGATGCAATATTATCGTTAACATGAAGATAACTTACATTCTGGTGTGGGTTTCACGTCTTTCAATTCCTTATGAAATCGTTTGACCATGTGACTGATCTTCTCCAGTTGTTGACTGACTTTGACTTCTGTTAAAATGAAGAAATATTAATTCACTCAATACATCATAATAAATTTTTCTAATAAAATGAATGTTTTTCATAAAAATGAAACTTTACTGAATAATTCATGATTAACTGGAATTGTCCTAATGGGACTAATACCCCCCCCCCCCCCCCCCCCCCGGCTCATTATTTGAAATATATTGTATTGCTGAAGACTAGAAAGAGACAAGTTACAACATTATTCATATTTCACCTGAATACAAGTTACAAAATACACTAAATTTCTTTGACCTCAATACTGTGGAATCATTAGAATTCGTGGTGGCTCAATTTTCGTGGAATTCGTGGGTACCCCTCACCCTTGAATTTACATCTTCAACAAATAAAAACAACTACTTACATTCCAGAGTTATCTTTCTTACAAAAAATATATAGATCCACGAAATTACGTCCCCATTAACCCGTAAAATTCAGCAATCCACGAAAATTGACCCCCACGAATTTAAATGATTCTACATGCAGTACTTGTCAATAATCATGGTGTAATAAATATATACGGGGTGAAAATTTTCAAAGAAACCTATGCACTAGCCTCTAAGAAATCATATCTGCAGAGATGGGCAGACAGACACAGTGATTACATTATACCCTCTCCTAAACTTATGCAGTAGTCTCTATGAGACAGCATGTCATTACAAAATCTCAAACAAAATGACTATGTCCATAAAGTTAAAGAAACACCTCTAAAACGAAAGAAAATAATAATTGTCCAATCATGACAAATATATGAGATGCATGTCTTTATATCATGAATAACTTTCAGAAAAAGCAATGGGTTAGTTTTTAAGAATATGTCCTGACAAAATCATGTTTACAAACAGACTTGGTGTCTGAGAATACATCCTGACAAAATCATGTTTACAGATAGACGTCTCTTAGAACATGTCCTGACAAAATCATGTTTACAGACAGACATCTCTTAGAACACACGTCCTAACAAAATCATGTTTACAGATAGATGTCTCTTAGAACACGTCCTGACAAAATCATGTTTACAGACAGAGAACTGGACATAATGCTTCCATTGTATCCTCTCCTTAAAACTTACACAGTCATATCTGTGAAAGAACACTACAAAATCTAAAACTAAATGATGAAAGTCTGTAAAATTTAGAACAAAAATATCCTTAACTTCAAAATCTCCATCAAAATAGCACAACTTCCTAATCCATAAAAGACATACACAGACTTTAAATCATATTTTGTTCATTGGTGTTAAAGATATGCTCCAGACAAATTATGTCTATGGACGGACAGATGGACAAGGCAAGTCCAGTCCCCCTAACTTCATTTGCAGAGGCTATAACAATCCATGGTGGGGACATGTTTTCTGTTACTGAACTAAGTTTTATTGGTTCTAGGCATAACATGTACAAAAGTCTCAAGTCTTTACTGGGCTCGCTCACGTTCTGATTTAAGGTCTGATTTCATTTTGGAATCCACTTCCTCCAGAACGCTGAAGTCGTGTTGGAACTCATTTCTCTTGCTGTACAGATGTGTCGCTTTCTCCCGCTCTAAAGCTACCACCCTGCAGGTAACAAAATTTTGTCTCAGAAAAATAGCTATTTAAAAAATTCTTCAAATGCTTCGATTTAAACCTTCATTTATTAAATTATGTGCGTTAAATTTGAAACACAAAAGATAATGACAGCAACCATATAATTTACTTACTGCACACTCAATTTCCGAAGCTCTCTGAGAATTTCACCTTTTTTTGCTTTGTCCATTTTGTTTTTCCATGCCAAGACATTTTTCTCTCTTTCATCATTCTAAAACAAACAGATGACTAGCATGCCAGATAAGCAGAATTTTTTTAATGTTGGCATTATTAGTGAAAATGTTGAGATCGCTAGAATTGAATATCGCTATTCCACATCGGAGGTAATAGCTATTTTTCTTCGAATTATAGTCACTACAATTAACTTGCGTTAAATATATATACTCATAATTTATGGACAAATTGCTAGATCTGTGTCTTGCTAAAAATACCACTTATATGGTATATAATACCTATACCTATACCATGTACAAAGTGTTCTCTAGTGACTGGCCAGACAATTGATCTACATGCATGCTAGGAAGTCCTTGGTCCGAAATATCTGACGTTTTCCTGGCTTTTTTATACTTTTTTTTCCGCAGTCCCATGGGGATCCGGGTTAAAATAGGTCCTCAGTACCCCGTGCTTGTCAAAAGAGGTGACTAAATGGGGTGGTCCTTCAGATGAGACAGCAAAAAAAAAAATAATAATAATAATAAAAAAACTAGACCCCGTGTCACGTACAGCACGTGTGGCACAATAAAGATCCCTCCCTGTTCAAAGACCATAAGTGCTAAGCATAGGTGAAAATTTTGCAGCTCTTTACCGGCAATGGTAACGTCTCCACACGAGTGAAAAATTCTCGAGAGGGATGTTAAACAATACACAATTCAATCACATGTTATGTGCAAAAAAGTATGTGCTCAAATCTTTTGTAACAAGGGCAATAACTCTATCTGTTTTGCTGTGCAGTATGTTATTTCTAGACTTGCAATCACTATCTGAGACCTACTTGTTTTGTGTAGTCTATGTTATAAACAGCAAAGTCCTGTAGTAAAATAGATTTATAGTTTGAATATTATAACACATACTCATATAGGCTAATGTATTCTCAAAATCAATTCATTGTTTACAATTATTGCTTTGATTACTTTCAGTAATCCTATGAAGATGAAGAAAGCTAAATGATATAAATCATTAACTTAATAAACATCTGGACATATGTATAAATGAATTCTTTCAAGCTATCCCTGGGCAGATGGTAGTACAGAGTGTAGAAAAAAAGACCCAAAAATTAGCGAGCACAGCGGCTTGTGAAGCAAGCTCTACTGGTAAGATGTGTATAAAATAGAATTATTAATGTTTAAACAAAGTACAAATAAAGGCTTTGCAGGCTGTAACATTTGCATACTGTGTGACAAGACCTCCGATAACTATGATGACAAAGGAACTAATTACAACATCACAATGCACTGCTTACATCAACTACATTATATTTCCCATGAGTGGCGATCAGACCGGGTTTGATTGCCAGTGGCCAAATACCTCAGTTGGTAGAGCACCTTACTCAAGATTCAGGGGACCCCCTTCAAATCTCGGTCCGGTCTGTAGCATTTTCTCCCTCCCTGTTAATTTTGGTGCCATTTATCAGCCCCTGAAACTGACACGTGAAAACGCCTGCCAGGGAATATAGATCCTGGGTTGATGTCTTCAAGTGTGAAGACATAATTTACGGATGGGAATGTAGCTGTCGAACAGGTTTGGTCATTAGTAGCCAGAGAACTCGTTAGAGCACCTGACTAAAGATTCATGGGACCCAGGTTTAAATCCTAGTCTGGTCCATTGCATATCTTCCTTACTGTTACAAATGAATAGGCAGATCAAATGTTGTAAGATGTTTTTACAGAGTTCTGTCAATACACTCTCGGATAACTTTGGAATTTTCTGATTCTACCTGCCTGTTATAGATAAATTTATTCATATATTGATATAAAAGTATACACTGACTGCACTCGTAATCATGGTAACACAGGCACTTGTTTCATAGACACATGTTATCAAATGGCATAGCTAATGAAGTTTATGAAATAAGCGCCTGTGCACCATAAACATATCCAAATACATGCATTTAAAGTAAATTTCGTCACTCTGTCTAAACATGACATTCAGATCTTAAGAAAGCATACACAGTAGATGCCTTCAATGAATGACAGCACAATGAAACAATAAGATATTCTCTACAAATTATTGTCACACTCTCACCTCCTTCACATTTGACGCCATGTTGTAAACAAATAGTTTCCATCATACTGTGCAATATCATATTCGTATACTTTTCGAACAGAATTTGAAATTTGATGAAAAATAAATCTTTGCTAAAATATTATGAATTCCTTTGAAATATAAAATTGCAATACTTTGCTTATTGATATATTTTCTTAGATATTGATTCAGGAGGCCTGCTTTATTTAATGAATCTTCGAAGAACAGCTTATCTATTAATGTATAAGTCAACGTCAACTTCCTGTGATGTAAACGATAACGATGGCTCCTGTATTTACTACCGTCAAACAACTTCTGGAGGAGAATTCGGAGCAACAGTTCCTGGACGCGGCCAGAATATTGATTAAGTTTGCAGACAATGTTATCAACAATCCAAACGAACCGAAATATCGCAAAATACGGCTTGGAAATCCGACTGTCGAGTCCAAACTGCTACCGGTAGCCGGCGCTCTGGAGTGCTTGTTTGAGATGGGATTTGTTGAAGTAATGTTTTAGTACTTTAAATTATTTTCCTTATGTTTTAAGAATATGTAAAATTCTTATTAATTGTTATCAAATTATAATATGCTGACGGTGTTATAACAAAAATAGAAATGTTTTATTGTCCATTAATATGGTGCCATATCTATAACAGGCACAATTTGTTGTATTCAATCAAGCACGATATATACCTTTACACTTAAGCCTGCATTGATTTAAATTCAAAATGTTAAATAGCGTTCCATGTAAATTTCTTTAGTCATTTAGCTGTTTGAAGAAAAAAGCAATTGTGAGATGACAATGATTGGAAACTCAAACTGAAGAAAATGTTTGAGGGTTTTCTAAATCACTTTTACAATGAACCATGTGTGATACTTAGAGCCATAGCAGTGAGAGTTATTTATCATATGCCAACGCCTTCTATGATGCTGGATCTCCATTAAAATCTTGCAGCTGAAAGACCTGTAACTTTCATTTCTAATGCTGGGCAGTTATTACCTAGGTTAAACATGGGAGGTCTGATATTGCTGTGGGAACCTCCTGACTGCTAGGTTATCACAACCAGTCTTGCTTTGGTGCTTGTTAATGATGAAATTATTCATTAATTTTGTTGTAGGATGAAGAATTCCTTACTCTTCCTGGAAACACATCTTTGGCAACTATGAGACAAATTCATTCCGAGTTGAATAAATATGTCCAATCAATGGAGAAAGTAAATGGGCCATCATCGTCACAGCCTGCAGCTTCACCTCTAACATCAGTCACCACCAGGGCACCACCTAATCCACCGCAGAACACTCCAACATCAGCCACCACCAGGGCACCACCTAATCCACTGCAGAACACTCCAACATCAGCCACCACCAGGGCACCACCTAATCCACTGCAGAACAAGTCTCGGCAACAAATCACTGTATCTATCCCTTTCTCTTTTAATATGTAATGTTAATAGTACATATGGTTACAGTCAAACTTGTCTGATATGAATTTTGTATAATCTGAAATGCTGTATAATCTGTATGTATATTTTGGCACCAAACATTGAATCTATTCTTAATAGTATCCGGTATTCAACTGATGTCTAATCTGAAGATTTTTAATGACACCCTTGATTAAAGTATATCAGCAGACATTATTATGGGGGACTTATTTACTATATTATGTCCATGACATAGCATCTTCGCTAGCCAAAGGTTTCGGTCCACTCTGCTCCAGCTAATGAAGATGTTGACAGAAGATTGAGGAACACAATAACTTTACGACCTTTACATAAAAGATTGGGGGGGGGGGGGGTCACATTAATTTGTTGATAGCTTGTCTGTCTGTTCAAAACTTTGACCTTGCGCTATTGATTCTTCATAGTTTATGGACAGAAATGTCAAATCTTTATCCCAGTAAACAAGTCAATTCAAGGTCACCCTATGATTTAAACACAATCAAGGTCATCGAATTTTAACGTGTACTTCATTCATACGCTTCATGGTGTTGCAGAAATATATACATTGACATTCAGGACTTGAAATTATTTTTCCTCCTTTTAAATGATTTCTTTAAAAATGTTCATTTCAGGAAATGGAAAGAAAATTCTTTGCCAAAATAGAGAACAACCTTATACATGTCGTGATATATGAAGACCCTAGACTTCAACAGAAAGCACGGTCCATAATCCCAGTGGAGAACTTGAAAACAGAAGCTCATGTTAAATTAGAAACCATAAAGAAAACCGACAGTTCAGCAATGACAAGTATAGACTTCCGAGACCTTATGCTTTTGGAATTACTCGCTTGGTTCAAGAATTCTTTCTTCCATTGGGTTGATGCACCTAAATGTGATAGCTGTGGTGGGGAGACACAGAATGTCGGGATGGCAGAACCCACCACAGATGAAATCCGTTGGCAGGCCAACAGGGTAGAGCATTATAAGTGCAACCGATGCCAGAGGTTTGTGAGATTTCCTCGATACAACCATCCGGAGAAACTCCTGGAGACTCGCTGTGGACGATGTGGAGAATGGGCCAATTGTTTCACTCTCTGTTGTCGGTCAGTTGGATTTGAAGCCAGGTATGTTCTGGATTGGACTGACCATGTCTGGACAGAGGTATACTCCGAGGTTCAGAAAAGATGGCTGCATTGTGATCCGTGTGAGAATGTCTGTGATAAGCCCCTTCTCTATGAAGCAGGATGGGGCAAAAAACTGACCTATGTTTTAGCATTTTCCAAGGATGAAGTTCAGGATGTGTCCTGGAGGTACTCAGCTAAGCATACGGAGATGCTCAGTAGAAGAAACGAATGTCGGGAGTCGTGGTTGATACAGGTCATCCACAGATTATGGAAAGCGAGGGAACCACAGAATTCCACTCAGAGAAACGAGGAAATGAAGAACAGGCTGCTGACTGAGCTGGTGGAGTTTATGTCTCCTAAATCCGGTGATGGACAAAATCTGACAGGTAAATGTAGGAATTGATATTTTTTATATGTCCCCCCCCCCCTATACTTTCTGACTGGTAAAGAGGAATGAGTATTTTGTATTCTTCTTCTGCTTCCTCTCCTCTGACAGGTAAAGAGAAATGAGTATTTTCAACAACACCCGCCCCCCCCTGTTCTGACATGTAAAGAGGAATTACAGTGAAGCCTTGCTTTTACTGTCAGTTTGTTATGTTAGACCGCTTATTATGTTGGAATATTAAAGCACAAAAAAAAGACCTATATAAAATGGACATGGTTATTATGTTGTCCCAAGATGCTGCAATTCGGTATTACATTATAAAAATTCTGATAAAAATGTAATATACCCCTGCCTATTCAATGTTGATTTTCACACTATAATCAGCAGTTCATATGTCATTGTTGGCTACCTCAGCTGGAGACCCATCAGCTGGTATCAGTGTAAATTTCCTGGAGACCCATCAGCTAGTATCAGTGTAAATTTCCTAGTTCTATTTAGAGATTAGTGATGTTTGACTGATCACCCATTGACAGATCTAATGCAGCATGCAGATAATCAAAGTTTATAAAGAAATATCCTACACTAGTAATAAAGAAAGGATAAGGACATGAAGAGGCTCATCTTCACAAGTCAAGGTTTTGTGATTACGTACTCTCCACACTCTGTGTAATCACAAAACCTTGACTTGTGAGGATGGAAGAGGCTATAAATCAATCAAAGTTTTTAAAACAAGGAAACTAGTAATAAAGAAAAGAGAGGAAATATGGACATTTAAGATAAGCTAGAAATAAATTAGACTGTGACTGTGTCAAAGTTTTTCAAAACAAGGAAACAGAATAAAGAAATATTTAAACCCCCCCCCCCCCCATTATTATAGAAAATAATCATATGATTGGGTTTTACTAGCAACATTTATTATGTTGCCCCCGATATTACATTATTTTATTGTGAACAAATGAGAAACATATTAACAGGGCTATACTGTAGTATTTTGTATGCCCCTCCCCTTTCTGACTGGTAAAGAGGAATTAGTATTTTGTATGTCCCTCCCCTTTCTGACCGGTAAAGAGGAATTAGTATTTTGTATGCCCCTTCCCTTTCTGACCAGTAAAGAGGAATTGGTATTTTGTATGCCCCCCCCCCCCCCCCCCCCCCCCTTTCTGACCGGTAAAGAGGAATTAGTATTTTGTATGCCCCTCCCCTTTCTGACTGGTAAAGAGGAATTAGTATTTTGTATGCATAATAACATAACATCTGGTAGAAGATCTCTATTGAAAGGTCACTAGTGATGTACCGATTATTGCCGACTTTCAATTGTCGGTCGCTATAACTGAAACGATGTGAATAATTGATTGTAATTTTGAAAATCGAAAATCGCCGACGTCTGTATTTTTTTTTATAATAATTTTTGTTTTCAACAGTTTGATATTTTGTAATGTATCAATATATATGTGTATCTATGTATGGCTAACAACATATTCTTATATAATGTGCTTTAGTGCCAATAAAGAATTGAATTGAATTGAATAATACGAATATTCCTACCGCGACTTATCTAAAATCAAAAATGGCTGACGAAGCTGCATCATCCGATAAGATTGAATGATTGAATATTGTTTAACGTTTCTCTTGAGAATCTCTCACTCATATACCATTTCCGGTAAAGGCCTTTAAAATTTAGGCCTATGCACGGTGGTTACAGTCTTTCAACAGGGAGGGATCTTTATCGTGCCACACCTGTTGTGACACGGGGCCTCGGATTTTGCCTCTTACAACAAGCAAGGGGTAATGAGGCTCTATTCTAACCCGGATCCCATTTTAAAGAACAGATCAATTTCTATCCTAGGAAAATAAAATCGAAAGTATGGGATTAACTTCAAATTTCTAATTATAATTTTGGACGTCTCCATATGAGTGAAACAAGATACAAGCAATCTAATGGTTTTATTCTAATTAACTTAATATCTAGGGTAAAACATAAAGTAAATTTAATATATTTATATGCCATAAATTTGAAATCATTAAAATTCTATTATTTTTCGATTAATCAATCGAAAAGGTACATCCGATTAATCCGATCATCGATTAAATGTATTTTCCCGATTGCCCATCACTGAAGGTCACCATGTTCTTATACAAACATGGATTTAAATTTACATTTTTATCTTGTAGTCTAAGGTCAAGTGTTACTCAGGTGACCTCTTGTGATTTGTGTTGTCTGGCGGGCATTAACATAAATTTTGAAAATTTTCAACATTTTCTCTGCAATGTACAGGGATGTCTCTTACCAAACTCGTGAATCTCATGGCAGTAATGTTCAAGAATGAACCTGCTTTATCTTTGTACATAGAAATTTACCATGCAATTTGAATTTTGGACTACAACATGTAATAATAATCAACATTGTAAGTTATGTGATTACTGGTGTATGTAATTATTAGGGATGTCAAAACTGTCAATAATTCATATTCGAATATTCGATAACTGTATTCAAATATATTCAAATATTCGGTAAAAAATAGTTATGCACATAATGAATATTAGTCCTGATTTATGTATTGCCCTGTCCATAGTACACATTTTGTATCGGTATGTGAAAGTCAAACCTCTAGACTTCTAATTATTATCATGATGGTTTACATTTTTACTTATGTTAGGAAGGAGCAGTGGATCGTTAGCTTGGCGACTGGCACGAGGTGAAACAGGGCCCCCAACATCATTAAACACTGAGCCCTATATATTTAAACTCAGTGAAGTAGAAAGGAAATCCAAGGTATTCCACGTAAAATACAACTGTGCGAGGGACGAGTATATCCGAATTTCCAAGAATGGGGAGGTGACAAAATCGTTTTCAGCATGTGTAAACAAACAACAGAACGTGTTTAGGAAGGAGGAGAGTGATTGGAAGATGGTTTATCTGGCCAGATCGGAAGGATCGACCACCGCCTCTCTTTCCTGGAAATTCGATTTTACTGGTAAGACGTCCAGTTGGATTTCCATGAAGTTAGTGAGATAAAGATCAGATGAAGTATAGAGTTGCATTTTACAGAGAAATCAGTTGGACATTAATCACATTATTGTACGTGTAACATGAATAGATGTGTTCTCAATGTGACTTCCAAGTTCTCACTTATATTTCTTGTTCAAGGAATGGAAATAGACAATGTTGAGATATGCACGTCCAGTCAAACGTTTGAGAATGGGGTGATATCCTGGCGACTTTGCAGTGAAAACCAGTGTGCCATATTAACAGGTAAGTATTACGTATAATACCACCTCCCAAAAGCAGGGTGAAATATCTTTGTTCTGCTCAGAGTGTTGTTCATTGTGTTCTGTAGGAACAGTTACTGGTGCTCCATATAAATATCTTTGTACTGTTCAAGTCTTAAGTATTCCGTCGCAATTCATTGTGAGAGTGAATATAGTGACAGGACCATTCGTGTGTGTAATACTGAGCTTGTAAACACTCTACAGACCACGGTTTGTGTGTGTGTGTGATACTGAGCTTGTAGACAGTCTACAGACCACGGTTTGTGTGTGTGTAATACTGAGCTTGTAAACACTCTACAGACCACGGTTTGTGTGTGTGTAATACTGAGCTTGTAGACACTCTACAGACCACGGTTTGTGTGTGTGTGTAATACTGAGCTTGTAGACACTCTACAGACCACGGTTTGTGTGTATGTGTAATACTGAGATTGTAAACACTCTACAGACCACGGTTTGTGTGTGTGTAATACTGAGCTTGTAAACACTCTACAGACCACGGTTTGTGTGTGTGTGTAATACTGAGCTTGTAGACACTCTACAGATCACGGTTTGTGTGTGTGTATGTAACACTGAGCTTGTAGACACTCTACAGACCACGGTTTGTGTGTGTGTGTGTAATACTGAGCTTGTAGACTCTACAGACCTCGGTTTGTGTGTGTGTGTGTGTAATACTGAGCTTGTAGACACTCTACAGACCACGGTTTGTGTGTGTGTGTAATACTGAGCTTGTAGACACTCTACAGACCACGGTTTGTGTGTGTGTGTGTAATACTGAGCTTGTAGACTCTACAGACCACAGTTTGTGTGTGTGTAATACTGAGCTTATAGACTCTGCAGACTATGGTTTGTGTGTGTGTAATACTGAGCTTATAGACTCTACAGACCACGGTTTGTGTGTGTGTGTAATACTGAGCTTGTAAATACTCTACAGACCACGGTTTGTGTGTGTGTGTGTAATACTGAGCTTGTAAACACTCTACAGACCACGGTTTGTGTGTGTGTGTAATACTGAGCTTGTAAACACTCTACAGACCACGGTTTGTGTGTGTGTGTAATACTGAGCTTGTAGACTCTGCAGACTATGGTTTGTGTGTGTGTAATACTGAGCTTATAGACTCTACAGACCACAGTTTGTGTGTGTGTAATACTGAGCTTGTAGACACTCTACAGACCACAGTTTGTGTGTGTGTGTAATACTGAGCTTGTAGACACTCTACAGACCACGGTTTGTGTGTGTGTGTAATACTGAGCTTGTAGACACTCTACAGACCACGGTTTGTGTGTGTGTAATACTGATCTTGTAGACACTCTACAGACCACGGTTTGTGTGTGTGTAATACTGAGCTTGTAGACACTCTACAGACCACGGTTTGTGTGTGTGTGCAATACTGAGCTTGTAGACACTCTACAGACCACGGTTTGTGTGTGTGTAATACTGAGCTTGTAGACTCTACAGACCACGGTTTGTGTGTGTGTAATACTGAGCTTGTAGACACTCTACAGACCACGGTTTGTGTGTGTGTGTGTAATACTGAGCTTGTAGACTCTACAGACCACAGTTTGTGTGTGTGTAATACTGAGCTTATAGACTCTGCAGACTATGGTTTGTGTGTGTGTAATACTGAGCTTATAGACTCTACAGACCACGGTTTGTGTGTGTGTAATACTGAGCTTGTAAATACTCTACAGACCACGGTTTGTGTGTGTGTGTGTAATACTGAGCTTGTAAACACTCTACAGACCACGGTTTGTGTGTGTGTGTAATACTGAGCTTGTAAACACTCTACAGACCACGGTTTGTGTGTGTGTGTAATACTGAGCTTGTAGACTCTGCAGACTATGGTTTGTGTGTGTGTAATACTGAGCTTATAGACTCTACAGACCACAGTTTGTGTGTGTGTAATACTGAGCTTGTAGACACTCTACAGACCACAGTTTGTGTGTGTGTGTAATACTGAGCTTGTAGACACTCTACAGACCACAGTTTGTGTGTGTGTGTAATACTGAGCTTGTAGACACTCTACAGACCACGGTTTGTGTGTGTGTAATACTGAGCTTGTAGACACTCTACAGACCACGGTTTGTGTGTGTGTAATACTGAGCTTGTAGACACTCTACAGACCACGGTTTGTGTGTGTGTGCAATACTGAGCTTGTACACACTCTACAGACCACGGTTTGTGTGTGTGTAATACTGAGCTTGTAGACTCTACAGACCACGGTTTGTGTGTGTGTAATACTGAGCTTGTAGACACTCTACAGACCACGGTTTGTGTGTGTGTGTAATACTGAGCTTGTAGACACTCTACAGACCACAGTTTGTGTGTGTGTGTAATACTGAGCTTGTAGACACTCTACAGACCACGGTTTGTGTGTGTGTGTAATACTGAGCTTGTAGACACTCTACAGACCACGGTTTGTGTGTGTGTAATACTGAGCTTGTAGACACTCTACAGACCACGGTTTGTGTGTGTGTGCAATACTGAGCTTGTAGACACTCTACAGACCACGGTTTGTGTGTGTGTAATACTGAGCTTGTAGACTCTACAGACCACGGTTTGTGTGTGTGTAATACTGAGCTTGTAGACACTCTACAGACCACGGTTTGTGTGTGTGTGTAATACTGAGCTTGTAGACACTCTACAGACCACGGTTTGTGTGTGTGTAATACTGAGCTTGTAAACACTCTACAGACCACGGTTTGTGTGTGTGTAACACTGAGCTTGTAGACACTCTACAGACCACGGTTTGTGTGTGTGTGTAACACTGAGCTTGTAGACACTCTACAGACCACGGTTTGTGTGTGTATGTAACACTGAGCTTGTACACACTCTACAGACCACGGTTTGTGTGTGTATGTAAGACTGAGCTTGTACACACTCTACAGGCCACATTGTTTGCTGGATTGAGTTGATACCTCACATATAGCTTAGTTATCAAAAGAGGAAGAACCCTATTGATTTGGGGGTCTAAAGGTCAAAATTACGACATGATATCATAGAGAAAGTTCGTAGACACTCTAGAGGCCTCATTGTTTGTTAGATTGATTTTATACTTCACATACATGTACATGTGGCTTTGTTATCAAGAGAGGAAACCCCCTATTGATCTTGGGGTCAAAATGAGACTATAGAAAAAGCTTGTAGACAATGATTGCGAGGGGATATTCCCTGCCTTGTATAACTCGTTTTATTAGAGTTTTTCGCTGCATATTCTGTAGGAATATTTACTGGAGGTGCACATAAATTGGTCATACTTCAAGCATATTCTCTACCATTGTACCAATTGGAACTGGTTGTGTTGTTTCAGATGCTGCTGAAGTGAAGTCCTATAGAGAGCTGTGCGGTGCTGAAGAAATGACCTTGACAGTCATGATGAGTGGAGGGAAAGGAGATGTTGCTTGGCAACACACGCAGTTGTTTCGTCAGAAGATGGACAACATGGAATTTTACCCTCTGGACATAAAAGTCTACTTTAAATAGTTAGAGTCATTGAATAATTATCACCTCTCAATGGAGTTGCTGGGGATGTAATAACTTACAAGTGTGTGTGCGTCTATTCAAAAAAGTTGTGGATACCATATAAAGAGTACTATCTAAGATACTTGTCTTAATCCTTGCTTGAAGGTAGGAGAAGAAAATTTCAGTTGATATCTGGATTTAAAGGTCATAGTCTGTGATGAGTACCTGTCTCTTGTTAGCTCACCTGAGCTAAAAGCTCAAGTGAGCTTTTCTGATCACCCGTAGTCCGGCGTCTGTAAACTTTTAACATTTTTGACTTCTTCTCAAAAACCACTGGGCCAATTTCAACCAAAGTTGGCACAAAGCATCCTTAGGTAAAGGGAATTCTAAATTGTAAAAATAAAGGGCCAGGCCACCTTCCAAGGGGAGATAATTAAGAAAAGGTAAAAATAGAGTAGGGTCATTCTGACATAATGCAGATTCAAGTTTGTTAAAATCCTGGCCCCCGGGGGTTGGATGGGGCCACAATAGGGGATCAAAGTTTTACATACAAATATATAGGGACAATCTTTAAAAATCTTCTTCTCAAGAAACAATGAGCCAGAAAAGCTGATATTTACATGAAAGCTTTCTGACATAGTGCAGATTCAAGTTTGTTCAAATCATGGCCCCTGGAGGAAGGCTGGGGCCACAAGGAGGGATCAAAGTTTTAGATACAAATATATAGGAAAAATCTTTAAAAATCTTCTCAAGAACCATTGGGCCAAAGAAGTTCCCATTTACATGACAGCTTTCCGACATAGTGTAGATTCAAGTTTGCAAAAACCATGGCCTCCAGGGGTAGGTTGGGGCCATAATAGGGACTACGGTTTTACATGCAAATATATATGGAAAGTCTTCTGATATGGACCAAGGTGACTCAGGTGAGCGATGTGGCCCATGGGCCTCTTGTTTTCTATAGTTAGCTGTGAAGGAGAAAAAAGATCCTCGTTAATTTCTAGGTGTATCTTACGATAGACAGTGGATTATTGCGGCATTTTTTATCCGTAACACTTTGACTGGGTCATGACTTTTACATGTCTGAGGAATAGTCACACTTTGTCGAAATGTATCTTATGGGAAGAAGATGTGCCGTGACTTTAATCCAAGGTCAAGGTGAACTATTGATGAAATTTAAAGCATCGATATATTGCACAGGCATATTTTGCAGCACTGGTGTTGCTTGTTTGCATAGTGTACTTAGCACTTTCATCATATTTTTCAGATCGAACCTCAACAAAATTTAATAACCTCCTGACCTACCAGTTTAAATTTAATCACCTCCTACCAGTTTAAATTTGGGAGAGTGAAATCTGATATGCATAGTTTTATGTAATGTTATTATCAGCATTAAAATAGGCCATATTTAATTTAATTTATATGTACAAGTGATAGGTTTGGCATTTTGTTATTAATTTAATAAGTTATAATAGATGTGATGTTTATGACATTTTGTTTTACGTCAATTCTTTTACACACACTTCTTTGATAATTGTGCATTAAACATTGATTGTTTGCATTTTAGCTGTAATATAATAAAAAGTTACCAAACAAAATATTAAAAGTTTATGAATATGTGAACCTTGTGTCTCTTGTAATTTCTGTTTAGCATTGAATTTCATCATCCACAGAAAATGTTTGTAAAAATATATAGGCCTACCCAATCCCTCAAATTGAAATCCATTTATAGACAATTTGCAATCTGATTAAAATCAGATCAGATCTTTAACTGTAAACTGGAGAAGGATCTGATAAAATTGCATTTGAGGTCATGTTATTGATCCCAGTCTGATGAATAATTCAATAAATACTCGAACAATAACTTGACAAAGAATCAAGGACCAATCAGGAATCGTTTTAGTGAAGTGCATTCCAAATATCAGTGTTAAATGAAGAGCAAAGGAAGATCTTGGATATTATACATCCATTATCTTTAAAATATATTTTCTGTGGCGTTCCAACATGTCTTATGGCCACTGCCATCTTCGATTATTCTCCCTTGCTTCTTGGCAAAACTTTCATGTTAGCGAAAGCTATCATTTGATAGGTCAAATGTGAAATAACATGACCTCAAATGCAATGCTGTCAGATCCTTCTCCAATGTAACGGTTAGAGAAGATGTGAATTAGAATGAGACAATTTGGTTTAAGATAATAGCATTTGATGCTGTCGGATCTTTCTCCAATGTGGCGGTTGGAGAAGATCTGAATTGGAATGAAACAATTTGGTTTAAGATAATAACCTTCAGTCACCTATAAGTCTTGACAACCTGCCTTTGAAGCTCGATTGCCGTCAGACAAAGTGTTTGAAGCTCGATTACCATCCAGGGATTTTTTTGAAGGGTCCGTAGGTGGCCAAAATAAGGCCCCATTCCCAATGCTAAAAAGCAAGTATTTTCCCCAATCTTTGCTTTGAAATTCCCAAACAAGGAAAAACAAATTGTTAGGTAAACCTAATTTTTTGGCCTCTGTTTATTTTAATGAGGTAAGCTTTAACCATATTGAACATGTTGAAAGTCAGAAGGAGCCCAATTATACCTTAGGGCTGTTCCATTAAAACATATGAGGTACCCGGGGACGGCAATTAAAAAAAAATCTATGGGTGCTTGTCATTGGTAGAAAATTGCATATATGGTGGGTACCTACTGCCAGGAAACTGCATCTGTGGGTGGTTGTTTTGATAAAATCTTTATTTTTACCGAAACTGAGAGGAATGAAACAAGGGAAGGGTTGAAAGTAGAATGTGAAACAAACGCCGTTTTCTGTCTTCATTTTATCTCGGTCGATGAGGTTCCGCGATCCGGTTATCGTTTCCAGTTTGACTCTAAAATTATAGCGACCGGAAATTAGGATTATTTCCCTTGTCCAAAATGGAAAACGAAACGTGCTCGTGGTCAATTGAAACGGTTTTTGATTTTTTCTAGCTGCAATAATGTAGCCCTATCCAATTTTTTTTATTCTGACGTTTTCGGGATGAGGCTACAATTCCATAGGATCTCCGTAATGGTGCAAAATAATTTTATGAATAACCGATAATAAACTCTGCAGTGTGTATTAGTCCCAAATGTTGTTTACACTTACACCAAAAGGAGTACCAACTTTGTGCTCGGGCATGTCTAATAAAGGTGTTTTTCATTAAATATAATGTACAGCATGCAAAATTCTTCGTCTGCTCCGCCATGCTTGTTATCGCGAAATCTCGTAGGTGGATCTAATGAAAAAGCTAAACATTGACAATCCGCGCGAAAATGTAGTTACTTGAGCCACTTCGACAAAGAAAGGAAAAATCATATTGTTGCAGAAAGAATTTACACTCTGCTGTTCGGTTTTTAACTTGATATTAAATTCAAACCTTTTCAATACCGACGAAATAGCTTTCGCCTCCATACTTGTCCATTGATGTAAATACTACTTTATATGACATATGCAAATGGCTTGACAATCGGAAGTTGAAACTTAGTTCATCAAACATGGCGCACAAATGAATCGAGAAATTGGAATTTATCGAAATTGTTGAAAACGGTAGAATAGAGCCTCACAAATCTTAAGTTGCAGGTTGTAAATTTATATATTGACTAAGAAACATAGAATATCATTTTATTTACGTAAAGAAACACATTTTCTTGTTTTTTAATATTCAAAATACTAGTCAATTTTAAAACTTTTAATAGTTGTTTTTGAACATTTACAATACTAGACTTTTTATGAACATGTAGACTTATAAAATTAATTTAGTTCATCAGGTTTAAGAAAGACAGTCTTGATAAAATAAATTGATGGTTCTATGATCAAGCTTCATTGATGGCCAGTTATTTGAATGGTGATGACACCCAAGATACTCTTCTCTTTACTATCATGCTTGGGAACATCTGAAAATAGACCTCTATTCAGGGGTTATAAATAGTCATTCATACATACCGGGTATTGAATTTAAAGAAAAAGTGTATTTCACATTTATTTCACTTCTATGGGTGGTGCTGCACTATCTAAAATTGCTTCTGTGAGTGGTCCCTCATTACATTTTTATGCTTCTATGGGTGGTTACCCAAAATTTAAAGTGCCTTCCCCGGGTACCTCATATGTTTTAATGGAACAGCCCTTAATGCACTCTGGATTGTTTTTCGCCTTATTTCTTTGAATGAAACGGTTTTCCCAATTTCATGCAAATGTTGCTATTTTTCCCAATTGGAAAGGCCCAGGCCCTTGAAATCAAGACCATAAAAAATCCCTGCCATCAGACAAAGTGTTTGCTATTCAGTAGTGGCTGATCAGACTATTCCGTATCAGCAGTCAGACTCTGACCTGACAATTGAAATCTTTAGTTTGATGACTATCGATTTTTCTTAATACTACAGTGTCTACCAACCGATAATCTGATGCAATATCCTCCTCCATAATTAATAGGTAAAACGCCTCCAAAAAAATCAGAGAACTCGATGAAAAAAAATCTTATTTATTTTTTAATATGAGAATAACTAGGATTAATGTTTTTTTTATTTCAGTACAAGGTGTTTTACATGAGAACAATTTACATATGAGAAAACAGCTTCTCCATTTTCGTTTTGATGTGCAGTCTTTCACATTCAAATCTTATTCACTGTTGATATTTACAAAGTAAAATTCTCCCCAGTGGCTTCCGAAGATATTTCCATCACATATACAAGCAATACTACTTTGACCCCTTTCTTTGGTATCAGGAGTTTTCGTATTTTTTCTCCAAATAATCCACCCATTGCTGCAGTGATTTTTTCTTTTCTGATTCCTGCAACAAAAACAATGCATTGATATAAAAGTTATCAATCCTGCCAAACAAAGTAAAATTGGCTGTTACATCTGCTTGCATACTGTACATAATATGTTATATATTTGAGAGGATTTAATTAGATTATAATCCCGTTGGCAGCATTCTACAAATTTACATACCATGTTACCTCTGTTGTCCAACATGGACCAAGAGGCAGATTTTTTTGTCATAATAAATAGTGCGTTGGAAAACGCATTATAATGAACATAAAAAAGATAAATGAGATTGGAATGTTATGGGTAGAATTCAGTAAAATGGATTAAAAAGATGTGGGATTATACATCAATTAATAAAGCAACAGGAAGTTAAGCACCAAGTCGAATGGTGGCAACATGAAAAGAAAAGGGATATAAAGCTTTAAGTGTAAATGGGTTCAAGTTTCCTCCGGAAAAAAATCCATCTATTTTAACTTTAAATGGATCATTATGTGGGAAATGTATCTGGTGTTTCAACTTGGACACTAGACGATATACAATTATATAAAAGTACATTTTTCAGACTGGGGTCATGGGTAAGAATAAAAAACAATTTGAGCTCTGCTCGTGTGATTGCTCCTTTGCCAAATGCCCGGAATACAGAAGTGAGAATCATGGGTCTTTCAGATATGAACATAAAAATAGTGGTCCCATGTTGCAGCAGGCGTTGGCATGATAAAGAACCCTCACTGCTACGGCCCAGAGTGCTAAGCATAATTTCTGGTACTTCACCTACAACTGGTGACGTCTCAATATGAGTGGAAAATTCTCAACGGGACGTGAAACAAACAATCTTGAAGGAAGGTATATAGAAAATAATAAACCTGTACATACTCATGAGAAATGGAATCAAAAAGTTTACTTACATCCACTTCCATGGCATTATCTTCCCCGTGTCCACCAGTCACACTGATGAGAGATACGCTCCCCTCCCAGGGGTAGGACTGGGGCACTGAAAGGGTGCAGATGACCGTTCCCCTTTTCCCTAAAAGGATCCTCACTACACCTTCCTTCTGGATCCAGTCTACAGCATGCCTGAAAAAGTCACAAGATGATTGTTACACCCATTAAAAGAAATCAGTTACTCAGTTAATGCACAATATTTTTTTTTATATATAACAGAATCCCAAGTTTGGTGCCAAAATACATGCATAGTTTTAACAGTACAGTGTATTTTAATTTAAAAAACACAAACCTACAAACAAATTTTTGCCATTGATATCTTTACCAGCTACCGTTATTTCCTTATGAATGAAAGGTAGTTGTGAATGAAGTGCATATGAATCTTGATAAGAATACCTAGTAGTATAGGGATGACAATGAATATTTATACGAATATTCAGTATACTCGAACAATTTGAAAAGAGTGATAACTTTGATCAGAAGAGCACTAGTGTTACCTTTGAAACATCATAAAAGTTGTGTATTTGATGCTTTCATGGGTATTTTTCACGCTGACTGAGTAATCTAAATCATAACCTCACTACAATTGTTAGGTAAATTGTAATTGATACAAAATTCAATGCACTCTTTGTAATTGTAGGAGTTGTTTTTGTCCATTTCTTTATCGATATACAGTCAACCCTTGTTATCTCAAAGTCGATGGGACCGAAAAAAAACTTAGAAATATCCGAGGGTAGATTACTTAAAGAATAAGTGGTTGGGACTTTCAAATCACTTTGACTTATCCATGATACTCGAGATATCTGTGTTCGAGATATTGAGGTTCAATTGGAACTGGAAAAATTCCATTATTAACTGGATATTGACATCTAAGTACATTCCTCCACAGAAATTGACATGTTTAATCTAATTGTTGATTCAAACTATTATTATTCAAACAAGAGGTACTGTGAGCAATGCTCACTAAGAATACCCCCGCTTACCCCAATCTCCCAAAGGGTGTTGTTAATAGGTATAAATTACCTCTTTCCTGAGTGTAAAAATATGGTATGCCTTTGTAGAAGAAAATGGAAGATATAGTCCGAACACAAATCCATGTTATAAACAGGCTTTCAAGCAGGCCCTTATTTTCCTACAACAGCCCTTATTTTCCTTATTTGAGCTTTAGAATCCTAAAAAAGCCCTAATTTTTTGTTGAAATTCCTACATTTTCAAAGTAAGTGTTGGAATTTATTAAATTTAGTCTTAGTATACTTTCAGAAAATGAATATGTTCATTAAATGTACATCTCAGAAGACATCTGGATAGTTATTAGCTGCAGAACTGTAGCTCTCTGAAAAAATATTTTGACATAACTGTTGAAATAAGGAACTTTTCCCTCATATACATGTAAGGTATGTTCTAAGTGACCTTGACCTTTACAAAATGACCTTTGTCAGAAAGGCATTTGCCTGTTACTTATTTGTGTGAGATCTGATCAATACTTGTTCAAAACTGTTGAAATAAGGAACTTTCTCCTTATATAAGATATGTGATAAGTGACCTTGATCTTGCCAAAATGAGAAGTCCCTGTCCCAAGGATTATTTGTGATAAATTATGATCAATTTCTGATAAAAGGTTTAGGAGGTATGAGCTTGGACGAACGTATGGACAGACACAACAGTGGCTATTTTTCTCTTCAATACTGCAACAAAGAAACACATGAAAACCAGTCAAAGTTCATTGAATGATTTTTCCTATATACCTCTGTGAAAGCTTTTTGATTTCTGACACAATGGGATAGTAGGCAATCCATCGCTCCCGCAGGGACTGAACCAGTAAAACCGGATCATTCCACTCCACTGCAGGTTCAATCAGATCCTCCGAGGACAGTGACTGGTTATCCACCTAAAATGGTCACCACTCACATGTTAAAGCTAGCATGTCCTGATATAATGCAAGGTTTGTTAACCCTTGTACTGCCGGTCGTCGATAAATCGGCGACCCAGATAACACGCTCACAGTGCCGGTCGTCGATAAAGTGAGCACCGCCATGTTTTTCATTCACTGCCGGTCGTCGATATTTAGACTTTCAACATATGACGTTTTCTTTCTTATTTTAACCAATGAAATAAAGAGAATCTATTCACCCCGACTTGAAATACTAAAAATAGAAGAATTTATTTTTGTTTCTTTGTGTTGATTGGCTTATTCAGGGAATTACTAATATCATATTATTAGAAAACGAAACCCGAGTAGAGTGCTTTGTTACGAGATTTGAACAAGATGGAGGTTGTAGAAGATGTGATGGATGGAAACGCTATTTTAGACCAAGTAGATGCCGAGAATAGAGATTTTTATAGAGAAATATTTCTAAATGAAGATTCGGACGAAGAATTTCTAGGTATTAACCCGGAAGATTTGGAGAACGATGAAGGAACCGCGGAGTTTGGAGACGCATGGATTCAGGGTAATCTCGATGTAAACGCCCCCGTCTTCCGAGGTGAGAGGAAAATGAACATTGTTTTAGACGATGACTGTGAAATGGTAGAGTTTTTTAAACTTATCGTCACAGAACAGTTTCTTGAAAATGTTTTGGTGCAAGAAACAAACAAATATGCGGCCGACTTTTTTAACTCGCCACAAGGAAGAAATCTGAAGCCGCAATCTCGTTTTCGGAAATGGGTAGATGTTGACATTGATGATATCAAGCGCTTCATAGCCATCGTGATAGGAATGGGACTGGTACAACACCAAGACATTCATGACTATTGGAGCAAAGATGAAATGCTGAGGACTCCATTCTTTGGAAACACAATGACAAAAAACAAGTTTTTGTTGATTATGTCATTGTTTCACCTGAACAACAATGACAATCAAGTTCCCCGTGGACAAGATGAACATGATCCAATTTTCAAAGTGCGCCGAGTATACGATCACTTTCGTCAAAAATTTGAGGAACTTTACTCTCCTGGTGAAAATATTGCAATTGATGAAGGAATGATTGCAAGGAGAGGCAACCTTTCATTTCGGGTGTACATGCCGAACAAACCAGATAAATTTGGAGTGAAGTTGTTTATGTTGTGTGACTCCAGCAATGGGTACTGCTCTCGCTTTGAAGTGTACCATGGTAGCCAGGAGAATCAGTCGGACAAGGGGAAGATATATGATCTTGTTATGCGACTGATCACCCCCTATCTTGGACGAGGACATAAACTTTATGTGGACAATTATTATACGTCCTCAATATTGTTTCATGACTTGTTCCAGCGGCAGACAGGAGCCTGTGGGACCATGCGTGTCAACCGCAAAGGAGTTCCTGCAGACCTAAAAACAGTCAAACTGAAGAAGGGTGAAAGCGTAGCAATGACAAATGGTACACTTCAGCTGCTTAAATGGAAGGACAAAAGAGACGTGCACATGTGTACAACATTGCACTCTGCCGAGTTCATCGATGTCCCAGACAAAGTCGATAGGACCACAGGAGAGGCAATTCAACACCCCCACTGCATTGTGGACTATGATAAATACATGGGAGCAGTAGACAGATGACCAGATGATCTCCTACCCAGCATTCAAACGCAGGACCCTCAAGTGGTGGAAGAAAGTATTTTTTCACCTGCTAATGATGGCAACATTAAATGCTTACCTCCTGTACAAGGAACATTGTGCAAGACTTGGGAAAAAACCAGTCTTGCATCGTGTGTTCAGAAGAGAAATTATCAAGTCTCTAGTAGGTGAAACCAACCCCCAGCCAACTCAAGTCCGAGGAGCAGTCAATCCAAGGGATGTGGAACGCTTGACTGGTCGTCATTTTCTGACCAAAATTTTACAAAAGGAAGGACAGAAGTCTAAACCTTTGAGGACCTGTCCAGTGTGTTCCACAACCACAGGAAAACGGAAAAGTGTTGGAGATGGCAGGAAAACTGTGCGGTCGTCATACGAGTGCAAAATATGTGATATTGGACTGTGTGTTGACCCTTGTTTTAAGTTGTATCACACGTCGAAGGACTATAAACAGGCTTACAACTGTCTTCAGTACCAAAATGTGGAAAGTAGTGACTCTGAATGAACTGATTAAGACAATTCACTCACAACTGAGTTTAAATTTCAATGGAACATTCAGTGTAGTTGTTCTCCATTTTTTTGGTTGCATACCACCCTGTGTAAATTGTGTTTTATGGGCAAATTTAACAAGTATTTGAGGGTAATTTAACATAAATATCCAAAGGAATGATTATAGAATAAAGAAATATAAAAATGGTGCTGTCAATTTGAACAGAATTAATTAATTAAGAATAAATTTTGGGAATTTACTGCTTTTTATGTCAATAATTGTATTTCATTTCTTTATATCATTTTAACAAATCAATATATCAAAAAAAATTCTTCACAATCTTGTTCTTTGTTTCTCTCTACAAAAAAAATTCACAGATTGTTATCAGCAAAAAGGATTAGAAAGAGGTGATAATTAAGATAATCTGCAGCATGTGTAATTTGAGCAGAAATAAACAAATCAGCCTGGCACAGTCAGCGGTTGGAGCTCCTTATCAGCTTGGCACACACAGACACTGTTATCTATAGCATCACTGGCAGTACAAGGGTTAATACTTTCATTTCAGAACACACCTCTGACACCATGAACACACCTCTGTAATTCTTTGACACCATGACCACATATCTCTGACATCATGACCACACCTCTCTGACATCATAATCACACCTCTATGACATCATAACCACACCTCTCTGACATTATAACCACACCTCTCTGACACCATGACCACACCTCTCTGACACCATGACCACATCCCTCTGATATCATGACAATTCTTCTCTTGCACATATAAAACCACACCTCCCTGAAAAATTGACCACACCTCTAATGACCTTACCTCAGCCCCCTTTAGATACACTCTACCACAGTGATCTGCTGCTAGATGCATTGTGAGATGAAGACTAAGATCTCCATCTTGTCTTTGACTAAATTCCAGTCGAATGGTATCTGGATACTCTGTAGGAAGCACTCGGAGACCCGACAAACTTTTCACATATTCCAGCACTTCTGTATTCCTATCAGAGAAAAAATTTAATACAAGTACAAAAATCAAAATGCCAATTACAAATTAGACTTCTCAGAATGAATGACCTCACTCCGGTGGTCAAGTAATTACAGGTACAAAGAACCAGTCACTTGCCATGTTAAAATGCAGATTTCATACAAATATAATGAATCAACTCGAGTAAAAAAAAAGAAAAGAAAAAAAAAGGTAAAGAATGAGTATATAAAAGTCCTTTTTACGTATGTGTTTTTTTTAACCCTCATCGTGATATTACTCCAGGATTACTGTAACAGTAAAATCATATTTGCATGTACATGTTGTATCAGAGTGACACAAATGCCCCCACTGGCAACAAAGTTTAATTCTAGGACCTTTTATCCGTTTTACTCGACAAGTGAAATGATGATAAATGTAGTTTAACATCTATATCCCACATGTTAATGAGATAATGAGCAGAAACCGAATTATTTGAATTTTTTAAAAATGGAGTGATGATGGAATAGGGCAACACTATATGTCCCTGTCATTTCATGTCAGGGACTTAAAAATGTGATTTAGGAGGACAGCGCTGTGGGTACATTTAATACATATTGGACTTACTGTTTGATTTTTTCCTTTAATATTGAGGTCTTCTTGTCTGTGAAGGTGAGATTTCTGTAACTTTGGACTTACTGTTTGATTTTTTCCTTTAGGACTGTGGTTTTCTTTAATGTAATGATATGAGATTTCCGTAACTTTGGACTTACTGTTTGATTTTTTCCTTTAGGACTGTGGTCCTCTTTAATGTAATGGTGTGAGATTTCCGTAACTTTGGACTTACTGCACAGTTTGATTTTTTCCTTTAGGACTGTGGTTTTCTTTAAATGTAATGGTGTGAGATTTTCGTAACTTTGGACCTACTGTTTGATTTTTTCCTTTAGGACTGCAGTCCTCTTTAATGTAATGGTGTGAGATTTTCCTCTATCCTCTTCCTGTTTGCCGATCTTTTCCTTGAGGGCTAGTACGTCTTGCTGTAGTTTGTCGTGACAAGCTTTAGCCTCCGCTAGTGACGTCCGACGTAACGCAGTTTCTGACTCTACTTGTTTTCTTGCTTCTTTCTGTGAAACGGATACAGACGAACATGGTACACGGACAGAAAACCTACGAGTAACTAGCATAAAAAATTTAATTTTATGTGCTATCTTTCATATTGATCCATGTGTATTGCATGAGAGGAGTTGGAAATTATGTTAGACAAGTTAAGTACTCTGTAAGTCCGTAACTGGTAAACTTTACTGCCATGTCGTAATGATCGTGTTTTCATGTATATTGCAGGATAACCTCTGAGGTCAAGAAATGAGATATAAAAGTCAAGGCATTAGTTAATTAAAAACGAGAAATGGAACCAATATAGAATGAAGGATTCTAATTGATTTGATTATCATTATACAAAATGCATGACTGACCAGTTCTTGTATGGCTTCCTTGATATTCTCTGGGACTTCCACTTCAACTGTCCTCAAGTCCTGTATCTCTTTCTGCTATAAATAGTAACAAGAATTACGTCCTGTATCTCTTTCTGCTATAAATAGTAACAAGAATTATGTCCTGTATCTTTCTGCTATAAATAGTAACAAGAATTATGCTTGAGGATGTGATTGCAATACACAGCAAGAAAGTAAATTCTTTAAATTTTTTCCCCACATAATTTAAATATCTGTCAAAAAAATATGCCATTCTATGATTCAAAGGTCATTAAAATTGTAAGCTCACATAATACATTGAAATAACAGCTGACATTTGTTCAAAACATGACCGCATCATTAAGTATCCACCTTACATTCCCCATTGTTTTTAATTTCGTTGACTGGCTGGGTTGCTTAAACATCAGTCCTACATTTTCTATTGTTTTTAATTTCATTGACTAGCTAGGTTGGGGCCATAATACAGGGTAAAAAAAATTTCATGGAAAAAAAAAAAGAAGGCATTTTTTCCCCTTCAAAATCACAATAGCTGAACAATAGCAAGGCCAAGGTGACTCATGTAAGCAATGTGGCCTATGAGCCTCATTTTGAATTTTATAGTGTTGTTGTCAAAGTTTGAGTTTTATATGTTGATATCATAGTTTGAGTTTTATATACTAGCGGGAAAAAGAAACTGTGCATTATAAGATTTAGTATAATTTTTCTATATTTATTGTTCATATCTATAAAATCTAAACAATCGATAAAGGTGATGTTTTTGAACAATATCGGATAGTACCTGACTCAGATACATGGACTTTTTCATGGTTAGTGAACACATGTTGTTTATTGAAGTGTTCGTACGCACAAGTTTTACTGGCCAATACTGTTTGGAGTAAGAAGTGTAAAAGATTTGTTTGGACACTATTCGTTAAGAAAAGCACTTTAGTTTTGACAAAGAACTAGAGCCATGAATAGCCAAAAATGGCCCTTAGTCAGAACAAGATATTATTCTCGGGGACAGAAGCCAAGAATATATATTTTTCAAATGTTATCCTTTTCCCGATATCTGTTCATTTTTTTTTTTAGGTTATTGACGTTCAAAGTACCCATTGTTTTGGCCAGATTGTTATTGACGTCGCAATTTTGCAACATAACGTCACAATTTTACGTTTCACGTACTTTTACGTGAAAGTTCTCTAGGTATAAAAGTGAAACAAAAACACTATTCAGTGCAATTTAATTATAATATTGTAAATATTTAAATCTGTCTATGTTAATTCTAGGCTTAATTAAAACACACACCTATATAGTATACTCGTACATCTCTTTCTCCTCTCTCTGTTTGTCTCCTTCCCTCTCTTTATATTTTTTAAATTTTTATATATGCAACCATTCAACAGTTTTAAAGTAATATTAATTCAGTACCTCTTTACTTAGCTGTTATTTAAGTATGACATAAAGATAAACCCAATCCCAATATTTTAACTGTATAACCATTTATTGCACATACTGATAGTTTTTTTTAGGGGGGGGGGGGGCATCTTAAAATGTACACGAAAACACGGTGGATCCAACTGTTGACTTACGAATAAGATCTATTGACCTAGATGTATGTGCGTTTCAATATTACATGTAGTTTATGTTGCATATTGATCACTTCTTTTAACAATCTTTTATAAGTTTGCGGGTTTTAATTTTTATTATTTGTTTGGGGGGTGTTATTATTATCCCGCATGTACATGTAAACATGCCGAAAACAGTAATAGCCAGGCTTCGGACAGCGGCGTTATTTCAGACGCACTTTGCTAAATGTACAACTTTGGACATTGAGTAAACATTTTAATCCTATGTTTCACTTTTATTTGTGTTTTGCTATATAGGGAGTTACGTTTATGATGTGTGTGTGTGTGTGTGTGTGTGTGTGGGGGGGGGGGGAAAGGGAAACTGTTACAAAAGTAGCCGTACATGTACAGAATAACACATGAACATTTAGTTTAGCCATATGGATATAATTTATTTTACATTAGGCTAAGAAAATGTTCACGTGAACTAATCATCAGGTAAAATATGTTCCATTTATTTAATTTCATTAGTTTCCTATTCGGATCATTTATTACAATAATATCTAGACCTGTGTGTATTTCAAAATGCCTTAATTATTATCATTAACTCCATAACATCTATGAAACGAATTCATTAATTAAAAAGTCTTATTCTGATATTGCTACAAATAATAGAACCAAACTCCCTCCTCGCATATATTTGGTTAGTGTGCAAACAAAATTAAGCGGATGTTATTTTCACATAAATAGAAACAAGAATTTTATCAACCAAGGGGTTAACTCCATGGTGAATTAACACATCTGTAGTTTGGCATCCACCATAATATTTGCTTATTTTAACACTTTCACATTTCTTCCTGTCATTAGGTTTAGTTCTTATCTTACATAAAATGCATGAGGGAAACCTTTCTCCGTTATCAGACACTTCCTCCATGTTACAAACACTCAAACTAAATTAAGCAGGACAGTGGTTTAATAATGTGTTCAGTTCTTCCTTCTATAATGCTTAGTAATATTTTACTTAATTTTGTAGGATAATATATTTAAAAATAAATACATCAACTTTTACTTCAGGAACGAGTGTGATTCATATGTTCACCTCTATTTTAATCAGTATTAATGATATCTTCTTCTTTTTCCCATTTGTCTTTTTTATTTCGTTATAAGATTTGTGGTTTTGAATATTTGCTGTTGAGACTGAATTTTCAATGATAAATATAATTGAAACAATGAAAATACACTATTTTCGTTAACATTTTTTTTTTCATTTTCGAATTATTCATTATTATTATCCCTTTTTATTAACTGCCTTGTATTTTTGCTAATTAAATCAAATGTATCGCTAGACTAGCGTGGTGCAGATGACATCTGCGATTCAGAATACAGGCCTGGAGGTTATAAAACTTTTTGAGCACGTTTTCATACTCAAACTCAAACTCCGTGCTCTAAATCGTATTCACAAGTGAAGTTTATAAAACTTTCATAAAATCATTCTCATACTCAAATGGAGTACATGCTCAAGATTTTTCAAGTATGCTGGGAGCTTGCTCAGAGTTGTACTCAAAACAACCATGACTGAGTTTGAGTATGAGTATGGTAAAAGTTTTATAACCTCCAGGCCAGGATTGGGCCAATATTCTGTTCACTGATGAATCCAGATTTCATTTGGATAGCAGTGACAGTCGTTGTGGAGTGTATCGTCGCGTTGGGGAGTGATACCAGGACGCTTGTGTTGTGCAACATCGACAATTCGGTGGAGGTAGCGTTATGGTGTGGGGTGGAATAACAGCACGTGAAAGGACCCCTCTACAAATTGTCAATGGAAATCTCACCGGCGTACACTATCGAGACGAAATTATTCAGTGCCATGTGATACCCTTCATACAGAGACAGCAAAATCACATCACTCTGCAGCAAGACAACACAAGGCCACATGTTGCACGTGTAGTCAGGGACTTTTTTTGTTCAACAGAATGTCGATGTCTTGCGTTGGCCAGCTGTTTCCCCTGATTTATCGCCGATTGAGCACGTCTGGGATGAAATGGAACGACGTCTACACTGTTTACCAAATCAGCCAGTGACACCATCTGATTTAGGCCAGGCTTTAACCAACATCTTGAACAACATCCCTCAAGCATTTCTGAACACTTTAGTGGCATCAATGAGGCGCCGTTGTCAAGCATGCGTGAATGCAAATGGTGGTCACAGGCGTTATTAATTTTGTTAATTCAAGTTCGAATACCAGTGTCTTTCGAGTGTGCTGAAATTGATGTTATTCGACGTTAACATTAATGGATTATGAAATGTTGTAACGAATACATTTGTTAACAGTATTACAAAAAAATCAAATTTGTTCATTGTTATTTATTTATTATTTTTTCATAAATTAAATAATGCAATTTCTTTTTTCCGCTAGTATATGTTGTCATAGTTTGAGTTTTATATGTTGTTGTCATAGTTTAAGTTTCAAATGTTGAAGTCCGTTTGAGTTTTATAGTGTTGAAGTCATAATTTGAGTTTTATATGTTGATGTCATAGTTTGAGTTTTATATGTTGAAGTCATAGTTTGAGTTTTATATGTTGATGTCATAGTTTGAGTTTTAAATGTTGATGTCATAGTTTGAGTTTTGAGTTTTATATTGTTGTGCATCAGACTTTTACATTTAAATTCTCACTCATGAAAACTTTTCCCCACCTACAATATAACTGTCTATTGAGATGTCAATCCATGACAGGATATCAAAGTATTTTCTAAAAGTAAAAAGTCCACTTTCCACTTGCAAATGGACAATTACAATAAGAATGAGAGCGTACATATGTATTCTGCTAAACACATTGAAATCAGCTCTCATCTGCCTTTATAAAATTCTGTTTACACTTTGTAATACCTTTTGATGTCTTTTCAATACTTCCTTTAATTCTGATAGGCTTGTCTTCAATTTTGCATAACCTGCAAAATGATGTCATGATTTATAGAACCTTATATCAACATCGCAATAAAAAAAAATTCATTATTAAAACTGTCCTCAAAAGCTGTTGTATCAAGTCTTTGCAACTTATATAATCAAAGTACTGAGAGTACTGAAACAAGGTGATGAATGATGCAATATAAAAATCTGGTAAACTCCAGCTCTGGGTTAAACAAGAGCTGCCATATCAATGAACGTAATAATTAAATCTGGTAAAATTTAGTGCTGGATTAAAACAACAGTTGTCATATCAAGGAACGTAATAATTAAATCTGGTAAAATTTAGTGCTGGATTAAAACAACAGTTGTCAAATCAAGGAACGTAATAACTAAATCTGCTAAAATTTAGAGTTGGGTTAAAACAAGAGCTACCACATCAAGGAACATAACTATCATGCAATGAAATGTAGCACTGTATTACCTATACAGATGTAAAGGCTTGTTGATGTTAGGGCTGAAACGATACATTCCCTTCACAATACGATACGTATTGCAATACTTATGCCACGATTCAATATTTTCAATATGATACAATTTACAGAAGAAACAAAATATAACTTTGAAGAAAAATTTATTTACGAAGATTCACATTCATAATTTTAAAAATAAACTGTTTCCAAACTGCTGAACGGCAACGTGCCTGTTGGCTCTGTAGTAGTGATGGGACATCGGTTCACTTTCATAATCGATCATCGGTTGGAATCGATTGCTGCTTCCGATGCGATTTTCCGATTATAATCGGATGTTACATTTTTACTATATCAAGCATAATCTTCAATTATATATCAATTAGCTAATATCAATAACTCAATATGATGTTTTCTATGTTGTCTTGATGCTTTTGCACTTTCTATATAAGCACCTTAGCTTTGTGCTGGTTGGATATATAACTAGCTCATAATTATGATGGATGCCATTGGAAGGTGAGATTCATATCCATACTGAATCTTACACGGAGATCAAAGACGGAAATTTAACTATATATTATTCAAAATTAAAACATAATAAAGTACTAGTGCAGATTTGTTTTTTATTCAATACAAAGCATTACATTTCTTAAACAAATAGTTAACAGCTCTTTCTAGGAGAGAAATAGCAAGGTAAACTAAACACCAGTATGATGTAAAACTCAGCATTTTAATCTAAATCTCTACTGTCTCTGGCTTAAGCATAATACCATTCAATCTCTCACCAAAATTTACTCATGTTTTTGTTCAAGAAAATAAACAAATCTACTATCTACACTCAGCCTACTTCTCTTTTTTGACACCAACCCACCAGCAAGAGAAAATACTCTCTCTGATGGCACACTACTAGCTTGAACACATAAAATCTTTTTTGCAAGAACTGCTATTCTGGGGAAAAGCATTTCATTTTTTTGCCACTACTCTAGAACTGTGAGCCCTTTGTCATCTTCTTTCAATGCCATCCCCAGGTAAAGTCTGGTCTCTTCAAAATACTAGAATATAGTAAAGTATGTTCAAGAAAATTCGGAATTTAATATCAAGTTGCATATGATGCGATCGTAAGAAATGAGTTATGGCAGTTATAAATCAGCAACGTATATGATAGAAAAAATATACATATGAAACAAGAATATCGTGCACATGATTCTGGTGTGTTGCACTAAAAAATACGTGCCACATGTCAAAGTATGAAAAAATAAACTTACCAGTGTTGGTGTATTCCTTGTAGCAAATACGGCACACGGCTTTATTTAGATTTAGATTTAGGTTCGTTTTACTTGGAGGTAAATTGATATCTACCTTCCGAAATACTTCCATACTTCTGACTTCTTTTTCACGCTCGGGTGATCATATATTCCATTGTTTGATGCCATTTTTTTTCCTGGCACAGGTAAAACAATAACGGAAACGGTCTAATTCCGGAATGCGCTCTATGAGATGTGTGGATCCGATGATTGATTATGAAAAATAATAATCGATCATCGGAATCGGTAGCTTTTTTTCGTCGTTAATCGATGTTTTCTGATTATCAGTACAACACTACTCTGTAGTTTAAACTGGTTAAGCGTATTTTGTTAGACTCGAGGCTAACAATAGTCTGACCGTTATCAGATGCCATTTTGTCTCTCATGCATGTTAAAATAAGAAGTACAGGTCAAACCTGATGTAATTTACCAAGCCTGATTTCAGAAAAGCGTATCAAACTAGGCAATGAATCAAACTTTGAATCAAGCGTTTATATTGAACAGTATCAATATTTCGGTGAATTGTTTCAGCCCTAGTTGATGTATTAAAGAATCCAGTCTAGTTTGTTTTGTATGTTAACTACAATGAAAAACATGATAATTAGCATTACAACAAAGCTGCAATGAATCATCTCACATACAAAACAAACTAGACAGGGATTCATTTTATTCATATTTGAAATAAAAATATAACATCGACATATATGAAAAATGCTGCCCAATAGAAATTGAAACACACATGTCTTTTTGGTACAACTTACTCTCTTCTGCACAAGCCACCAGTTCCTCAGCAACAGCCTTCTCTTGGTCAATGGATGTTTTACAGGATTTTATCTGATTGGAAATCTCCAACACCTGCTTATCCACTACAAAGTGTAAATCACGCACAGACTAAAAACACTGGACAAAGTACCACTATGTCTGTGGGTTCGATACAGGGGGCATTGAATCTTGATAGCTTTACCCATTTTATTAAAATCACATTGGATAGATCAACATATGAAAGAAGTATATCTAAAGCACATTTAAATCACTTTTTTAATGTAATGTTTGTTTGTGGTTTGGGAAAAAAACCCCACATGCATGTTTCTTGTAATTGGACTGAACTTTTTTTCCTTCTTTTTCTGCAGGTCAATTTCTCTTGTTCAATCCCCCCCCCCCCCCCCCCCCCCCCAATATGATTGTACAGTATTTAAACCTGCTTTTTTCATTCATGTTGATATGTCAAACACAAAATGCTTTAATTTTTGTGTAACTATGTAACTAAACAACTTATCATGAATAAACAAGCAAATTGATAAGTCAGAAAGAGCCCCACAAGGACTATGTTAGAGGCAGGCATGATGTAGAAAGTTGAAAGTTCTATCATCTTATGGATATTTAAAAATTAAAAAGTCCTAAAACTCTGTAACAACAAAGCTGATAAATATGGAAATCAAAAGGGGTCTTTCTCTGCCTAACCAAAATACTATGTATAAAATCTACGAAAATCTTCTCAAGGAAATTTTAGATAATGCATGCCCATAGAAAGTGTTACAGGACAGAGTGATTATTATAGGGCACCTGCTATATAGTGGGCCCTACTTACTACAGTACGATGACTGCAGTGCTACTTAAACACTGATCTAGGCCTATCACTCACTGATCTAGAAATTGCTTCAAATCTTACAATCTTTGCATCACAAAACAAGCCAGAATCTAGTAAAGATGTCGCTAGCTTCTAAGTTTTCATAAGATGACTTGCCTTGGTGATTTTGAGTTGGCCAACTACTCATGTTTTGACCAAGATACTTCAGGAACATTTCCTTGGACACTGTCTGCACTGAGAATGCCTCTTTGATATGCATCTTTAGCTATTCAAAATCAAATGCACAATACATAATAATACACAGTTCTGAATGCATAATCAGTTACCATGGTGATATCATAAAAAACATTTTCAATCAAATCAGAATTATTGAAAAACAAATAAATCCCAATTGCAAAATTCAAAATCCTGCATACATTCAAAAGCATTTTATATATGCACACTCTGAAGGAAGAAACACTAATAACATTGTCTGTACACTCTGTACTCCCTTTTGATGTTTGTGTGTATTTTATTCTTACAGTAGATGACAAAGCGATCTTCGTGTCGCCCATCTTTGAAATCCTCCAACAACATTGAAACTTCGAGAGATAAATCCTGGCGACTTCCAAAAATAGCGAAAGTAAAATTTGGAATGGACACGATTTTTGTTTCAGAAAAAAAACAAAAAAAACCCGCGCGATTTTTGGACCTGGGCCCTTTTTTTGGACCCGGCCGGTGGAGGGGAAAAAAAGTATTTTTATTTTTAGCCCAATAACCACACTGTCTGTACACTCTGTACTAACAATAACCACACTGTACACTCTACTAACAATAACCACACTATCTGTACACTCTGTACTAAGAATAACCAAACTGTACACTCTGTACTAACAATAACCACACTGTACACTCTGTACTAACAATAACCACTCTGTACTAACAATAACCACACTGCACTAACCTCTTTGAGTTGAGCTGACTTTGCAGTCAATTCTTTTCCATCAATCCTTTCAGCATCTTCAAAATATCTGTGATTTTCAACTGTATTTATTAACCTAAAGTAAACATAAATAAAATATCATGGCAAGAAATTAGCATTTGGCTAAAGATTATAACATATGTAACAAAAAGTTAGTATATATATAAATTTCATCTGGGGAACAGCCCCCCCTTTTTTTTAAGCTTTGACACAAAAAATAAACCACTTCTGACTGTCTGTTTTTGTATTTTTAATAAGTACATTAAAGATTTTCGATAATTTTAAAATTTTCTCAAAGCTCTTGAATTAATGCACTGGGCCTATAGTTAACAAGTGGATAAAACTCATGTGGGATTGGAAAAATCAAGACTCGCTGCGAATCTTGTCCCATTGGTGGAATTCCCCAACCCCTCCCATACACCCAAACTAAGTCTAATGAATGATTCTTTTAGTAAGCAACTCTACCCCCCCCCCCCTTCAGAGAGAAACTATCCCCAAGTGACAGGCTTGGGGTAATTTATGGAGTGGAGTGGTGGAGTCATGGAGTGGAGTCAATGAATAAAATTCATGTTTATCATATACAAAATACACATTTACAAACCACAACACAGGACTTTGATAGAAATGCTTACAAATAAAATAAACATGCATTACTGAAGGAAGAAACTGACCATGATTTTGCAACTCTTAACCAGTAACCTTTTGTTTGAAATTTGATTACTGAGTGCGTGTATTACATAATCAGTGACATTAACCAGGACAAGTGTAGTGATTATGCAGATTTATACAGGCAGTTGTTCTAGGTGGGAATCCTGAAGGCAAAGATTCTGGTGATTTGAAAGACCCCGACAGATTTTACTTAAAAAAAGAAATGATTAATATAGCATTAGCGTAATTTGACTATTTGCATAGAATAACTGAACTTGAATTATGGCCATGATGATAATGCAGCATAACTAGCAAAACAAAAAAGATAAATTGAAAAAAATTCATGCAATGTTTTAACACTGCTGTGGAGAGAGGCTAAACCCTCTAGTAAAAAATACTAGATTTACTCCTGTCAATTGATCAATAATATTGATAGGTAATATATCAATCTATAATTCATCAAAAAATCCTCAGCTATATTCTAATAAAAACACATGAATGGGAAATGCCATTGCCATTAGGCCATGCAGTGCACAGTGTTAAATTGATGAAGTGATTATCTGACATTGCAGGTCATGACCTCAATTTTCCTCCCACCAAAGGGGATGAAGGGGCTTTGACAGATGTCTGTGAAACTATAATTATAAAGTAGAACAAACATATTGAACCAAATTCTGGCACACCTATTTGGATGAGGATGTTGAGTTACATTACTCAAAAATAAAGAGTGGCAGTTGGGGGATAGTAAAGTTATGAAGCACAGAGACTCTGCTCCATGACTCCACAAATTACTCCAAGCCCAAGTGACAAGGCCTGTGGGGATCAAGTTTTTGGTGGGCCGTGGCAAGCAACTTCACCCTTTAGTTAAAGCAGTGAGACCTTAGCTGCAATAATGTAGCGCTCTCCGACTTTTTTTTTTGAGGGGGAGGGGTCTAACGAAAACGTCAGAATAAAAAAAAAATCGGAGGGCTACATTATGATTATTGCAGCTAGGCCTAGTTAAACCTGAGCATCTCGAGTTAGGGGAAATCCACACGATATATAATAAAAGATATAAATACAATTTCACATTATGAATAGATCTAGATCTATAAGGTTACTCGTGAATCTCCTCTGTCGATTTTTCCAACTCATCCATTTCTGCCGACATTTTGAAAATGCCGCTAAAAATAAAAATAATCGATAAAGATATATTTTTTTTATTCAAATTTAAGCACTGTAGCAAATATTTTGCTTATGAATTTGATCAGTCATAAAAAATGTCCACATGTCAAATTCTATCATATGCATTGGCCTGGCTGCCCCAGTATCGTATTTGAAACCTTTAAAAAAAAAAAAAAAAAAGTGGGGACACGAGAGATAAATTTATCGCTTTCCACCTCCGGTGTAAACAAAGATGGAGTCGCCTGCACATGACAAGCCTAAGAAACACAAGAAACATAGTAAAAAACACAAACAAAGACGCCATTCAGACAACGATGCCTCCACAGAGGACAGATACAGTGACAGAAGAAACGGCAAGGGTGGGCGAAAGTCCAGAGGTATGGTGGGCTTGTGCAGAGTCTGAAAAAGTCTGAATATATATGATCTGATATTTTTGCTCTCGTCGTGTCGGGCACTAAATCATGACTGATAAAAGAAAATATCATTCTTGATGACAATGTAGTTGTATTTGATTAATATTTTTGTATTTTATATGTTGAAATTTACCCAGTGTACAATCAATTTCCTTTTCTTTATCAAAAAGAAGTAAGCAGTACAGAGCCATAGGAAGCAAGGCCTGACCATTACTATAGCAGTATAGGCCCACTATATAGATTTACCAAACTTTATGTGCGTCATGTCTCAATAATTTGAAAATAGGATTTTCTTAATAAATAGGAAAAATTACAATTTACAGGTCACTGAATAAAAATTCACATGGGATACCTGCCAGTAGACTGGCATACATCCATATATATATATTATGTATATATATATATACAATAAAGAAAAATAAGAACGCTGAAAATAACTCTTGAAGATTAAAAATGAAACCGGTTATTGTTGGCGTTCTGAGTTTTCTTTATTATACTATTACTTGTGTAGATATTTACTTACATTTTGGATTATATATACATTGAAAACTGTATAAGTTTTTTTTCTAAAAATATATTTAGATGAGCGTGGAAAGGAGTCATCTTCCTCATGTTATCACAAAGAAGGCTGGAAAACTGACCGCAGAGATGTGGAAACTGACCGCAGAGATGTGGAAACTGACCGCAGGGAAAGTGACCGAAGAGATGTGGAAAGTGACCGCAGAGATGTGGAAAGTGACCGCAGGGAAAGTGACCGCAGAAATGTGGAAACTGACCGCAGGGAAACTGACCTCAGAGATGTGGAAACTGACCGCAGAGATGTGGAAACTCGTCATGGAGAGGATGATGTGGATTATGGCTTCAATTTTCATGATTATAAATCATCTCTTAATAAAATATTTTTTAGGGAGGACAGCTTCTTGAAAAGGTGAGTATTTTACTGTTTGCTCCTTTATCCTAATATTTATGCATTTATATATAACAATTTACTTCTGCTCTGTTGGCTTTAAAGATACTCTGTAAATTTTCATGGTATGAACTTCTCCACTAACTAAAATTCTTAATAAGCTAGAAAAACTTAAATACAGAATGCATTAAAATGGAAAATAACAACTCTTAAAATACAAGATTACGACTACATGCACAAGCATATATTCTCAAACCCCCCCCCCCTTCAGAAAAAAGACCCAACCAGTGATTTTTCAAAAGGATCCTGTGGCTTTCGAATTGGGAAAGATTGTCAACATTTTGATCAGATTGGGAAAACCTAGTCATTATTGTAAACATACTAAATATATCAAATCAAACAAGAAATCAAACACTCATTGATGTCATTCTTCTTTTAATTTACATATTTAACTTTCTTTTCTTTAAGCTCTTAAAATTTTCGACTATTCTTTCTAAATCATCTAGAATTGATGCGTCTTTGTCATGTCATACATTGAACTTATTTTTTAACAAACATGTTTTTCGCCAGTTTTTATTATTGGGAAAAGTGCAAGTTAAATTGGGAAAAAATTGGAAATTTTTGGGAGGGGGAAGGGCCGATATTCAGACCTAAAATGGGTCTTAAAAAATCACTGCCAACCCCTCCAAAAAATATCCCTATGCTAACCAAAATTATGTGGTATATCATTGCATGTTTTCTTACAACTGCATTTGTACATGTAGGTATCGTTTTTAATCATGTGAATTATTATTACTTTTGATTAAATATATCAACCCTGACATTTTTTTCTCACTCTCCAGGGGAACTACAGAATATGATGACTTCTGGAATTTTTTGAAAAAATTTCAAAATTTTCAGAGGAAAAAGATTGAGTCAGGAAAAGATTCAGGTAAATAGTTGGCTAAAGGAGTTATTGGGGGAGGAGGGGGTAAATTCAACTTCCTTTAATATGTAAAACATTTAATATAGAATTAGATTGATCAATGAACACGATGAAGCGGTTTGATTTGTGAAGAGTAAATGAACCTGCATGATGTTAGTGTGTGTTTAATTAGTTTTTGCCAGGAATTGGTTATTGTCATTTATTATCAATGAAAAAAGTCCAAGCATGCTGTGTCATGCACAATTTTACATGATATTAGGCCCAGCCTGAAAAAGTTTACATATTTTTTTTTTTTTTTAGATATTAGCTTTAATCTGATATTTGTGTCTTGCAGCTAAAAAGGGGGAGGAGTGTAGTGAGGGTAAACTTGGATTTCCACTTCATTATGATAGAAGATACAGAGTAAACATTGGAATTATCAGCAAAAATGTGGAGGATTATTTACGGAGAGGAAAGCTTGCTGGTAATTAAAAAAGACTGCCTTGTTATATAAAATCTTTTTTTGATTTGGCAGAACAGTCTCTCTCTCTCTCTCTCTCTCTCTCTCTCTCTCTCTGACTATCCTCTCTCTCTCTGACTGACTCTCCTCTCTTTGACTATCCTCTCTCTCTCTGCTCTCTCTCTCTCTCTCTCTGCCTCTCGCTCTCTCTCTCTCTGACTCTCTCTCTCTGCTCTCTCTCTGACTGACTGACTGACTCTCTCTCTCTCTTTGACTGACTCTCTCTCTCTCTGACTCTCTCTCTCTCTCTATCTATTTCATGAATAACAACAACAGCGCTTGGAGCATTATGTACTGTTACACATTATCATGTCCTATACTTACAAAAAAAAAAAGTCCTCTGGATCATACATACTGTAACACAATATCATGTCCTATGTTTATAACTAAAAGTGCAGAAATGGATAATTGTTATACAATTCATTCTTGAATTACAGAGAAAATAATTGCCTTACAGATTGTGAGATTGAGGAGGAATTGACCGTAGATCGAGTTCGACAATTCAAGCACATCTTGTTATACTATCTTGATTTTCTACAAAAACAAAAGGTATAATTTGTCTGTTACAAGTTAAATGTGTGAATCATTTGAATGCAGGATCATTATCCCCTGGTAACGGGATCATTATCCCCTGGTAACAGGATCATTGTCCCCTGACAACAGGATCATTATCCCCTGACAACAGGATCATTATCCCCTGGTAACAGGATCATTGTCCCCTTCTTCAAATACACAAATTTCCCATGGCAAAAACTTCAGGTTGACCTTTTTTAAAAGTGTTTAAAGGAATATATCTTTTTTTGATTTTGGTCAATCTTATAGGATGGTCTAGCTCTTACACAATTAAAAATCTACATGTAGGTTCCTATTGATTTTCAAGATGAAACTTAAAAGGTCTGGGTAGCAGAATTAATCCTTGTGAATTGAAGATAATGCATGCATTCTGTGTCCATTATTTACTTTGAAGAAGTTGATTCATTGCTTGACTTTATCAATACTAGTACAACTACTTGGATGGCAAATCTGAATTGAGGTACGATGTGTATAAAGATCATGAACACAATGACTTCTTCAAGGATGTTATCTTGCACAAAGATCTGGGTTCCTAATGGTTTTTGAGTTTAAAGGTCAAGAACAAGGTAATTTAAAAACACATTTTCAAATAATCCTGTTTTGTTGGAGGAATATGTCCACTTAGTAAGAGGAATATTCCCATATTGTTAAGGAATATGCCCTTGTCATGAGAGGAATAAGTTCTTGTCATCAGTGGAATATATTGGTGTTGTCAGTGGAATATACTTACTAGGCATGTGATGAGAGGAATATGCTCTTGTTGTCAGGGGAATGTGCCCTTGTCATGAGAGGAATATGCTCTTGTTGTCAGGGGAATATGCCCTTGGCATGAGAGGAATATGCTCTTGTTGTCAGGGGAATATGCCCTTGTCATGAGAGGAATATGCCCTTGTTGTCAGATGAATATACCATACACTTGGCTCTTCTCTTGTCCGTTAGTTGCATTGCAGAAAGAGACAAGCCAAAGACTCATATCTAAATCATGTTATTGTAAAAACATTTGGTGTAAAGAAAAATTCTTCACGACTAGGTACTGTCGAAGAACATAATGAAGTGCAGAACTTTAGCTTTTAGGGGGTACATGTAACATACAGTTAACTGTTGAAGAAGTTATCCAATAGAATCCACTGTTATAAATTACAACTACAAATAATCCAATATGGAAATTTAAATTACAGTTCAACAAACTGAAAAAGATTCGGTCAGATCAGGAGAATCTGCCAATTTTCCAGTACCGACAGATGATTTTAGACAAATTACAACAAAATCAAATTGTGGTGGTAGCAGGAGACACAGGTTGTGGAAAATCCACACAGGTATGTGGAAAATCCATTACACAACTGATCAATAAAGTTTAATAAGGTAGAAAACATGAGTCACAAAGATGTTTTCTTACATGCACCATGTGGATATGAATATTTATCATTTTTAAACCACCTTTTTATAAATACCCATATTTCGTGAAACTGTCAATTAGTAGTTCCCTCCCTTGTAGTCAATCAAGCAGTAGTTCCCTTCCTTGCGATCAATTAGGCAGTAGTTCCCTCCCTTTGTGGTCAATCAGGCTGTAGTTTCCTCCCTTAGGGTTGATCAGATAATGGTTCCCTCCTTTGGGGGTGATCAGACATTAGTTCCCTCCCTTGTGGTCAATTAGAAAGTGGTTCCCTCTGTTGGAGTAGATCAGACAATGGTTTCCTCAGTTACTGTCAATGATTCTGTGGTTTCCTCTATTGTGAGTAATCAGAAAATGATCCCCCCTCCCCCTCCCCTTGTGGTCAATCATTAAAGTTCTAAGTTTATTTCTTTTGGGTTCATTTGATAATTTACTGAAAAATATTAAGAATCATATACAGTAAGCTTTTAATTTTATGTATATGATTTTTTTTTTACTTAAAATGACAAACATGCAAATATCTTAGATCAAGGAAAATTGACAGCAGTTATTTTCAATGCTTGTGCAATCAACACATAGGATAGCCTTCATTGTTTGGCATCATGCCAAGTGCTGCCAACTGCTTTATATGCATCATGGGCAATATATGAGAACAAAACTCCACAACATAGCTAATCAGAAAAAAATCTTTAAATGTAAAATACATTACATATATACACTGTAGATTTTATTATATTATTCATATCTATTCCTGTATTCATATTGACTTGTGCTTATTACACACCACTCTACCTTTGTGACCAACTGCAGAATTTTACTCTACAAAGTTGTAATATTTAAGGGTGACTGAGAATAAATATGATATAAGGATCTTACACTATCAGTTATTGTCTGTATGAAAAAAACACACCCCACACTGCCAGAAAGCTGAAAGACGTAAGAGAGGTAGAAACATGAGGTTGGTAATGTACGCAAAGGGCAGTAACTCATTTGTAAGGCTATATTCTACACAGGTCCCCCAGTACTTGTTATCAGCGGGGTACACTGGGATAGCCTGTACACAACCTCGACGCATTGCCTGCATCTCGCTGTCCAAGAGAGTGGGGTACGAGACGCTGAACGAATATGGATCAGAAGTGGCCTACCAGGTAAAATATTAATATACCTTTATTGTCTACAAGAACCAGGTAAATATCAATACCTTATTTATTGTCAATGAGTATCAGGTAAATATTAATATACCTTTATTAATTGAACAGTCGCCAAGTCGACTCAGCAATTGGTAACCTTCTTAGTATTTGAGTCGCCAGATCTTCTGTGTAATCATATTACAATTTTTCACAATTGAACATTCCAGTAGGCACCATCGATTTGCCTTTTCCCACTATTCCTTTTACTTAGGAATGTAACAACAACACTCTGAATTCATTTTCACATTTATTTAACTCTATTACCCCAAGTATTACAATCAACTTGCAAGCACTACAATCACTAAAGAGTTTAGGACAATGGAGATAATTGGCCGCATTATCCACCAAATCTTGTCCAAGGTCTGGGGTTACAACCGAAATACCAACACCCAAGGTGCATAACGGGCATGACGGAGGCCTTGTGTTGAACACAAATGCCAGGAAAGTCCCAATGCTTGATAAACCAACATGTGGACGGGAATGGCCCGGGACATATCTGTTTACCCTGTTTCTGAGAGATTGCTCCCTGGTTAAATAGTACTTACTGACACCGAGTACTCCAGACTGTGAGCCTTCCCTCCTTTTAAAAGAGGTGAAGGGGGCACCAAGTATGGCTCAAACTTGTAGAACCCCAACCATACACTACATGAGGGGTGACACTTTCCCCACTAAACAACACATGCCCCCTGTCTTGGTTGACAGATGGGAGAAACACAGGCCAGAAATGTCCCGAAACCCCCCTTTAAGTCCCCCCAGACCCGCTGACAGGAAAGGACAATGCGACGGATTAAGCTATGAATGTTTGATCTTAACAGTTTGATTAAAGTCAATCTGTTTGATTAAATTCAATCTGTTTGACACTGCAGTGATGGCTCTATTATAGAGTTTTTTGGACTATAATTATTGGGAGAGGTTATGGTTCATGGACTTCAATGCACAAAAGTTGAGATTTGATGCCTCAGGTGGTCTTGCTGCTCCAGGAATTTCATCTTGATGTCAGCAATTGTATGGTCCTCCGATGAATCTGAAAAAAGAGAAAACTAGACGCAGATGACTGTTGCATGTTGATGTACGTGAAATGATTATCATCATCATTAATATGAAAAAGAGGGCTGGGTGGGTGGGTTTTCAGATTCACTTTGGAAGACAATGTCTCTCTCTTGGCGGGAAAATTTTAAGAGGAAGTAGAGGAATTTGTCAATTTGTACCACTATCTACTTCCTGTGAAAGAGCTTAGACAAGTTGTACTTGTCATTCCCTAATTTTCTTAGGGGTGCTCCGTCAATTAAGTGTGATTATTTGTATATTCATAAAATAATCTATATTGTCTACAAGAACCAGGTAAATATCAATACCTTTATTTATTGTCATTGAGTATCAGGCATATAGTGATGCATTTACTTATCTTTACTTATTGTCAACAAGAACCAGGTAAATACTAGTACCTTTACTGGTATATGACATATATATATACTTATGCATATTTTCAAGTTACATTTCTTTAGGAAGAGTCAAGTGTGTAAAGTTCAATTTTAGCAAATATTCAATTTCTTTTGTTTATGTATTTTTAAAAACAGGTTAGATTTGAAAAGACAAAAACAAGGTTTACCAGAATACTATTTTTGACAGAAGGTATGTACAGGCCTCTCCCTATAGTTATCCGGTTATCCTGTCAGTCAAAAATGTTGTCATTCAATATCTATAAAATGTACATGATATCATTGATTTAAATGATAGAATGAAATAAGAGCTTTTGCAAACTTTTATGCAGCAGATACTGTAAGATATATAGCGGGTACCTACTATAATATGAGGTGCCCAAGGCCCCTAATGGGTCCAGAGTAAGGCCCTGGTGAGGGAGGGGGCATGGACAGAACCACCCCAAGGCTATTAAATATAGAGGGAGGGTGGGATTTGGCATATAATCTAAGGTTGAAATACACATATTGTGAAATAGAAAGTCATATGAACAATTCTTAGATTGATTAAATGTCTGTTCAGGTGTATATGTAAATTTCATGTAATGAATTCTAATGTAAACTTAATTTATAATCAGGATCTTAATGACAAGTTTTAGTATTATTTTGTCTGCCAATACCAAGGCATATTTTAGTTGAGTAAAAGCATTTGATACAAGCACTAATTGAAAAACCTGATAAAGCAGCAATGGTAATTGTTCCCTTTTAGCTTCTGTAATGAAGACATGGAATCTATAGATTTATTTGTATATGAACAGGACTCCGACAGATAACCACTAGATCTATTTGTATATAAAAAGGACTCTGACAGATAACCACTAGATTTATTTGTCTACAAACAGGACTCTGACAGACAACCACTAGATTTATTTGTGTATAAACAGGACTCTGACAGACAACCACAGATTTATTTGTGTATAAACAGGACTCTGACAGATAACCGCTAGATTTATTTGTATATAAACAGGACTCTGACAGACAACCACTAGATTTCTTTGTGTATAAACAGGACTGACAGACAACCACTAGATTTATTTGTATATATATACAGGACTCTGACAGATAACCACTAGATTTATTTGTGTATAAACAGGACTCTGACAGATAACCACTAGATTTATTTGTATATATAAACAGGACTCTGACAGATAACCACTAGATTTATTTGTCTACAAACAGGACTCTGACAGATAACCACTAGATTTATTTGTATATATAAACAGGACTCTGACAGATAACCACTAGATTTATTTGTGTATAAACAGGACTCTGACAGATAACCACTAGATTTATTTGTCTACAAACAGGACTCTGACAGACAACCACTAGATTTATTTGTGTATAAACAGGACTCTGACAGATAACCACTAGATTTATTTGTCTACAAACAGGACTCTGACAGATAACCACTAGATTTATTTGTGTATAAACAGGACTCACCAGATTTATTTGTGTATATAAACAGGACTCTGACAGATAACCATTAGATTTATTTGTATATAAACAGGACTCTGACAGACAACCACTAGATTTCTTTGTGTATAAACAGGACTCTGACAGATAACCGCTAGATTTATTTGTATATATATGAACAGGACTCTGACAGATAACCACTAGATTTATTTGTATATAAACAGGACTCTTGACAGACAACCACTAGATTTATTTGTGTATAAACAGGACTCTGACAGATAACCACTGGATTTATTTTTATCTAAACAGGACTCTTACTGAGGCAGATAACTACCGACCCTCATCTGAAACAGTACAATGTGATTGTTATTGATGAAGTGCATGAGAGACACATCCACACTGACTTCCTGCTGGGGGTGATGAAATGCTTGCTGCAACATCGAAAGGATCTCAAACTTGTGTTGATGTCTGCCACCATCAACATCAACCTCTTCAGCAACTACTTTGATGGGGCACCAGTTGTCAAGGTTTTCATTTATGGTTTGAAAAGTCGGCAAAATTAAAATGAAATTTGATGCATATTTCAAATTCAACATTGAGAATGAATTGTTTTATTTCTAGGTTCCTGGAAGGCTATATCCAATTCAACTAGAGTATATTCCAATCAGGAAAGAGGAATTCCGGTCGAAATCGGAACGACTGGACCCCTCCCCATACCTCCGCCTAATGCAGACCATAGACACCAAGGTATGTACCAAAGAGTTCTTGTGCTGTAGATTGTATAGACACCAAGGTATGTACCAAAAAGTTCTTGTGCTGTAGATTCTGAAGTAATTATATGTAATATTCACCTTTTAAAATTTGCAAGAGGCCTTTCTCAATTAATGTAAGCCCCAAAATTAAGAAATAGACGTTTAGAGTTTTCTATATACTTACAGTCCCCCATCACTGAATGAGGGGATATAATGATTTCTATTATTTACAGTCCACCATTACTGAGTGAGGGGATATAATGATTTCTATTATTTACAGTACCCCATCACTGAGCGAGGGGATCTGCTGATTTTCTTGAGTGGGATGTCAGAGATAATGGCGGTGGTGGAGGCAGCCAAGATGTATGCACAGAACACAAAGAGGTGGATCGTAATGCCATTACACGGGACTCTGTCTGTAGATGAACAGGACAAGGTAAGAATTGGGGAGGATCTAACATCTGTTGTGATGATAAAAGCTGTCGTATGAAGTGTACTGAACACAGCTAATGTTGATATTTATGTCTCCCCTCTTTCAGGGAGAGACATATTGTTTTTGCACTTTCTGTCCGTTTGTCCGTCTGTCACAAAATCTTGTGAATGCTTCTGTTTCTATATGGCTTGTTGGATAGACTTGAAACTTTGTACAATGCTTCATTGCCATTTGTAGATGTGCATATTTTCAGGACAGGAGGATCCAATTATTTTTCTAAAAGTTATAGTGGATCTAAGAGGAGTGGATGATGTAAAATAGCTTGTGAACACTTTTCCTCCTATATGGATTATCTGATAGATTTGAAACTTTGTATGATGTTTCATTGCCATTGTTAGATGTGCATATTGTCAGGACAGAAGGATCCAATTATTTTCCTAAGAGTTATAGTGGATCCAAGAGAGCTGGATGATGTTAAAATAGCTTGTGAACGCTTCTTTTCCTATATGGCTTATCCGATAAACTTGACATTCTCTACAATATTTCAATGCCATTTGCAGATGTGCATATTGTAGGGACAGTAGGATCCAACTGTTTTCCTTAAAGTTATAGTGGATCCTAGGGGTTGGAGGGTGTAAAATAGTTTGTGAACACTTCTCCTATGTTGCTTATTGGAGTTCATAATGGCTATGTTTCTGCTCATGCTTTCTCTTCCATATCATGTAGTATGTTAAGGGGAGGAGGTTTCATTTGGAGCACTTTCAATTTGGGGAGCGTGGGAGACATTTGTTTTTCATAAAAACTATCTCTAGTTTATTTTCAGGTTGTTCAAAAGTCATTTAGATATGTTGTTGGAAAGGACAAAGGCTTTCGCATCTTATTATCTATATGTATTTAGAAAGTGTATTTCATTAAAAAACTTTCATAAGGTCCTGAAATTTAGACTTTTATCTGTATCGTATTTCATGAAGTGCGTTATTCCATTTTGACTGTCAGGACCTCATCAAAGGACTTTGAACCTTAAGACCCTTGTTTAGCTCAATACAATGTTCTAAAGCATTTTATTCTCAGTGTTAATGTAGATGTACTTATTTTAAAATGAATTTAAAAAAATTGTCTGACATGAATTTAATGTAAAACCATCACTGATATCATGTAGTTTTTATGACATACAATGAATTGAGGTTTAGGCTGGTGTGTAACAGGATGAATTTGATATTGTGATAGGTGTTTGATTTCCCACCAGAGGGAGTTAGGAAGTGTATAGTCGCCACCAATATTGCGGAGACATCGGTGACCATTGATGGAGTGCGTTTCATCATTGACTCGGGAAAGGTTTGTCTTCACTCAAAACAGAACTGATTGAAGTACATGCAATTCTTCTATGAATTATACTAGACAATCATCTTATTCTTCATGTTATGAAGATGAAGGATTTAAGGCATTGATTTGAAGGGATGGCAAAATTAGAACTGAAATCTGTGGGTTGAAAAATGATTTTTGCATTATTTGTGCTGCAGGTAAAAGAAATGACCTTTGACCCTAAGTATAAGATGCAGAGACTACAGGAATTTTGGATCAGTCAGGCGAGCGCTGAGCAGAGGAAAGGCAGAGCAGGTGATGGACACTGTGTTCTGTAGTCTTCATCAGTTTGTACACAATATACATGTATGTACACAATATACATGTATCAGGGCTCAAAATTAGCGAGAAATACACATGTATGGACACAATCAGTTGATACACAATATACATGTATGTACACAATCAGTTTGTACACAATATACATGTATGTACACAATCAGTTTGTACACAATATACATGTATGTACACAATATACATGTATGTACACAATCAGTTTGTACACAATATACATGTATGTACACAATATACATGTATGTACACAATCAGTTTGTACACAATATACATGTATGTACACAATCAGTTTGTACACAATATACATGTATTTACACAATATACATGTATGTACACAATCAGTTTGTACACAATATACATGTATGTACACAATCAGTTTATACACAATATACATGTATGTACACAATCAGTTTATACATAATATACATGTATGTACACAATCAAATTGTACACAATATACATGTATGTACACAATCAGTTTGTACACAATATACATGTATGTACACAATCAGTTTGTACACAATATACATGTATGGACACAATCAGTTTATACACAATATACATGTATGGACACAATCAGTGTATGCAAGCTGTTCCATGGTATAACAATAGATTCCATGCATTTGTAACATTATGCTCCATGTGTGTAACAATATGCTCCATGTGTGTAACAATATGCTCCATGTGTGTAACAATATGTGCCATGGTTTTGTAACATGTTCCATGGTCTTATAGCAACATGTTCCATGGTGTGTTGTAACATGTTCCATGGTGTGTTGTAATATGTTTCATGGTGTGTAACAATATGTTCCATGGATTTGCAACAATATGATCTATGGTGTTGCGACATTTTCTATGATAATGTAACAATATGATCTATGGTGTTGCAACATTTTCTATGATAATGTAACAATATGATCTATGGTGTTGCAACATTTTCTATGATAATGTAACAATATGTTCTATGGTGTTGCAGGTCGAACAGGTCCAGGACTGTGCTACAGGTTATATGAGGAGTCTGACTTTCATTCATTCCAGGACTATGCTACACCAGAGATTCAGAGAGTACCATTAGACTCCCTTGTCTTACAGATGATATCTATGGGTCTCCCAGATGTTAGAAAGTAGGTACAATGATCCCAAGTTATTGTCAGTTTGTTATTTTACTGTCTCTGTCATTATATTGACATTTCATGTTATAAAGTGATTTAATTGTACAAGGTGCTATACACATGTTCTACATGATAATAAGGTCAAAATTGAAATGTATGATTTTCCTTTTGTGAGTGACTAGAAAAAAATCTATCAACTGAAAAGTTTTTGATTCCTGTTGTTGTAGAATTCTGTTTTTAGATGTTTTTTTTTAATTGGATATATTTCATATATTTTGTTTTCTTTGTCTTCTTCTGTGAAATTCTGATACTTGGGAGGAGAAAACATAAAAAATTTGCCAACCTGACAAGATTCGGAATTTAGGGACAGGAAACAAGATATTTTTAATTGTGGCCTGATGATAATATACATGTAAACAAAATTTTTAGCGAGACATAAATCTAGCGATTTTTAGTACATGTATATACGTTTAGCAAGAGCTAATTTTAGCGACTTTATAATTCCAGAAAAGGTAACTATTACTTCTGATATGGAATGAATTGTTAGCGATATTCAATTTTAGCAATCTTATCACTCTTACTAAAAATGCCAAAATGAAATCCTCGATAAAAATTTCTGCGCATACGGTATGTTTTAATGTAGATTGTGCAGGGTTAAGATTTAACAGTAAGTAACTTTTGCAACAATATAATTAACATTGTCAGAAATAGATATGTACAGGTTTGTCGGTATGATTTTGGTACATGCGTATTATTAATTGGAAGAACGAATCCTCATTGACTGATGTCCATTGTAGGTTTCCTTTTCTTGAAGAGCCAGAGATGAGCAGTTTAGAAAATGCTGTACATTATTTGAAAGAGCAGGTAGAATTATTTACACCACAGGATAGAAAATGTTATACACTATCTGAAAGAGCAGGTAGAATTATTTACACCACATAACAGAAAATGCTGTACATTATCTGAAAGAGCAGGTAGAATTATTTACACCACAGGATAGAAAATGTTATACACTATCTGAAACAACAGGTAGAATTATCTACACAACATAATAGAAAATGTTATACACTATCTGAAAGAGCAGGTAGAATTATTTACACTACATAATAGAAAATGTTATACACTATCTGAAAGAGCAGGTAGAATTATTTACACTACATAATAGAAAATGCTATACACTATCTGAAAGAGCAGGTAGAATTATTTACACTACATAATAGAAAATGTTATACACTATCTGAAAGAGCAGGTAGAATTATTTACACTACATAATAGAAAATGCTATACACTATCTGAAACAACGGGTAGAATTATTTACTCCACATGCATTTATTTTTTTTTAAAACAAAAGCAGGAATGTTGATTTTACTTGGCAAATAAAGAGACCATTTTAAATACAGCCTGTTGTTATCATGATCTAAAAAGTGATTTATTGCCAGTCAGAAAATTTACATTGTATTTGGTGGTTAAATATTTGCATGATATTTATTTTGATAGAGTGCTTTAACTGAAGATGAAAGGTTAACTCCCATTGGTCAGATGTTGGCACGCCTACCAGTGGATGTCATCATTGGGAAGATGCTGATCATGGGATCAATATTTCATGTAAGGGTCATTTAGATTTCATTATAAAGGATAATTTTCATGCCTTTCCTTTAATTGCCCTAGAATAATTTCAGAAATTGGATTCAGGAACACAAATTGCATCCATTTTAAAAGAAATAAATTTCATTTTTGCAAATACATGAGGGCATGAACTGTGACCCTTAATGCCACCATACTTCATGCACATTAGCATTTCATGAAAGTATACTGGCGTGAAGCATTGCGCTTCATACCCTCATTTATTTTCAAAACTGAAGTTTATTTCTGATACAGGTGTATTCACATTCTACTTTCATTTCTGTTGAAATTCCTAGCCATTGCAATAGATATGCTATATTTATCTCTATTCATATGCACATTGTTTACAATTGCAGCACATTCATGAAGTAATGGCAATCATTACAATTTGTAAAGATAACGAAGGCGAAAACATTGAGATATAGTAGGAAAGATATAGTAGGAACAGATACATATAGAACAATCCTCACCGTCAGAAAATTGATAGGGCCAGCCTACATTGACATAGTGTGTCAGCTGACAGAGAGGGCCGGCCTACATTGACGTAGTGTGTCAGCTGATAGATAGGGCTGGCCTACATTGACGTAGTGTGTCAGCTGATAGATAGGGCTGGCCTACATTGACGTAGTGTGTCAGCTGACAGATAGGGCCGGCCTACATTGACGTAGTGTGTCAGCTGATTGATAGGTCCGGCCTACATTGACATAGTGTGTCAGCTGACAGATAGGGCCGGCCTACATTGACATAGTGTGTCAGCTGATAGATAGGGCCGGCCTACATTGACATAGTGTGTCAGCTGATAGATAGGGCCGGCCTACATTGACGTAGTGTGTCAGCTGATAGATAGGGCCGGCCTACATTGACATAGTGTGTCAGCTGACAGATAGGGCCAGCCTACATTGACATAGTGTGTCAGCTGATAGATAGGGCCGGCCTACATTGACGTAGTGTGTGTCAGCTGATAGATAAGGCCGGCCTACATTGACGTAGTGTGTGTCAACTGATAGATAGGGCCAGCCTACATTGACATAGTGTGTCAGCTGACAGATAGGGCCGGCCTACATTGATGTAGTGGGTCAGCTGATTGATAGGTCCGGCCTACATTGACATAGTGTGTCAGCTGACAGATAGGGCCGGCCTACATTGACATAGTGTGTCAGCTGATAGATAGGGCCAGCCTACATTGACGTAGTGTGTCAGCTGATAGATAGGGCCAGCCAACATTGACGTAGTGTGTCAGCTGATAGATAGGGCCGGCCTACATTGACATAGTGTGTCAGCTGACAGATAGGGCCGGCCTACATTGACATAGTGTGTCAGCTGATAGATAGGGCCGGCCTACATTGACATAGTAGGTCAGCTGATTGATAGGGCCGGCCTACATTGACGTAGTGTGTCAGCTGATAGATAGGGCCGGCCTACATTGACATAGTGTGTCAGCTGATAGATAGGGCCGGCCTACATTGACGTAGTGTGTCAGCTGATAGATAGGGCCGGCCTACATTGACATAGTAGGTCAGCTGATTGATAGGGCCGGCCTACATTGAAGTAGTGGGTCAGCTGATAGATAGGGCCGGCCTACATTGACGTAGTGGGTCACCTGATAGATGGGGTCCTACATTGAATTTAATCCTTCTATGATTTTTTGTGTAATATGATACTCAAATATTTTTTAATGCACAGGCTTCAAATTGTATATTATAAATTATCATTAATGGATGAGGTCAGAGAAAGACATCCACAGATTTTGAGGTCAGAAGGTCAATGATCATGGGGAGGTCAAGGTTATTGACCTTGCTGTAGGTATTTAATTGATGCTGTTAATTTCTTGGACTGTAAGTGATATGTTTGATTTGACAGATGATAGATCCTGTGTTATCTATAGCGGCCGCCATGAGTGTTCAGTCTCCCTTCACCAGCAGAGCTCACGCAGACCATGATGCAATGGTACGAAATGATGCACTGCATAAAGCTTTCTGTTAATTCTCTGTTAGTTGTCTGTTAATTCTCTGTTAGTTGTCTGTTAAATCTCTGTTAGTTGTCTGTTAATTCTCTGTTAGTTGTCTATTAATTCTCTGTTAGTTGTCTGTTAATTCTCTGTTAGTTCACTGTTTATTGTCTGTAAGTTTGCTGATAGCTATGTTTGCTGATAGCCAAGTTTGCTGATAGCCAAGTTTGCTGATAGCCAAGTTTGCTGATAGCTAAGTTTACTGATAGCTAAGTTTGCAGATAGCTACATGTGTTGAATGTTATATATCCACTTAAGAATGATATGGTACACCTCTCTGATAAATCTGACAAAATCGTGGAAAAAATAGACCTAGTGTGCAGTGTGATATTGTCTGAATAAAGTGCACTCATATTATGAATTATCTTGAGAAAAAAATTAAATTTAGTCAAGGAATATTAAATTTCTACTTTGTCTGCAGGCAGCTAGAAAACCACTAGAATCAGAGCATGGGGACCCCTTCACTCTACTGAATGCTTTTGATGAGTGGATACAGGTACGGTTCTGGCTGTGATGATTTTTTTTTTTCGTATAAACTGAAATTTTAGTGAGGATTTAATTTTTTCATTATTAGCGAGAGTGATGAGGTCGCTAAAATTGAATATCGCTAACAATTTATTCCATGTCGGAGTTAATAGTTACCTTTCCTTGAATTATAAAGTCACTAAAATTGATTCTCACTAAATATTTATACCCATTATTATGGAAAATTCGCAGTTTTATTTTACTGTGATGTGCTCTTGTTTTTCAAGTTTTTTGTTGTTGTTAAAGACTCAACTGTCGAGAAGATGTTCCCATTTTCACTTTCAACACTAATATGAGCAATTTTCAGTAGACAAAATCTTATATGGCTTGTGTTGCAGGATTAACAAAATTTATCATAAATGTCTTGTAAGATATAGTGTAAGTGATAATTGGGTTTTGGTTGAAAGCGAGAAGAATGACAAGCCCTTTCTGACATAAATCTTGTCCGTTATCATGATTTGTCACCCCATCCCAAATATATATTTCAAGTAGTTGTGTATTATATAATGTTGATTGCAGGTGAAAGGAAAGGGAATTGCCACCAGGAAATGGTGCCGGCGACGATGTTTGGAGGAACAGCGGTTCTACGATATGATGAAATTGAAGAGACAGTTTCGAGATCTTTTGGAGGTATATTCTATATATTCAAAAATCTGTTGTCAAATGTTAAAAAAGTATCGATCTATCTATCTCTCTATCTATCTCTCTAGCTCTCTCTCTCTCTATCTCTATCTATCTATCTATCTATCTTTCTATCTTTCTTTCTTTCTTAATATTCAAGAGTTTAAGGCATCTGTTTATTTTAAAAGGATCATAATTTACTGCGAAAAGGTGAAAGAGGTGAAGATTTTACGACCAGCGACGAGAGACGACGTAAGCACGGGGACAGGAAACGTCTCGGAGAACTAAAGAAGGAGAAAAACAGGGAGGCCAAGAAAAGGAAAGTCCTCAAACTGGAAGATGATGTAAGAATTTACAGATCTACATGTACATTCATAAAACTGGAAGATGATGTAAGACGATGTAAGAATTTACAGATCTACATTCATATTGGCGATTCAAATTATCTATAGATTGGTGCTAATGGATGCTCTGTCCGGCCCCACATAAGATATAATGGAGCTAATGGATGCTTTGTCCTGCCCCACATAAGATATAATGGAGCTAATGGATGCTTTGTCCTACCCCACATAAGATATGTTGGAGCTATAGTTGATTGGGGCTAATGGATGCTTTGTCCTGCCCCATATAAGATATATTGGAGCTCTAGTTGATTGGGGCTAATGGATGCTCTGTCCTGCTCCACATGAGAAATATTGGAGCTATAGTTAATTGGGGCTAAAGGATGCTTTGTCCTGCCCCACATGAGATATATTGGAGCTCTAGTTGATTGGGGCTAAAGGATGGTTTGTCCTGCCCCACATGAGATATATTGGGCCAACATTAAAAAAAGTTTTGTTTGATGTACTCCGACCCACATTTTGCAAGTCGGGTAGGTAGATCAGTATTTTTTTTTTTTTTGAATGTCATGAAAATCAGATTACAAATTTTCTGTTCTCATCAAACACATAATGCTGCCAGACAGAATAGAGTTTTAGACCATTCATTTTGTACACATTGTATATAATACATGTAAATCACTTTAATGTGATCCATGAATATCCAAGTGAATTGCATGATGATGGACATGGCAATTTACATTAGGTTTTAATATTGCCCAATATAATTTTAATGCCGATTTCCCTGCATCGTTCAATTTGTTGTGATGATCGTGTTCCATTCGTGTGTCTCAGTTTAAGAGCAAAGTAGAAGTGCCTTTCACCTATTAAATCGTAATAACATTTAAATAATACCATATCAAAATAATATGCATGCTTTTTCAGAAATATAGACCATCAACTTAAACGCAGACTCGTGGTCCGCCATAATTTTGGTGCGCTATATCCCACATGATTTTTGATTTAATTAGTAACATGGCTTTCAAACTTTTGTATACAAATACGATCAGGCCTCGATGGGGGAGTTTGTAGCTTTTTGTTCTATCTTGTTGGTAGATAATGTGGTAATTTGGAGCAGTAATGCGGTATATTTGATCGTTCATAGAGAAAAGTGTTTCAAAAGTTCCCGGATCAACAAATGGTCATTAGAACCAAAAGACACCCAAAGGACATTTTGATAACAAAAATTCCGTAAAACAGCTAGTCCAAATAAGAAAAATGGCATAAAGTTTAAAACTAATTCGAAGAATGTCTACTTTCCAGGGAGCAAACAAAAAAATAAAAATAAAAATTTCCAAGTATGGAAAAAAATGATCAGGTCGGGGCAAATTTCGGGGTTGGCCGGAGTACATCAAACAAATCAATTTTTATATTAAGCCTTGGAGCTATAGTTGATTGGGGCTAATGGATGCTTTGTCCTGCCCCACATAAGATATATTGGAGATATAGTTGATTGGTGCTAATGGATACTTTGTCCTGCCCCACATAAGATATATTAGAACTATAGTTAATTGGGGCTAATGGATGCTTGTCCTGCAGCACATAAGATATATTGGAGCCATAGTTGATTGAGGCTAATGGATGCTTTGTCCTGTCCCCTATAAGATATAATGGTGCTAATGGATGCTTTGTCCTGCCCCACATAAGATATATTGGAGCTATAGTTGATTAAGGCTGATGGGCTTTTTATCTTGCCTTAAATAGAAGATACTGACACAATATAACTCCTGGCTAGGCCTTTACAAACTAGTCTTTTTGTAAAAAGGTTTATTTTTCAGTTTTCTATGAGGATATCATAATTGGAAGTTAGATTTGCTCTTTGTATTTAATATGTAACAGGATTTTCATAAACCCAGGCTTTCAAGCGGGCCCTTATTTTTCTACAACAGCCCTTATTTTCCTTATTTGAGCTTTAGAATCTTAAAAAAGCCCTAATTTTTTGTTGAAATTCCTACATTTTCAAATTTTGAAAGTTTAAATAAATTTGACATAAAGTAAGTGTTGGAATTTATTAAATTTAGTCTTAGTATACTTTCAGAAAATTAATATGTTGATTAAATGTAAATCTCAGAAGACATCTTGATGGTTATCAGCTATATTCAGCATTGATTGTGAGCCATGGGAGTCCACCTGAATATATCATGGTTTGTGCTGAATGCCGAATATGGCTGTTGATGACCACTGGTATGATCTTCTGAGTGGGTAATTAGTTTTTGTATTATTGCTCTTGCAAATGGTGAGTAAAACATTTTTTCTTTCCTATTGATTTGTAAATTTAACCCTTATTTTTGTCTAAAAATCCTTAAAAATCCTTTTAAAAGCCCTTATTTTTTGATAATTTTGCCCTAAAAATGGCCCTTATTTTTTGTAAAATGTCACTTGAAAGCCTGTAAACTTCAAATATCAATAATGAAAACTGTGAAAGCGTACCCAGAACAGCGACATTGAAGAATTAATTATTTGTAGGATATTGTCATCAGCGATGAAGAAGAAGAAGATCAAGGAGATGATATTAAGGATCTAGAATTTCGTTTGTCTCACAACCTGTCTAAATTACAGGTATATACCATCACAATTCAACTCATCTCAACTCATCACTAAATACCAATCTAAAATTACAGGTATATACCATCACAACCAATCTAAAATTACAGGTATATACCATCACAACCTGTCTAAACTACAGGTATATACCATCACAACCAATATAAACTACAGGTATATACCATCACAACCAATCTAAACTACAGGTATATACCATCACAACCAATCTAAACTACAGGTATATACCATCACAACCAATCTAAACTACAGGTATATACCATCACAACCAATCTAAACTACAGGTATATACCATCACAACCAATCTAAACTACAGGTATATACCATCACAACCAATCTATACTACAGGTATATACCATCACAACCTGTCTAAACTACAGGTATATACCATCACAACCAATCTAAAATTACAGGTATATACCATCACAACCAATCTAAAATTACAGGTATATACCATCACAACCAATCTAAACTACAGGTATATACCATCACAACCTGTCTAAACTACAGGTATATACCATCACAACCTGTCTAAACTACAGGTATATACCATCACAACCAATCTAAACTACAGGTATATACCATCACAACCTGTCTAAACTACAGGTATATACCATCACAACCAATCTAAACTACAGGTATATACCATCACAACCAATCTATACTACAGGTATATACCATCATAACCAATCTAAAATTACAGGTATATACCATCATAACCAATCTAAAATTACAGGTATATACCATCACAATTCAACTCATCTCAACTCATCACTAACAACCAATCTAAACTACAGGTATATACTCGACTGTTCGGAACTGGATACTGTGCCTCTGTGATTGATTCATAACCAGAGTATAATTTACCAAGTTTGCCACCATGAGAAAACAAAAATGAAATGCATTTAAACAATGTATTTAAATGAAATCAGTTAATCATACAATGTATATACATATAAAAAGGACAACTCGTCAGATTTCTTCGGATCCATATATTGTATTGTTGACACAGAGCTAGGGAACATTAATGATGTTTTCTCTCTTTTAGGAAACCTCCAACAAGAACCGCTCTTTTACGCTGAGAGAGATCAATCTGTTGAAGATCATCTTGTGTAGCGGACTTTATCCACACGTCGCACTGGCTGATGAAAATAACTCCTACAAATCGGAGTCTGAACAGGCCTTTCATACCAAGGTCAGTTTCTGTATAAGTCTAGGACTCTAGGTCATTGTATTTCGGTTAGAGTCATAACATGACCTATGATTTTCTTTTGAAGGCCATGGATTAAAACTGTAGAAGCCCTTCAGAGGAATCACATTGTTTGTCTGTTTGTCCGTCATCAATTTCATTGTGACGTGATATTTTGAATAGTCTACAACATAAAGCATTTTGTTAGCTCATCTGAGCTGAAAGCTTTTGAAAGTGGGATTTGCTGATCACCTTTTGTCTGTCTGTCTGTAAACTTTTCACATTTTCAACCTCTTCAGAACCACTAAACCAATTTCAAACTTGGTACAAATCATCCTTAGGTGAAGGGGATTCAAGTTTCTTAAAATGAAGGGCCATGCCCCCTTTAAAGGGAAGATAATTAAGAAAAGGTAAAAATAGGGTGGAGTCATTGTGTCGCCTGCGTTACACGCAGTGGCGACATATAGGGATCACTATCCGTCGTCTTGCGTCATCCTGCGTCGTCGTCTGGCGTCGTCGTCGTCACAAAAAATTTCTGTCACAGTTTTCTCAAGAACCACATGGGGCAACTCCCTGATATTTGGCACAGAGCATCAGTGTGGCCAACTGTATTGTGTAAGACATTTTCGAATCTGTCGCTTATCAACTTCCTGTTTGCCGGGACTTAGAATTACTTTTTCAACATTATACGTGATATATTACATATAGAATGAACTAGCAGGCGACACATGTCTTCCGGGGAAGACTTAATACTGAGTTTAAAAGAACCATTGGGTCAGAAAACCTAAAATTTACATGAAAACTTCCTGACATAGAGTAGATTCAAGTTTGTTCAAATCATTGCCCCAATAGGAAATCAAAGTTTTATATATTTGAATATGCAGTATAATCTGTCTAAACCGGCTATGTGTGGTTCCAAAGAAATTGGCCAGTTTGCACAGAGTCCGGAGTGCAGAATGTTGACAATAATGAGAGTTGCTTCCCTTGTATTCAATATCAATGCATACGTGTGTAATGATTGCTAACGTTTTAATATATCACAAAAGAATTCAAAATGTAAAAATCATTTGAAAAAATTTCAATTTTTTTTAAACAGTTTAAAATCTGGGAATTATTCGCGCAATTTTCTGTTGGTAAATTGTCAATTTCGTCTATATCATTGCCGTTATCAAGTGCTACATTATGTACGTTCGTCAAGTTTGTGTTGTGTTCGTTTAAAATTTGTCTTTCCCAGCTTTCATTGTAAATGTATCGCTTTCAACTGTCTCAATTTGTGAAACGGAAAGTCATGCAATGCCGAGTGATCGACCGGACATGGCGAGTTGTGCTAACTAACTGCATATCATCACTGTCTGACTCGCCGTAGAGCTTCGAGAAGTCCACGAAGGGAAACCCTGCTTTTGGAAAACATAACGGGATTGTTGCCGATTTTGTTTCATTCCAAGAATGTATCGAATTCATCGATTAATTGAACTTTGTCTTTTAATGTCAGTTCTCGTCTCTGTCGTTAGGGGAAGTGCCATTACCTCGTGCGTGGTGCTGTCATAATTGAAAAGTGCACCCCTAAAAATCAGGTTTTATTTTAAACTGATCGCGACTCCTCGCCAGTTGCACTCTTTTACTGACCTGTGGCTTCCCTTGAGACACCCTTTGTGTACAGCGCGTGTGATCGACCGAATACCGACAGGTTGGTCATCGTGGGGTGGCTGGTTTAAATGCGATAATTAGATCTAATTACGAGCAGTTGGGACTTTGTGTACACTGAATACAATTGACCACAACAATTAGGGTGGTGTATCATCGAGGGGCCGGTTTACACAGGATAATTAAAGTTAATTGATAGCAGTTGGGACTGTGTAAGCTGGCCGATATACAGAATATGCAGTATCCGGAGTACAGGGAATTATTAATAAAGGATTTGTTAAAGAAATGTTAGGGACTATATTTTGTGGCCGGAATTGACAGAGCGCCGGAGTACTCAGAGGCCAGTTTGGACAAATTATACTGTACATGTAATGGGAAAATCTTTAAAATCTTTTCAAGAACCGGTTTACTGGGCCAGAAAAGTTGAAATTTGCATGAAAGCTTCCTGATATAAAAGGAATTCAAGTTTATTCCAATCATGGTCCCGGAGGTAGTTTGGGGTCACAATAGGAAATCTTACATGCTGATATATAGGAAAAATCTTTAGAAATCTTCCTATTAAGAACCACTGAGCCAGACAAGTTAAAATTTACATTAAAGCTTCCTGAGTGACATATAATGTTGACTTCAGTTTATTCAAATCATGGTCACACAGGTGGGGCCACAATAGGAAAAATATTTTAGAATCTCCTTCTCAAGAACAATAGGACCATGATTTGTCATGTGAATATGCAATCCTCCCATAGTAGTGCATATATTCAAGTTTGTTCAAATTCCTTGTGACAAGACCTTTTCTTTGGTTTAGCATTGTGACCTTGTGTAATATATGCTTTCTTTGTGACAAAACCTTTGTTTCATATTAAAGTTTCTCAACCTTAGAGATTGACCTACTTTTAAGAAAATGTAACCTATTAAATATTTCCTGAACAATTTAAGGTAGGACTTTCATATCTTGTAGATATAGATTCTCTATGGCAAGACCTTTCAAGATATACCATGGTTTTTGACCTTGTGACCTTGAATTTGACCTACTTTTAAAACAAATTGATCTATTCAATATCTCTTGAACTATTTAAGGTAAAGCTTTTATATTTTATGTATAGATTACTTAATGGCAAGACCTTTCATTTCATACGGTCCATGATCTATGACCTTCTCCAGAAGAGCAAGGTCATGTTAGTCATCTTGGTGTTGAGGCATCCCCATGTTGTGTGCATTTATGTTTGAATACGTTGTGAACCTTTGGGGCCACAATATTAGGTCAAAATTTTTCATGGGAATAAGGATTGGAAAAAAAATCTTTTGAAAATCACAACAGCTGAACAACAACAGGGCCAAGGTGACTCGAGTGAGTGATGTGGCCCATGTACCTCTTGTTTTTGTTATTTAATACAAAGGTAGTTCACTATTAAAAGATAATGCTTATAAATTTTGGGGTCATCAGGTCAAGGTGATAATGATCTCCACAAAAGACGATCAGATATTTACCCATATTAGTGTCATGATGTGAATTTACTTTTTGTTTTCAGATAAAACCTTTCCTACTTCTCCACCCCACCAGTATTTTTACGTATCAGCCAGAGCTGCTGAAATCTACTGAAATGAAACACGATTCCAAATGTCCCTCAGAATTACAGGGGAAACTCAGTTATCACCATCAACTGTTGGCTTATGTGTAGGTTACCATTAATTATCATCAACTGTTGGCTTATGTGTAGGTCACCATTAATTATCATCATCAGCTGTTGGCTTATGTGTAGGTTACCATTAATTACTCACTTGAGATTTTTACCTGTATACCTAGATAATAGATCCTTGAGATTTGTACAGAGCCTTGCATGTGTGTACCTATCATGTTCATTTAAAGTCTCCATTATGATGGTAATGGTGATATGGAGTAATTTATTTATTATTTGGTAATTTGCCAGTAGGTATAAAATTTTAATCCACATGAACTGAAAGTTTGTCTTCTAGTTTCATACTGGTCAACTCATTTTCAAAAAATAAATATTTCTGGTGTCTTTTGGACAGGTCCCTGTTAGAGACCAACAAGCCTTACTTAATCAACACCATGCGGGTCCCAGCTCTTCAGACGGTCACCATGTTTTCTAACTTCATAGACACAGATGCAGCATGCATGAGGTAGGAGTTTACTGTAGTATCTATGCAGAGTATGTACACAGCTTTTTATATGCCCATCTTAAGACAGGAGAGGTATGGCACAGTGATGTCTGTACACCCACCTGTCCATCCATTTGGAATTTTCTGTTGCTAATTTGATTTCTCTGTCAAGCTGAAATTTGTGGTGTAGCTTCTCTGTGATTCACTCCAGATCATGTTGCAATTTTTATCCATTTCAACCTCTCTTGCAGGAGTTTTGCTCCCTCGTTTGTTATGTGGAGGTTACATGACTTGTCCGGTTAACTCTTAGCTTCCACTTTTCAAGTGTGACTAAGTCTTTGTTCAGTTTTTGAGAAATGACAGGTAGTCGAGTCTTGAGGAAATATTACATAGAGTACACGGTTTGTCCACTTCTCTCACAGTTTTCAAGCCAAGGCTTTTGTAAACTACTCCAAGATGTGCATATTGTAAGGATTAGATTCCCAACAATTTTCTCTTACGTTTGAAAAAGTTACAGGTGGTCGAACGTAGTCAATTCTGGGAAAATACTTTACACACAGAGCTCTTGGTTTGTCTATTTACCTCCGTCACAGTTTTTAAGCTAGGACATTTTATTCTTACAAATGAAAATATGTCACAGCATCATGATGTTTGATACTACATTAAGCAAAGTTATACAACTCACGACATAAGCTTAACATAGCACATAAGCTTGTGACGGGCATATATTCCGTACCATTTCCAGTCCTCTTGTTGATATTAGATATTTTGCAGTCATGGTATGTATTCATTTATTGTGATTTACAAGGTTGGTGAATTTTGTCCTCGATAGTAAGTGTAACCTGCTGACTGAGTTTGGTTCAGTGTATGTCCAACCCTCTGTAAATTGTAAGCAAATCACTGCCTGAAAGCATTTGTAATGTTAGTTTTCATTCACTGTAGCTGAAAGTCAGATTTTCAGATCAAAATTGGATTGTCATCCATCAGTCTGCAGTCAGTTAACTTTTCACGGTTTTTATTTCTGAAGCACAAGACCATGTTCAAGCTCATCATAAAGCACCCTTGTGGTAAGAGGATTCAAGTTTAATGAGATGTAAAGCAACACCCCTTCTAAGGGAGATAACTGAATATAGAGTAGGATGGTGTATTAGTTTTTTGAATTAGTATGCAAGCATCCTCATGTAGTGTAGATTTAAATTTATTGATACCAAGGACACCCCCACTCCAATAACCACTAGAATACAATGTGTAAAACTTAATATACAAGTGTCCTCATCTCATGTGCTTTGTTTTCAGACTTGTGTGTGATAGTTGGCTAGAAATCAAGTTTTCCGACGAGGAAGAAGCGTCCAACACCCTCTCCAATGTGATACAATTGCGGGCCACATGGCAGAACTTACTCAAGCTTAGACTGGAAGGTATTGTATCAAACTCTGGGTCACATGACTTACTCAAGCTTAGATTGAAAGTCCGGGCCACATGGCAGAACTTACTCAAGCTTAGACTGGAAGGCATTGTATCAAACTTGAGTTTAACAGCACTCTCTTTATAGTCATTCAGTTCTGGCCTGGATTTCTTGAAATAAACTTAAGTCGAAACTTGGACTTAAGTCCGGCATGTTACTCAAATTTTGACTGCTTAAAAAAGGGGAACTCAAGTTTGAGATTTTTTCGATAAATCCCAGCCAGAACTGCTCAAGTGGCTGGCTAATTCCCAATAAATCCCAGCCAGAACTGCGCAAGTGGCTGGCTAATTCCACGATAAATCCAAGCCAGATCAACTCGAGTGGGCTGGCAAATTCCATGATCTAGCCGACTTTTTTTTTCTGTGCATGCATATTTTTGCGAATTATGTAAAAATTGAACATGCCATTGATATATTTGCAATTGATGGAAACAGCTAAATTTTAATGAAAAATGAAAGCTATCCCCAGAAAGTAGATACTAACAGTAAAAGCTACTGACAGAAAATGGCTATCCACAATTTAAGGCAGTGTTACTGTAGGACCACCACTATCGATATCGGATGAGCACCATTATTTCAGGACCTTCTATGCCAAGTGCATGCTGTGTTTAGTTTACTTGTACATGTACGTGAACTACTTGGTATCTCCTTCATGATTCCACCGTGAAATATAGGCTCTCATCACTATTTTACATGAGTAGTCGCTAAACTATACATAGGCTCTCATCACTATTTTACATGAGTAGTCACTATACTATACATAGGCTCTCATCACTATTTTACATGTATAGTCGCTATACTATACATAGGATCTCATCACTGTTTTACATGTGTAGTCGCTATACTATACATAGGATCTCATCACTATTTTACATGTGTAGTCGCTATACTATACATAGAGGATCTCATCACTATTTTACATGATTAGAGGCAAGTAGGGATGTATCTCCACCTCTGATTTTTCACAGATACATTAAAAAGTTTGGATGAGGACAAGAAGATAAACCCTCGAGCGCGAAAGCTGGAGAAAATTTTGGCTCAGAAGCTCACAGAGTTCCTGTCCTGTGAAGTTTGCTATGCGATCCGTCGTGTAATGGCTGCGGAGCAGAGCCATCTGTATCGGGGGCCAGACCAAGGTACGTTTACATTAAATGTCTGCAGTTGGCATGTCTGTAGTAAAGTTGTGTACCAGTACTTAAAAGTCTCTACGATATCTAGCAATGAAGCAAATACTGGTGAAAAGATTAATAAAATCTTCAAAGGAACCACAAACATTTATAGTCCTCTGTGGATAAACTCAATTCAAAACACATGATGAATGACAAATTAAACTGAGGAGTATTTTTGAATTTGTAGATTGTGGAGGGAAAAATAAAATTCTGAACGATGTCCTGAAATCTGGCTCTGAAAGACGAGTACATCCAAGTAAAGGCGGAATCCAGATTAACGAGTACCTCACCTATAACTGGTAAAAAGCAGGCATTCACTGTAACCTACTCAATTCTCCTCGAGTCACAACTCAGAACACACTGTGAAATAAAGCAGGCATTCCTAGACATTAACTGTAACATACTGACCCAATTCTCCTCGAGAGTCGCAACTCAGAACATACTGTGAAATAAAAATGTTTCAAGCATCTCTAGTGCAAGATCTATGTTCCTTTTTGAGAAATATGCATGGACAGCTGTATAACGTCAGTCCATTATAGGATGTAGTTTCACCAAGGTCATGAACTCAAACATTGACGTATGCGTGACTTTCTCGAGTTGTTTGAGGTATACTGTAACATGTTTACAGTGTATGTGGAAAATTATGAGAAAATCGTGGGATACTTTACGGCTGATGAGATATAATTTTTAAAACTAGATAATATCTTACATTGATAATTGGGAATTGTAAGAGATTGACCAAACGTTTGGTTGCTGTCAAATATTTATCCCGTTATGATAATCCTAAATAAATGACATAATCTTGTTCTCTACATTTTAATTTTTTTAAACACAGGAAAGCTTTCTATTCATAAAAGGATTGATTGATAGAAAATTTTGGATGTGATCTTTACTACAAAGACTGAGCCAAGAACAAGATTTTCTACATTGGATATCAGTTCTGATATTTTTGTCATTATGCATAAGTTCTAATGTACAAGTATGAAAAGATAATTAATGTAGTGTCTCAAAACAGCCCTGCACATAAACTCGCGCTTTTGATGTGAAAATAAATTGATTTCTCGTCGGGGTAACAGGTCTGAAAATTAACGACATAAAGATTCATGAAAGACTTACTAAAAATAACACCTTTGGTCCTGAAACCACAAGATTAAAGCTTTTTTCACGTATTTTAGTTTGCTGGATGAGTCAGAGGCGAGTTTATGGGGAGAGTACACCAGCCATATGCAGAGACACTGGGTCTGTCCTCGCTGTCAAGCCAATCTCATTGTATCCGTCCAGGAAAGGCTCGAGCACGAGAGCGAGTGCCAGAGTAGGAACCTTGAGCCTACTCAGCAGGAAGAAGCTCAAGAGATTGAGGATGAAAAACAGGCTCAAATGAACCCGCTCAGAAAACATTACTTCTGTGAGAAATGTGACCGAGGCTTCAGGTTCACCACAACAGAAATATTGAAACACAAGAAATCTCATGTTACCTGACAAAGTCAAATAAAATCCTTACTTTTCCTTGTTTATTTTGTTCTTTACAAAAATGAAATGAATTCATAAATCCCCTACTTGTACTTGTTTCAGTGCAATAGGAATTAGCACAATCGCAGCTGATGTACTATTGGGCATAATTATAAATAAGTGCTGCCATATTCTACAACAATGGACAAATAGAGGATTTCATGTTGGATACAAACCACAAATTCTGTATATGTTCTTATTTTAGCTTATTTAGAATTTGGTATAGTCAGGACTGATCAATGCACTATTTGACATAATCATAATTTAGTGCTCCTTCCATGTATAGAGAATGGATAAATCAAAAACTTCATATTTTAGCACAACTATAAATTGGTATTCTTGCTTCACCGACAAAGTACAGTGTAGCTAAAATTGGAATTACACATACATTTCACTGCAAAAAACACTTAAGTTATGAATTTCTCTAAAGTACAATGTAAGCACATTGAACAATGTAGGAATTAAAAATAACTGTCATAAATTCAAACTCCACGACCTATTTGTTATCGGCTATATGTATAGTGACCTGTTAATACAACATACACAAAGAAAACTCCAACGCACATGTTTAATTCTTAAAACATCCAGCTTCAATGATTGGACAAAACATCCAGCTTCAATGATTGGACAAAACATTCAGCTTCAATGATAGGACAAAACATTCAGCTTGACTGCAAGTCGAGAATTCATTTGTACATGATCGACTTGTGAATTTTACACAACAAAAATGTTTTGGATGCAGCTGATACATGCACTACTAACAGTACAAAATATCACAAGAAATAAATTTTTTCGAGTTTGTACTAGAACAAAGTTCCACCAAAAAATTGTGAATAAAACCTGATCTACAGTAATTTTTTTGGACAAATTACATACACCATATATGTATTCTAATCGAATTAATTCAATTATAATTTTGTAACTATGAATGTTCTCTACACAGATCCTCTGAATCAGTCGTATTTTCCCTTGGTGAGCCCTAATCGTAGCCTCTTCTCTAGATTCGGTATGGATCCTATATGTGTGTCAACACACGAGACCACACACTTCTCCATGTCTTCTCGGAAACTTTTAACGTCACTCTCTTTAGAATCCGGGGAAACTCGGTCTCGTGCGGCATCCTGGCAATCCATTGCACACCTTGTGATACGATGCTGCAAGACAGTTCAGAATTGTAATATCAAATATAATTTCCTTAAATGTGAAAACAAAAGCACAGCTAGCGAACATCATACTTTATTGTATAGATCTGATAGTTTCCAGAAAAAAATACACTCCTGCTCCAACATGGTCTTATCAGTGGTGCATTAAGGGCATAAGATACCATGCAAATTTGTTATGGAATTTTGTAAAACTATTTGCAGATGTTTTAATATTTCTAAAACTCGTATGTAACACAAAATTTTCTTATGAACATGACAAAACCACATTCAGTTTTGGATTATTCATAAATCTTTACTCGAAATTTAATGGAAATGATAAAATCCACCAAAAACATTTTTAATGGTAAATTTCATGTACTAACGTCCAATTTACCTTGTTGTTTCACTAAATAACAGAAAATTCCACATAAACACACAAATGCTGCATCATTTGATGCTTCCAAAATTCTGGGTATCTTATGACCTTAATGGAGAACTTCCAAGCATTTCTTAAAAACAAGAGGCCCATGGGCCACATCGCTCACCTGAGTCACCTTGGCCCATATCTGAAGACTTTCCATATATATTTGCATGTAAAACCTTAGTCCCTATTATGGCCCAAACTACCCTTTGCAAACTTGAATCTGCATTATATCAGGAAGCTTTCATGTAAATCTCAGCTTTTCTGGCTTAGTGGTTCTTGAGAAGAAGATTTTTAAAGTTTTTCCCTATATATTTGTGTGCAAAACTTTGATCCCCCCCCTTGGGGCCCCATCCTATCCCCGGGGGCCATGATTTGAACAAACTTGAATCTGCACTATGTCAAAAAGTTTTCATGTAAAAATCAGCTTTTCTGACTCAGTGGTTCTTGAGAAGAAGATTTTTTCTATATATTTGTATGTAAAACTTTGATCCCCTATTATGGCCCCATCCAACCCCCGGGGACCATGATTTGAACAAACTTGAATCTGCATTATGTCAGGAAGCTTTCATGTAAATCTCAGCTTTTCTGGCTTAGTGGTTCTTGAGAAGAAGATTTTAAAAGTTTTTCCCTATATATTTGTATGTAAAACTTTGATCCCCCCTTGGGGCTGCATCTTATCCCTGGGGGCCATGATTTGAACAAACTTGAATCTGCACTATGTCAGAAAGTTTCCATGTAAAAATCAGCTTTTCTGGCTCAGTGGTTCTTGAGAAGAAGATTTTTAAAGATTTTTCCTATATATTTGTATGTAAAACTTTGATCCCCTATTATGGCCCCATCCAACCCCCGGGGCCCATGATTTGAACAAACTTGAATCTGCATTATGTCAGGAAGCTTTCATGTAAATATCAGCTTTTCTGGCTTAGTGGTTCTTGAGAAGATTTTTAAAGTTTTTTCCTATATATTTGTATGTAAAACTTTGACCCCCCCTTGTGGCCCCATCCTACCACCGGGGTCCATGATTTGAACAAACTTGAATCTGCAATATGTCAGAAAGCTTTCAGGTAAATTTTAGCTCTTCTGGCCCAGTGGTTCTTGAGAAGAAGATTTTTAAATGACCCCACTCTATTTTTGCATTTTTGTGATTATCTCCCCTTTGAAAGGGACATGGCCCTTCATTTGAAGAAACTTGAAAGCCCTTCACCCAAGGATGCTTTTGGCCATGTTTGGTTGAAATTGGCTCTGGTTCTGGAGAAGAAGTCGAAAATGTGAAAAGTTTAACAGACAGACAGACGACGGACAAAAAGCGATCAGAAAAACTCACATGAGCTTTCAGCTCAGGTGAGCTAATAAATGTGTAGTTTGTTTGTATTGTGGGAGAATGAAAACAATGGGGGCTTGGTATATGTGACAGAATACAAACCAGACACAAGTACAATCATCCTTACAATGTCAGGGGTCATCAGTTCACAAGTTCACTCGTGGTTGGTCAAGATCCCTGACGCTGTGAGGATGAAGTATGGTAAACTTGGGAATTTCCTATCACTTACCTGAAAGCCCTCTATTTCTCTTTGAACAAAGCTGGATGCTTCCTGTAGCTTGGCATTACAATTCTGAGCACATCTTTCCACGTCTTCAATTGGACTCTTTCTATCACTATAACACTTAGCTGCACAGGTATGCATGTCTGCCTGAAAACATTAAAGGATATATATATATAACTCCTGCCCTAAAAGCTCAGCATGCTTAATTCAAAAATGATTTCTTTTTTCTTTCGAATTATGAAATTATTTCTTCAAAGCCGCTTGTGCCTTGGCTTGTCTGACCTATGACGTAAAAATAAGTAGTGATTGAATCTTCACTAAATGCTCGGCCTTCACAAGTGAAGGTAACAGATCTTAAAAAAAACAAGATGTGTTTGTGAAACACAAATGCCCCCGATAATGGTCAATTCCGAAGATGGCCAAGGTCACAAGGGCAAATATCTTGGTACCAGTAGAAAGATCTTGTCAAAAGAAATGCTCATGTACAATATGAAAGCTCTAATATTTACTATTTAGAAGTTATGACAAATGTAAAACAAAAAAATTAAAAAAGGTCAAATGTCAAGGTCAAAAGGTTCAATACCAACAGAATTATCTTGTAACAAGGAATACTCATGTGAAATATCAAAGCTCTATCTCTTACTGTTCAAAAGTTATTAGCAAGGTTAAAGTTTTCAAAAAGTAGGTCAAACTCCAATGTCAAGGTCACAGGGTCAAAAATGTTGGTACCCATGGAAAGGTCTTGTCATAAGGAATACTCATGTGAAATATCAAAGCTCTATTACTTACTGTTCAAAAGTTATTAGCAAGGTTAAAGTTTCAGACAAAATGACAGAATTACAAAATGACAGACAGGACAAAAACAATGTGCCCCCCGATCTTCGATCTCGGGGGCATAAAAACTAGAAATGTCCTAATGGGACTAATACCCCCCCGCAGGGCATATAAGATGATGGAAAATATTTAATGCAAGCACATTGGATATTTTCACATTATCTTCAGGGCAATCAATGTGAATGCAGAAACTCTGGACAAATTGTTTCTATTACTACAAGTACAACCAAACCAGAAAATCATTTAAATGTCCGTAACTTCCATAACTGTTAAAATATTTCAATGAAAATAGAAGATGCACAACTACATTATATATATAAGATGAGAATAAAGTTTGAATCAAATCTGTTCAACGGTATTAGAATTAAACTCTGGACAAAGTGTGCAACCCCTAAAATGAAAAGAAAATGTGCGTAACTTCTATAACTGTTAAAATATTTCAATGAAAATAAGAGATGCACAACTACATAATATATAGAAGATGTGCATAAAGTTTGAATGAAATATGTCCAGCGGTATTAGAAATAAACTTCGGACAAATTGCGTCTACGGACAAACAGACGGACAAAGTGATTCCAGTATACCCCCCCAAACTTCGTTTGCAGGGGGTATAAAAAATTCAGGTTCCGTGTCACTATAGGAGATAAAGCTATAAGAAACCTCCTCTGCTACTGCTCTGAGCCCACGCATAGTTCTCAGTGGGGAGGAGTGGACTCTTGAGACCAGTTGATGTGATGTACATTAACATATAACAGGTTGCAAACACTTCCCTATTAACGAGATCTTTTCGCTAAACTGCGAATTGTCTCAATAAAATTGACAACCCAGTCTGCATAAGAGGGAAGAAGGCTGAGTGAAATCCAATGCAAGTGTTTTTGTTTTGATTTATATATATTTGCAGAAATATTGGACATTTTAGACCTTTTCTTATTTTCACCTGAAACAGAAAGAGATGTACTCCACAGGTGTTTTCCTCAGTTGAAAGGGATATATTTACCCTTGCTAAAGAGGGATAATCGCGTTTTTGCGAGAATATCTCGCTTTAAGGGAAGTGTTCCCAACCTGTATAATATTGAAGATTATGATGTTCAAGATTGCGTCAGTTTCAAAAATGCAGAAAACATTCAAACCAGTCAATTTCAGCTTTACTTAACTGGATTTCATCTTCTAAAACGCAAAATTAAACAAATCAACTGTTCATTGAAAAGCATTTGTTAACATATCAAGACCTCGTTGCTTTCAACAGTTCAAATGGCCTATAGTGAATCATGTTCGAGGAAATTCGAGCTATATCGAAATTACTATTACATTGCTAAAAAGTATGAAAGTCTGCCGTGTAAAAATAGAACTACGACTATAAGAAGGTTACCTACCTGTCTCTGCCTAATTATATCTTTGTCGATTCCCGACATCATTGTGTTAAACGCATTTCGCACACGTGCTTCGGCGTCCTCCATGTTCGTCTTTTATTTTGTTTAGGAAAGGAAAGAATAACGAACCCGATTATAAGAGTACCCTTTCTCCTGTACCGACAAATTTAAATGGCAAAAATAAATACCCTCAGCTTAAAATATGTTCTCTAGGTCATGCCAAAAAAAACCGGCTGCAGTATTCACAAAATAATACTAAGATAATTCGATCGGGATCGACCTCCAATTTTTGAAACATGTAAACAAAGTGAAAGTTTTTTGCGAGGTGAATAATTAACAATAATAGTGTTCTATTTGACAGTCAACATTAATTGAAATTTACGGGTATGGAATTATGTAAATCAATTACCATTACATCCTCATATGATTCTGAATTAAACTGAGAAATTTCCTTGTGGATCAAACTAGATTTGGCGGGAACTTAAAAATGGCAACAAAGTTGAAATCTGAATTAACGTCGATGTTTAAAATGCACGGGCTGACGTTAAGGAGGTGAGTATTGTTTTTTATATACATATGATAAATCCTCGCATGTCATTCTGCTGTGTTCACTTGATGTTGAATCTTGTGTTGTAGTGAAGCCAGCAAATATTTGGTTGAAGTTTTCAATCAAGTTGAAGAAGCTCACAGGGAAGAAGCTCTTGATAAGCTGATTGAAATTATACAGAAACAGCCATGTAAGTCCATTTTGACAGAAAACTAAATTCGCTAAAAGTCCATTTTGACAGAAAACTAAATTCGCTAAAATTAGAAGTGCATTTTCTCTTAATCTTGGCTGAGATTCAGTTCGGCGGATAGTTGGACTGACGCGTTTGCATCGATCAGTCCTAATATCCAGCTGAGCCGAGATTAGACTGTCACTGTGATTCAAAAGATAAATTTAGGTATGCTGCTGAATGGAGCGGACTCCATATTGAAAAGTGTCGCTGCTTTACCTACCTCTTACAACTTTATTTCGCGGACCCATCTTCCAAGACGCGAGGATTCAGTTATCGGAAGATTATTCTACAAATACATCATGATTAATACGATGCTATCGCCGTTTAAACGATGGAATTTTGTGTTTACATGTGCTGACGTCATGCGCAAAGAAATCAAATGGCGAGGCGGCGACCTAATTCAAGTGATGCTCCATTTGTCGGTGTTAGGGCCGTTTAAACGGCGATAGCATCGTATTAATCATGATCTATTTATAGATTTATCTTCCGTTAACTGAATTCTCACGTCTTGGAAGATAGATCCGCGAAATAAAGTTGTAAGAGGTAGGTAAAGCAGCGACACCAGCTGGTGTCGCTGAATTCCCACTTTTCAATATGGAGTCTGCTCTGACTCTCCCCCGCACATGTCAAATATAAAAGCGGGGGTAAGAGTCAGAGGAATCTCGGATTAGGTACATGCATGGTTATTTAACTGGTGGTCAGACGGCTTTGATTGCCATTGGCCAAATAGCTCAGTTGGTAGAGCACTTGACTGGAGATTCAGGAGGTCCATTTTGAATCCTGGTCTGGTCCATTGCATTTTCTCTCCTAGTGACATTTGGTGTTGTAGACCAGCCTCTGGAACTGACAGGTGAAAATGCCTGCGAGGGAATAAAGATCCTGGGTTGATGTTTACAGGCCTGGTGTGAAGACATTTAAGGAGGGAGGAATGTTGTGGTCAGACTGGTTTGATCGCTGGTGGCCCGATAGCTAGTAGAGCTCCTGAAGAGAAATTCAGGGGCCCAGGTTTGAATCCCGGTCTGGTCTGTTGCATAAATTGATGAAATTCTAGTTTCTGAATTCCACCTAGTCAAAGGTTTTGATCACCAATTTGAAAACGCAGTGTTTTTTTCCCCCACCAATTTGGGACTGGGGGGCTGGGGCCCTTTCAGTTGTGAATAATAGCGACAAAACAAGAAAGAACAAGGTATGATTGTATACATAAAAAGGCCCAAAAATTTTCTCTCTATAAAATGTGTCTGGAATTAACCTTAATCAGCGTTTTAAGAAAGTAAAATATATGCCAGGTATACTATATCAACAAAATCAGAATGATATTCCTAAATGGATAGCATTATGACATCATGAATAAGACATTTCCCGCCTTTTTCTCAAAATAAGCCTGAAAACTGTCAAATGTCATACAGATTATTGTTCAGGAAACGATATGCGCATTTGTCGAGCAAAATGAAAATGATACATATTGTGTATTATCTTAAGATGAAAAACATGCTTGAATATGAATTTGCTTGACGCATGCGCTGTATGTTTTCTGAAAGGAAAACCACCTGAATTTCATTGAATGTGGCATTTTTGCAATTTTATGCCAACTTCAAGCTCTCGTCCTATGACACAAATCATTTTGCTGATCAAATTGAGCGAAGTTTGGGTCAGCTAATCTATTCCTTATTTGAATGCCAGGATTTGAGCTCCAAGTGAAATCATCAATATTTTGGGCCAGATGACTTTAGAAACTGTACTTACTTCATTGGGAAAATTCATCTTTATTGAAATTTCATGATTTCCATGATGGCATCATTTAATTATACATTTCCGGAAGAAGGATGACATCATTTTGTTAGAATCTTTCGTTTTTTTAGTAAGCTTCTTTACATATTACTTGCTGTTATGTAACATGACTACTGAATCTACCAGTTCGATGAATTCATTACCGAAAGAGCTATCATGAAATACATGATAGATAAGGCATACATAATATTTAGATAACTTATTTTTTTGAAAATTATGATTGGGAAGTTTTTGGCCCAAAATTGGGAAAATATTAGGGAATTTCCGATTGGGACTGGGGCCGAATTTCTGCCCCAAATCAGGCCCCAAAAAAACCCCACTGAAACGTCATTTATTATATACTGGTCTAAGGCTATTAATGCATATAAAATCATTAAAATGACTGATAAAACTTAACCAGTCACATTCAGATGAATGACTGATCGAATTGATAATTTTTATCAGTCAGCGACAAAATGCAAACACGTTATTAAAAAATAATTCATGCAAGATATCTTTTTGTCACAATGAGTTACCTCTCTTTGCTCCTATCCTTCATCAAATACTGCGCGGTACTCTCAATAACTCAAACAGGTTATTTCTAGTTAATTTGTGTACATTATTGATGTCAACTCTCACTTTACGCCCACAAGCACCACAGATTTTCGCTGCTGAACCAAGACAAAAACAAATGTTTGTTTTATTTAAAGTCTTGTTTAATCCCCAGGGAAAGTATTCAAAGTCTTCGGAAAAGTGGAAAAAATTGTTAATTTGTCAATAAAACTTTCACCCCAAAAATGTAAATAACACCTCATGATAACAAGTAAAACCCCACTAAGTTCCGTCTGCTACATGCCCCAAACAACAATTGTCGATTCAAGTCAGTGCACTATATCTTCTTTTACATTCTGGAATCCCAGAATGCAATATATATATTGATGGGAAATACGAAAAACCAGAGATTTCAGATGAAATCAATGTCAACGTAAGATTGAAAAAATAATGATGTGTTATTTTAAAAAATTGTTTGTGTAAATTTTGAAATTGAAAACTTTTAAATTCACTTTATTTAGCATTGTTTAGTCAAAAAATTCAGATTTAGTAAGAGTAATCTAAAAAAAAAATTAAAACCTCTACCAGATTTGAACACACGATGAACAGTTCAGCAGATGATATACTAACCTCCAGAGCTACTCAGCTAGGCATTTAATTCGAAAAGGGATTGACAAACATTGCTGATATTTCATGGTTTGAAAGGTCAGCCATTTTTGATGTAGAGTACCCCCATAGGGGTGTGTCTGAAAAAGAATGGGGTAAGTTCAATGATTTGGGGCCCTGTACTCTTCCCTTGGAGATCCGCTAAAGCAAGATCATCTCATGATAGTGTAAATGTCCCTCATAAACGGATGAACGATTTTAGATTTGTTGATTTGTTTGAAAAATATACCAGTCCCATGTGCTTATTGCAAGAGTGAAAAAGCCCTTATTGTAACACAAATTTCTCACATTATCACCATTATTGGGTATTCTCATTCTGGCTGTCTAATTAGTTTTTGCATTGAAGTTTAAAAGTTTGAATTTTCTCGGAGCTGTTGAATTTATGCACTAAACCATGTAAACTGTGGGTAAAATGTGAGAAAAAGAATCTTTCATTATTTATTCATGTGCGATAGGGATATTACACCTCTGGAACAAGATTTGCTGTGTAGGACTCGACAAAGTCTCGTCCTAGACTGCGAATCTTGTTCCCTCGGTGGAATTTCCCTATCCCACACTCGTACTAATGAAGGATTCTATTAATCCATTATGTAACAATCCTTTCTGTGTATTGATCAGGTCTCTAAATATACCAAATACAGTCAAACCTCGTTATATTCAACTTGATGGGACTGAGAAAAAAATTTGATATCAGTGGTCGCGAAATGTTGAAATGTTTTACAGGACATTCGGTCTGGTAAACACAGGAACATTACCAGACCGAATCACATTTTACCAGACCGAAAAAAAGTAGTAATATTTGAAAGACTTGGAGCCTCCTGGTCATTGGATTTTCGTTTTAAAGGTTTACCGTGGACTGCATTACTTTTCCATTTTAATTGGAACATGTTGCCGTTTTTGTATGCTTTTTTTTTTTATAAATGGAACTGGAAGTCGAAACGTAGCATCGATTTTTTTCTCTACCCACTGGTACCGGTAGCGTCAAAATCGAACAAATTGGGAATTTTCTACCAATGTATAGGCAAATGATTTCAGCTAAAAGAAAAGAAAAAATACAACAAAACAAGAAGTATTCATCTCTTTACAAACTTTTTTACGGTAATATTTGTTGTTGTGAAACATAAGGAATCATCGTACAAAACTCACTGCCATGATCTGTACTTTCGATTTAATACCGGAAGGGAACATTTTAGTTAACTCGTACAACATTTCAGACGAAGAAAATTACGATTTCATCAGTCTATTTTTCAGCAAGTGAATTGGGAATTTTTAGTCTCAAAATTGGGAAAAAATCAACGGTTTTTGGCATTGGAAATGGTACCGTTTATCAGTACCAGTTATATATGGGGGGAAAATGCTGCATAGTTTTCGAAACCGTTGCTGGAAAGTCACCGGACATTCGGACCGAAAATATAACGAAGTTTACCGGACCAAGAGTCAAATTACTGGACTTGTCCGTCGGTCCAACGACATTTCACTTTCACTGTGATATATCGGAGGATTCGAGATATCAAGGGTAAAAAACTTAAAGAAGAAGTGGTTGGTACATCTGAATAACTTCGACATATCCATGGTATTCGAGATACTGGTGTTCAAGATATCCAAGTTCAACTGTAAATCACATTTGGAAGCATGACCTTTGTAATGAAGTATGTTTGTCTGACTCACAGAAGCTGATTAATGAAAGCTGTAGTGATCCTTGTTTTATCAGGATGTGATTTTTTCCTTTTTCCAGACGAAATCCTCTGATTGGCTCAATTTTCCAAAACATGAAACACTCTGGGTTTGATCTAAAGTGACAGAAAATGATATTTTTCCAGGTAGGGTGAGGTGTTTTCCTCCCTTTTTTGACCAGTTTTCCTCCGATTTCTGAGGAATTCAGTCACAACCCTGTTTATCCACTGTCTCATTCTGTGCTGAAGCAGAATACAAGCACGATTAATGAATGATTTTGTTGTTTAATCATACAGCATTGAAAAAGATGAAATTCTCTGTGGTGTGATTTTCCCTCTTTTCAGAGGAAATTTTCTGATCGGTCCAGTTTTAAAAACAAAAAAGAAGCACTCTGGGTTTGATCGAAAGTGACAGAAAATTATATTTTTCGAGGTAGGGTGAGGTGTTTTGCTTCCTTTTAGAGCAGTTTTCCTCTGATTTCTGAGGAATTCAGTCAGCCCTGTTACAGGTTAAAATTTAGTGTCTATGAAAGAATGAATTCTATGAGTGACTCTCCCAGCAATGAATCTTTCCTGCATCATACTGCTAGGTAAATGTCAATTAATAGATAAGTACTATGTTATTTAATGAAGTTGTATTTTTCAGTGCGATCGTCGCTGATCGGTAAAGAGGCTTGTGAGACCGCTGTCCAGGAATGTAATGCGGAACAAGAAGAGGGGTATGAACATATTAATCCAGGGAATATTCAATGTTAATATAATATACAAATCTAGGGAATATTCAATGTTAATATAATATACAAATCTAGGGAATATTCAATGTTGATATAATATACAAATCTAGGGAATATTCAATGTTGATATAATATACAAATCTAGGGAATGTTCAATGTTAATATAATATACAAATCTAGGGAATATTCAATGTTGATATAATATACAAATCTAGGGAATATTCAATGTTAATATAATATACAAATCTAGGGAATGTTCAATGTTGATATAATATACAAATCTAGGGAATGTTCAATGTTGATATAATATACAAATCTAGGGAATGTTCAATGTTGATATAATATACAAATCTAGGGAATGTTCAATGTTGATATAATATACAAATCTAGGGAATGTTCGATGTTGATATAATATACAAATCTAGGGAATATTCAATGTTAATATAATATACAAATCTAGGGAATGTTCAATGTTGATATAATATACAAATCTAGGGAATGTTCGATGTTGATATAATATACAAATCTAGGGAATGTTCAATGTTGATATAATATACAAATCTAGGGAATGTTCGATGTTGATATAATATACAAATCTAGGGAATATTCAATGTTGATATAATATACAAATCTAGGGAATGTTCAATGTTGATATAATATACAAATCTAGGGAATGTTCAATGTTATTCTATTCCTGTAATTCATTGAATATATGTGTAATTTATATGTATGTATGTAATTTATTATGCAAACATTTGATTAATGTATACATACATGTGATTTATTATTCATTATGTATATAATTACAGTGACAATGTTTTCTGCGTCATTGATGCCTTCTCAGTGCCCAGATATACATACAGCGCAGATCGCAAGAAATTGATACTGTAAGTATGAAGTAGTGTAAAAGATTGGTAAAATTTTCAATTTCATAAAATGATATGCATTATTACATGGTAACCGATAATCAGATATTTTGCATCTAAAATAGATTTTTAGGTCACCTGAGTAAACACACATCACATGTACAGCTGTACACCATACACACAACACATGTACAACTGTACAACATCCACACAACACATGTACAAAAGTACAACATACACAACACATGTACAGCTTTACAACATGTTCACAACACATGTACAGCTGTACAACATGCACACAACATATGTACAACTCTACAACATGTTCACAACACATGTAAACATGCACACAACACATGTACTACTATACAACATGTATAACTGTACAACATGGACACAACACATGTACAACTGTACAGCATGCACACATGTAGATTAGCATACAATTTACATGCACATGTGTTAGGGCTGTCACGGTTCCAAAATATTTCGGGTCGGGTCGGTTCTAAATTTTTTACTTTGGGTTCTGGTATTTCGGTTCGGGTCTACATAACTATTTTAAAAATCTAATATACAGTTAAAATCAAAAACCTTTATTGTAGTTTGTCACAATAATTACTCGGGGACGTGGACTGAGGTTTAGACTCGACATCCACGGTACTAGAAACAGCATTGTCACTTCTACTCGTTTCCATTCATGCTTTCAATGTTTTGTCAATGACGATGTTGCTCCTGTGGCGTATTTTCAATGAAACTGACATATCTTACATATACTGTCATTATTTACAGTTTTGTCCACAATGCCATCATTTAAGAATTGATCAAAATACAGCCACTTTTCAGGATTTTGACGACATAATGATTCTATTTCAAAAACCAAACCCGAACCGAAAAATGGAAAAATGGAACCGAACAACATGACCCGCGGTTTTCAGTTATTTCAGGTACCCTTGCAGCCCTAACATTTGTACATCACACGCACAACACTTTTGTACTTGCTGTTAATGCATATGGACATGTATGTTTTAGGAACTCTACATTGGGATTACCTCCCCCTTGTCTACATGGAGATGCTCGTGATAAGGTGGCGCTGTTTTTGGACAGATACACTATTCTTCAGCAGGTAATTATGGTGGATCAGCAGCTTTATTTTCGGTCAGGAATTTTTTTACTTCTTACTGATTCAGAAACACCTAAAATGCTTGCCGGGCTGTGCATATGAAATATTGTGTCTGAAGTGAATTTTAACATGGGTTTTTCTCCATGAATCTTGACAAAAAGCAATGAAGGATTCCCAATACAGAAATACAGAAGATGATTAGTTTTAGCCATTTTAGTTACCTGCCCTCGATACATGTTTTGCAGTAATCCCCCCCCCCTCCCCATGTTTTTACTGGCTAGTAGGTATATGCTTTGGTAAGGATTCAAGAAGTTACTAACCAGAGATCAGTGATGACACAGAATCTTTGCTTGTTAGAGATCGTTTGAATCCTAATGGAGACATTTAAACTTGTCTTTTTACTTAGTAACATTAATTTTCAAAAGATTTTTTTTCTCTTCGAAATGTAGTATGGATACCCCTATCTTTAGTCTGGCTGTATCATTTCATTTTTACATTAGTGGCATGTCAGGCAAGAGATTATTGTCATTTTCTGTTGATGTATTGGGTTTTGATAGCATTACGAGAATTAATGCATTGTTCACCCGGATGCGCATTAAATTTTACTTCGCATTAAATTTGATGCGAAGTAAAGTAATGTGAATTAAATAGCGTTCACACAGCGATAATGTTTAATGCAAAGTAAACTAATGCGCATTAGATATTCGTATGCATCTCTAAATTAAAGGATGCGAGAAATGAATTAAAGGATAGACTATATTATTAAAAATTATTTTGATAGATATTTTAATAAATATTGGGTAGATACAGAATTCATTGTTCAAAACACTAGGCCTGTATATAGAGTACATGTTTACAATGTACATGTAACTGATCAACACACAAGGAGTTTGGTTTTATATGTTCCCAAGAAATTACTTGTTATTTCCTATGACGACCAGCATTCATTCTAGACAACATATTGCTTCTTCATGAGCCCAGTTTAACAAAACCTCGGAATGTCTCTTTCGCCATTCCGCTGACTACTGTTGTGATGTACTTTTTAATTATTATCATACCTCAGAATGTTTTTGCTATATAAATGTCAGGTGAATAAATTTGCTATTTCTTCTGGATAACGCTAGCCGTGAAATAGTTTCTGAATTATCTGCCCTAGGGAAATAGTCTGGAAACATTTTACCGGATGCTATATTTTCCCGCGTTTTCTTTTCTGTGATGTCAAAATCTGATAACTCTAATTAGTTTACCACTCAGATCACCTCGGTCGATACCATCCAATGCCAAATGTTAGTTTATTTCACTTTGGTATGTCTGACACAGGAAAGTCTACACTGGTATAATAAAACACCTACAGTGTATTTACTGATTATGAGGACAATAGCAAGTTTATTGTCCCCCTCGACAGCAACTATTTCCCTCGGCTGCGCCTCGGGAAATGGTTGCTGTCTTTGGGGAGAATAAACTTGCTATTGTCCTCATAGCCAGTAAAAAGGTGTATACTAATACGTATTACAAGTCTACTATGACGTCATATAGTATTTATTTAATAGACAATTTGTTAAACTGTAAAAAAAAAAATCATATTATCACTATTTTAAAACATTTTTGTCTTAGTTAATAGCAATTCCTTCCACATGTATTACTCATATGCCTATGCAGAGCCCAGATTTACGTCTGACATTATCTAATGACATACTGTTTGTACATGTTCTTTTAGTGATTATTATCATTTTGATTAGTTTTTCGCACAAATCTAACATTAATATATATAGCTGACCACAGGTATGATGCATGTGACCCAAATTTGTCATTACGCATGCATGTACATTTAATGCGAATTAGCTTCGCTTTGCGTTCACACGGACCTAATGCGAAGTAAATCTAATTCGCATTAAATCGCAACATAAATTTTAATTTGAAGTAAACTAATGCGCATTAAATTCTCCGTGTGAATACGGTTCAGATTTAATTCGCATTAACTTTAATACGTTTAATGCGAATCAAATTCTCCGTGTGAACGAGTCATAAATAAGGTATTTCTTCTTAACAGAGAACACAGAGACACGATTTATTCACTCCTCCTGTAGTTGGTGCAGAGAAAGATGAAGGGGCAAAGAAATTTCAGGTAAGTTTAGAAAAAATCAAAATCCTGATTTGATGAAGATTTTCCTGTTGAACCAGAGTTGATTTTTACATTTCCCTGTTCTTCACTGACTGGTCTTATTTTCCTGGATACTTTAAGTTATTTTGCACCTTTAGTGTGACATTCTTGACCCGAAGAATTGACTGATAACTGATGTCAGATTTATGTACGGCACATATACAGTATGCATTATTCTGTTTCAGTTGAAGCCTATAGAATATTTACTTGGAAGCACAGCCAGGCTGGGAGAAATTATTGTACTTGGAATGTTAACTCAACTGAAAGAGGTAGTGTTCTTGAAATCCTAACAAAGCTTAAATATGATCAAAGGAAAAAGTAAATCAGCTTTTGAGGAAGCAAAGCCGATGACTTTACTCCAGATACATGGACATGTATATACTATGCCAAGCTGTGATTGTTTCTGTATATATCCAACCTGCAGATATATTTCGAATTACTGTAAGAAATGTTAATCCACTTAGGTTGTTTTCAGCTGATTCTGAAGTCAGATCAAGATGGTAGTGGTGCCACATTAGATTTCCTTGTTGAATAAACATGTACATGTATTGCAAACGTAAATGCTAGTCATTGTTTACAAATTTTTTATGTGACAATGTACAGTGTCACCTCGGTATATCGCCATCAAAATGTGTAGAACGGATTTCCATACACACTAAAAAACTGATAAAACACCAAAACTTGCCTATCGCCATCTTCCAACCGTTTTCAGGTACAAAAGGTCAAATTACCTTTTTATATCCCCCGATAACAATGCCAACAACCAAGGATCAGAAGCCCTTATTATACGTAAATCGGTCTGTCTGGTGAATTGTAACAAATAAATTTAGCATGTGTCATGAAAACAAGTAAGGATATGTACAATATGTAATTGTGATGATAACTTGAATAGAATCATTTAAAAATTTTCTCTGAAATTGACTAGTATATTTGCCAACTTGTAAACAATAGAGAAAGAAACTACTATCAGCTACTGAAAATTTTGTGTACCATGTGACCTTTATGTGCATTGATGTGTGTGATGTCATATTTTTGTGTTCTAGAAAAAAGCTGCAGCCATTAAATGTGTTTGTCAACATATTCAGTCATTGTAGTACCTACCTGTTTGGTACAAATGAAACGGTTGTACATACACTTAAAAATGTGTTTGACAAATGCGCAAGCACAGAACATTGCACTATATAACCATGATTTAATAACTAAAGCAAAAGAATTTCATGTCTTAACATATCTTGTCATATGTGGATAATAATAAAAGGACAATGATTTATTAATGGACCAACCACATTTTTTTTTTAAAATTGATGAACTAAAATGGTCAAACTTTTTATAATGCCATCCTCGATATAACGCCAAAATAAGCTAGGACAAAAGGTGGCGATATACCGAGGTAATATTGATATGTACAGCAACTGAATACACTGACAATCATTTCACGAATATATTGTTTGATCTGCCAACATTTTGATTGTTGCTTCACATTCTGACTGAAGCCATGTCCTAGTGAAATAGTATCGGTTGGCTTAAGTCAGATCGGTTGTGTTACGTAATTTCTATTGGCTGCCTTAAGTCAGATCGGTTGTGTTGCATCCTTTCTATTGGCTTCCTTAAGTCAAATCGGTTGTGTTACGTAATTTCTATTGGCTGGCTTAAGTCAGATCGGTTGTGTTACGTCCTTTCTATTGGCTGCCTTAAGTCAGATCAGTTGTGTTACATCCTTTCTATTGGCTTCCTTAAGTCAAATCGGTTGTGTTACGTAATTTCTATTGGCTGCCTTAAGTCAGATCGGTTGTATTACGTCCTTTCTATTGGCTTCCTTAAGTCAGATCGGTTGTGTTACGTAATTCCTATTGCCTGCCTTAAGTCAGATCGGTTGTGTTGCATCCTTTCTATTGGCTTGCTTAAGTCAGGTCAGTTGTATTGCTTCCTTTCTATTGGCTGGCTTAAGTCAGATCGGTTGTGTTGCGTCCTTTCTATTGGCTGCCTTAAGTCAGATCGGTTGTGTTGCATCCTTTCTATTGCCTGCCTTAAGTCAAATCGGTTGTGTTGCGTCCTTTTTTTTTGGCTAGCTTAAGTCAGATCGGTTGTGTTGCATACTTTCTATTGGCTAGCTTAAGTCAGATCGGTTGTGTTGTATACTTTCTATTGGCTGTCTTAAGTCATATTGGTTGTGTTGCATACTTTCTATTGACTGGCTTAAGTCAGATCGGCTGTGTTGCATCCTTTTTAGAATTTTTCACACGTGCAGAGACATCACCACTTAAAATGTCACAAATTTTAATCTATGCATTGGTTGCAGCAGTAAAGGTTCTTAAACGAAAACAATATCTGTCATAGCAGGACCTTGGTTATGAAAAAATCACATCTTTTACATTTGATGCAGACAAGACAGGGGGCTCAGACCCACAACCCTCTGGTTACAATGGTTGTGAGTTGTTCTATAGCTGCATCAAACCCAAGATGTAAAGGATAGGTAGGTACTACTCCTTCTTTAAGCACTCAAGATTTAGAAGTGACAGTCCTCGGATCCTACGGAGGAGACTAACAGGCGTAAGCACAACAAAGAATTCTCAGTGTCATAGCCCGGAGCATGACAAAGAATTCTCAGTGTCATAGCCCGGAGCACGACAAAGAATTCTCAGTGTCGTAGCCCGGAGCACGACAAAGAATTCTCAGTGTCGTAGCCCGGAGCACGACAAAGAATTCTCAGTGTCGTAGCCCGGAGCATGACAAAGAATTCTCACTGTTATAGCCCGGAGCATGACAAAGAACCCTCACTGTTATAGCCCGGAGCATGACAGAGAACCCTCACTGTTATAACCCGGAGCATGACAGAGAACCCTCACTGTTATAACCCGGAGCATGACAGAGAACCCTCACTGTTATAACCCGGAGCATGACAGAGAACCCTCACTGTTATAACCCGGAGCATGACAGAGAACCCTCACTGTTATAATTGCGAGCACTATGCATACATGTAGGTCTGAATTCGTAGCACTTAACCAACAGCAAGTAATGTCTCAATAAAGTACACTGTACATTGACAGGCATTTCACTAAATCACTGTTCAATCTGCTGAATTTCAGGGTAAATGGTATGTGGAGGATCCAACAGGAGCGGTTCAGGTGGACCTCAGTGATGCTGTATCCTGCTAATGCAATGTTCACTCTCCTGATTTCATCAGGAGTCTCATAGTCTCAAAATTACATCTCCCTGCTACATTTGCACATCTAAGATTTCACAGTGAACAGTTTTTCACTCTATAATTGTTGGGTTTCTCACCTGTAAATGTGGGGTTTCTCACCTGTAAGTGTGTGTTTTCTCATCTGTAAATGTGGGGTCTTTCACCTGTAAATGTGGGGTTTCTCACCTCTAAGTGTGGGATTTCTGACCTGTAAATGTGGGGATTCTCACCTGTAAATGTGGGGTCTCTAACCTGTAAATGTGGGGTTTCTCACCTGTAAGTGTGGGGTTTCTCACCTGTAAGTGTGGAGTCTCTCATCTGTAAATGTTGGGGTTCTCACCTCTGGATTTGGGGTTTCTCACCTGTAAATGTGGGGTTTCTCACCTGTATGTGTGGGGGTTCCTCATCTGTAAATGTGGGGTCTTTTACCTGTAAATGTTGGGTTTCTCACCTGTAAGTGTGGGATTTCTAACCTGTAAATGTGGGGTTTCTCACCTGTAAATGTGGGGTTTCTCGCCTGTAAGTTAGGGGTTTCTCACCTGTAAGTGTGGGGTCTCCCACCTGTAAGTGTAGGGGTTCTCACTGTGAATTTGGGGTTTCTCACCTGTAAATGTGAGGTTTCTCACCAGTAAGTGTGGGGTCTCTCACCTGTAAAAGTGGGGTTTTTCACCTGTAAATGTGAGGTTTTTCACCTGTAAATGTGGGGGGTCTCTCACCTGTAAGTGTGGGGCTTCTTACTTGTTAGTGTGGGGTTTCTCACCCGTAAGTATTGGGTTTCTCATCTTTAAGTGTGGGGTTTCTCACCTGTAATATGATATACATGTATATGACATTGAGCATTGAACACTCATTGGTTTCTTTATTTTGTATTTTGATGAAGTATTTCCTTAACAACACTGCAGAATTTTCACACAGGACTGTTTACAGAGAACTGTTTCGTGCTGGCAGAGGGCTGGTATGAAGATGAAATCTTCCATGTCAATGCTTTTGGATTTCCTCCTCCAGAACCAGCAAAGGTCACAAGGTCAGGTCAAAATACCGCATGAGAAATTAAATACTAGATATAATGTGCTGGGTCAAAATATTGTATAATAAATTAGATACTGGATATAATGTACCAGCTGTTTATTATCTCCCCGCAGTGGAATTGGATATAATAATGTTGTGATACCTGTGTGAATGAGATACTATGTGCTGAACACTGATATCAGTAGCATGCAGTTTTATAATATGTATGTCTAATTGTGAGAGAAATTGGCAATATTAATTTTTGTACAGTTTTCCATGTTTTTTTTTACACAGGGCGTATTTTGGAAACCTGAACTTTTTTGGGGGACTCTCCAGTGTCTGTGCCAAGGCTTCAGTCAAGTTAAAACAAGTGGAGCAGGCAAACAGAGATGCCATGTTTGTGTTCTTATCTGATGTCTGGCTGGACCAGGTCAAGGTCAGTCCCATCATTACTGGATTAGACTGTCCCTGACACTTTTCATTCACTGACCTCTCCCCTGTCTACTCGTGACTAGTATATATACTAGTATCTGCACTATCTCATTTTATTCTGTATCATAGTTAAGCAAATTTTTAAGTATATATTTTGGATGCAAGTTTATTAATTTGTCTTATCCCTAGTGCTGTAACAGTGATTTGGGGTCTTTTACTTTTGATGTCATGTTTTATGATATGTCAACTAATTAACACAGCTATACAGGCAAATGTGCCTCAAGTAAATTTCACTTGAATTGCTGTTTACGCGAGGCACATTTGCCTGATTGATGGCATGTATATGCTACCACCACTTTGAGAGATCGCAAGTGAAAAATAAATAAATTTGTTTTCTGGAACCTAAATTTTACTTCAGAAGATTGAGAACTTCAAGAAATTGAAGTTTGAGCCATTGAGAGTCACCTATATTAATTAAACAGTTTTATAAAATTATTTTTGTTGACCATTCATATTAAGTTTATTAATGAGGTTCAATGTTTTGTCATTTTCAGGTGATAGAAAAGTTACGAATGCTTTTTACGGGATACTCTGACTTTCCCCCGACTTGTTTTATCCTGTGTGGTAATTTTATTTCTGCGCCGCAAGAAAGTCACAGAGCCAAGGTCCTTAAAGGTAAGCTTATTAGGTCTGTTGTAGTAATGTCACTTTACTCTAAGCTCATTACAGCTGTCTTAGTTACCTCGCTTTCCTGTAAGCTCATTACAGGAAATAGTCTGGAAACATTTTACCGGATGCTATATTTTCACACGTTTTGTTTTCTGTGACGTCAAAATCTGATAACTCTAATTAGTTTACCACTCAGATCACCTCGGTCGATTCCATCCAATGCCAAATGTTAGTTTACTTCACTTTGGTATGTCTGACACAAGGAAAGTCTACACTGGTATAATAAAACACCTATTTACTGGCTATGAGGACAATAGCAAGTTTATTGTCCCCCTCGACAGCAACTATTTCTCTCGGCTGCGCCTCGGGAAATAGTTGCTGTCTTTGGGGAGAATAAACTTGCTATTGTCCTCATAGCCAGTAAATAGGTGTATACTAATACGTATTACAAGTCTACTATGACGTCATATAGTATTTATTTATGTAAGCTCATCACAGCTGTCTTAGTAACATCACTTTCCTGTGAACTCATTACAGCTTTCCTGAAACAATGAAGTTGATATGTGTGTATATGTACATAATGAAGTTAATTGATATGTGTGTACAGTGTATATGTATATAATGAAGTTGATACAGTTATATACAGTGGAACCCAGTTATTACGTTTTTCATTTTGTAACGATAAAATAACGTAATACCGGGGGCAACGTAATGAACGTTGCCAGTGAAGTCTGTTAAAAATATCATTCAGAAACTTTATATCTTCCGTTGATACTCCGTGTGTTAATATATCTCTACTGCTCCTTTGTTTAAAAGACTATGACACATGTTATCTTAAATATCCTTTATTCTTCATGTTCTTATCCCTTTTCTTTATTTCTTGTGTAAGATACATAAGAATGCTTTGATAAGCTGCTAAGCGTTGCCTATCTGCTTTCGTTTCCGCCATTATATACATAATGCGTTCATATAATTTTCTCTCAATAACTCGTTCCTGTTCGTATTCAACATTTGTACAAACAAAAAAATTACAAAACACATTAAAAAAAATCCCACCCAAAAAAACAACAAAACTATGGCACAAAACGCATGCGATACACAACACTTACACACCTTTTCACCAACAATAAACACAGGAATCAAACGCAATCCACATAAAAAAAATAATAATGCACTAATATTTAGATCACATTTATAACACTAAATGATGGCACTAAAATCACATGTACATCAAATAAAAGATATCAAGCGATTTTAAAATGTTCACTGAGCTAAATGCCGTGCACGAATCGGCCGATAACACTGGGCAGTTTGATCAGCGTATTTAAGGACGAGATCGAACAACACCCAAGCTATTATGTCAAAATAACTGATAATTTTTTTAATTGAACACTGCCTTTTCTCACCTAACTATGTCCAAGCTGTTACCCAAGCTGTTTCAACTGTGCTACGATAAATTTTGTCCAACATGTTTGGTACCAAAGTTGTCCGTAAATAGAGTTTTAATATCGAAAGTAATCACACGATGCTGAACACGCATGTACGTGGTGGAGAAATTGTTATTTCTTTGATCATCCAATTGTTTATTACTGGCTTCGATACGGGGTATTCACCTGTATTGATGTTTCTAGATCTATCGAAGCGTGATCAGTCAAGCGTCTCTAATACCCAAATGGACCAGGAAATTTACATGGTGACTGCCTGGGGCAGTCAGAGTGTGAATGGCTGATTATCTTGAGAATCACTATTGAATTATTAGGGGTTTATTACTTTTTTGTCAGAATTTTTACAACGTAATACTGAGTCCCTATCCCGTTATTCTGTATATTACAGTTAATCTATTGATTTCGTTATTCTGTAATATTACAGTTAATCCTTTGATCTCGTTATTCTATATATTTCGGTTAATCCAAATGCCATTGATCTCCTTTCAGGGTGTTTCCGCACCTTTGTAGACCTGGTGCTGGAGTTTCCCAACATAGCAGAGAATAGTCGGTTTATATTTGTACCGGGGTCACAAGACCCAGGGCCATCAACAATACTGCCAAGGTAAGGGGGAGGCAACATAGCAGAGAATAGTCGGTTTATATTTGTACCGGGGTCACAAGACCCAGGGCCATCAACAATACTGCCAAGGTAAGGGGGAGATAACATAGCAGAGAATAGTCAGTTTATATTTGTACTGGGGTCACAAGACCCGGAGCCATCAACAATACTGCCAAGGTAAGGGGGAGGTAACTGTGAGGGACTTTCAAATTTACCATGATTAGTTAAAGATATCCAGTTTTAATAGAGGGCAATTTGAAAAAATGTAGAATTCCTGCTAGACTTGAACTCACCATCTACAGATCAGCAGTCAACATACTGAGCTACCCAGCTAGACAATTAAATCGAAAAGGAATACACAAGTATTGCTGATATTTATATTTTTCAAAAGGAAGTCAACTATTATGATGATATGGTATTTCTCCTTAAGATTAAATGAATGAAGGATTGTAGGAGTATATTGAATTTGTACAAAATTGTAATGATAAGGAAGTCAGGTTTACATGTAGCAAGTAACGGTGCTGTTATCAGCTTCTCATCAAAGGCTCTGTATACTGAAAACCATCACCCAATGTCAAAATAAAATCTCACCATAGAATTACCCAATGTCAAAATAAAATCTCACTGAAAAAATTACCCAATGTCAAAATAAAATCTCACCGAAAAAATTATCTGTCAAAATAAAATCTCACTGAAGAAATTACCCAATGTCAAAATAAAATCTCACCGAAATAAATATCTGTCAAAATAAAATCTCACCGAAATAAATATCTGTCAAAATAAAATCTCACTGGAAAAAATTACTCTGGTGTCAAAATAAAATCTCACTGAAACAATTGCCCAATATCACAATAAAATCTCACTGGAAAAATTACCCAATGTCAAAATAGAATCTCACCGGCAATATTAAAACCATCTAAGTAAATCGCTGTCATCATACCTTTCACCCAGATATTAATGGATCACAATAAGTGTTAAAGTGATTGCGATTACGAATGTAGAAAATTTAAACCACAAATGAGCATTTCTGGATTTTTTAGTAGGATATATCAAAGATTCGATCAACGGTATCATTGGTAATAAAAACATGGGTAAATTCAAATCCCCTACCCACCCCAACTGCAAAAAATGAGGTCATAAGATCTGTTAAACAACTAATATTAAAAAGAAAATAATGGAAAGCAGATTTTTGAACTGACATTTCCAGAAATTATTGGTCAAAGTCAACATCTGCAGAAAGATGAAAAGAATATTTTTAGTCAAGAGTCTTTGAGTACTATTGACCATGTACCCTGAGCAGTGCTAATATTTTCTTGACTTTGTGACTCATATTAGATATTTCACCATATACTTCTGAGGAAAATATAAGGAGTCCACTTTTAAGTGAATGAAATTATGAAAATTCTGTTTTGACTTATCGCTAGCGTATGGAATTAATTCTATTGACATTTTTCCTATTTTAATCGAACATGTATGATGAGAGATGTTTGGTTAATCTTGAGTTCATTGTTGAATGATGTCTTAATCATTATGTATCAAAAAATGTGAAAATTAATCAGGATGCAGGGGAAAAGAACTTCCAAACACAACAGCAAGCTTCAGGCAATTTAAGAATGCTAACTTCGTTTATACTTTGTCAATTTTTGAAGTTTCAACAGATTTCAGAACTTCCATTTGATTCTCACATAGCAAAGATACTTGTAGCTGATAAGCACTACAACATTTCCTGTTTACAGACCTCCTATACCAGATTCTATTACTGAAGAGATCAGGAGGAAGCTGCCCAATGTGACCTTCACCTCTAACCCCTGTCACATCCAGTATTGTACACAGGAAATCGTGGTCTTCAGAGAAGACATAGTCACAAAGATGTGTCGGAACTGTGTCAAGTTTCCAGCAGACAATGACGTCCCGACACATGTAAGAAAAGCCATTCCTTCAATTGTTACATGAGGTGAAATGTCATTAAAATTCCAAGGTGTGTTGATGGTTGTACCGTATTGTACACTTTGGATATTGGTAGTAAGTGATTAGTAATATCAGTACTTCTGTCAGTGATTAGTAATATCAGTACTTCTGTCAGTGATTAGTAATATCAGTACTTCTGTCAGTGATTAGTAATATCAGTACTTCTGTCATTGATTGATAATATCGGTACTTCTGTCATTGGTTGATAATATCGGTACTTCTGTCAGTGATTAGTAATATCAGTACTTCTGTCAGTGATTAGTAATATCAGTACTTCTGTCAGTGATTAGTAATATCAATACTTCTGTCAGTGATTAGTAATATCAATACTTCTGTCAGTGATTAGTAATATCAATACTTCTGTCTGTCATTGATTGATAATATCAGTACTTCTGTCATTGATTGATAATATCGGTACTTCTGTCATTGGTTGATAATATCGGTACTTCTGTCAGTGATTAGTAATATCAGTACTTCTGTCAGTGATTAGTAATATCAATACTTCTGTCAGTGATTAGTAATATCAGTACTTCTGTCAGTGATTAGTAATATCAATACTTCTGTCAGTGATTAGTAATATCAATACTTCTGTCAGTGATTAGTAATATCAATACTTCTGTCAGTGATTAGTAATATCAGTACTTCTGTCATTGATTGATAATATCAGTACTTCAGTCAGTGATTAGTAATATCAGTACTTCTGTCAGTGCTTAGTAATATCAGTACTTCTGTCAGTGCTTAGTAATATCAGTACTTCTGTCAGTGATTAGTAATATTGGTACTTCTGTCAGTGATTAGTAATATCAGTACTGTTGTTGTATTGCTAACCCTGACACTGTTCATCCAGCAGTGTATACCAATAAATGTCACAAATAAGCTCATCATTAGTCAATTTATTCGTGTAAAATAATCAACTTCACAAAACTCAAAGAAAAGACTAGCAGATTTTGACTAGGGCTGACAGATTTTGGCTTGGACTGGCAGATTTTAACAGATTTTGACTAGGGCTGGCAGATTTTGGCTTGGACTGGCAGATTTTAACAGATTTTGACTAGGGCTGGCAGATTTTGGCTTGGACTGGCAGATTTTAACTTAGGCTGGCAGATTTTGACTAGGGCTGATAGTGTTTAAGGGTAGCCAGACTCGTGGCTGGCTCATAATCTCATTGAGTTTCCAACCCTGTTGATATTTGATTTTGATTTATTTAGAATATGTAGACATATTAATGACAACTCAGAGTACCCCAAGTAAGAATAGAGTTTCATCACCAATGTACATGTATATACAGAGTTTTGCTCATTCAGAAATATGTGAGCAAAAAATTACAGTGTTTTCAAATTTTCATCTTAATTGTAAGATTTTTTGCGAAAAAGGCCACTGATTTACAGCGCACTGCTCAGTGATAGACAATTTGAACGTACATTACGTAACAGTGAATGGATATCACATGAATTGTGGCTTTCTCATTTGTACAGTTTGCCAAGACGTTGATAAGTCAGGGCCACCTTTGTCCACTACCTCTCCATGTGTGTCCAGTGTACTGGCCGTACGACAATGGTCTGCGACTTTACCCTCTTCCAGACCTGGTCGTCTGTGCAGACAAATTTGATCCTTTCCACACAACAGCAGCAGACTGCACTGTGATGAATCCGGTAAGTGCAAATAAGTCGGTACTGATACACAACGATTAGCTTGGTAAATACTGAGAACTCGGTACTATTACACAATGATTAACTCGGTAAATACAGAGAACTCGGTACTATTACACAATGATTAACTCGGTAAATACAGAGAACTCGGTACTATTACCCAATGATTAACTCGGTAAATACAGAGAACTCGGTACTATTACACAATGATTAACTCGGTAAATACAGAGAACTCGGTACTATTACCCAATGATTAACTCGGTAAATACAGAGAACTCGGTACTATTACACAATGATTAACTTGGTAAATACAGAGAACTCAGTATTATTACACAATGATTAACTCGGTAAATACAGAGAACTCGGTACTATTTCACAATGATGAACTTAGTACAGAGTACTCAGTACTATTACACAATAATATAATCAGGTGTTACTAAACATTTATACAACTATAAGAATGTCCCTGGCACTTCACTATAATCAGGTTTTACTATACATTTAAGGCCATTTTTTTTTTTAAAAATTGGTTTATGAATTTCAAAATTTTCAAATCCGTTCGGAGGAGGTAAAAAAAAATAATTAAAAAAAAAATGTTCAAATGACAAAATGTTAAGTAATAAAAATGCGCTTGATTTGACTTTAGTTTGAGGTCAATGTTTTATCGTCAACTTAAATATTCTCTTCACAGTCAACTTCAGACGGTGGTATATATAGACTATTGTACACCTTGGCAACAATGCCGTTTCCTTCAAAAGTGTTATTTGTTTATTAAATTAACTTTCCATCATTATCAAATGTCCATTGTTTATCGTTTAGTTATGTAAATCCCAAAATAAAAGAACCACATCGTTTTTCCATTCAAAAGATGGCATCCATGACGTATATAGGGATGCACTAATCACCTGAAGTACTAAAATCCTGACTGACCTTACCAAGCAAATATTTTGTCTAAAAAATTACTTTTAGTTTTAAAGTCTATTTATGAAGTCAAGTAAAGTCATAAATAAAATTCCTGAACCCTTTTAACATTTATTCAAATATTTTGAATTTTATACAAGTCAGATCAATTCATTGTTCAATGGTAGTCAACAAATTTTATACAATGAATGAATTCATGAATTCAATAATGTTAAATATGTTTTCAACCTCTTTCAATATATGAGGAATTACACATATTAATTATGAAGAATATTTCTTCAAAATTCATTAATAAGAATTTAAAAGTGTATCCTCGGCAAAATGTATGCATGGTAAGGTCAGGTAGGGTTATACTTGTTTAGGTGATTAGTGCAACCCAACGTACATGTACGTCATGGATGCCATCTGAAAACAAGTGTTTGCTTTTATTTTGGGACTTACATATCTAAACGGTATGCAATGTATAACTAAAGCTAATCAGAAGTTAGTTTCATAAACAGATAACTTATTGGAAGCAAAAAGCATTGTTACTAAGGTGCAAAATAATTGTTAGCACCAGCAGAAGTTGACTGATATTCCACAAATGAATATTGTGGACTGTCCCGAGATTTCGACGAAAGAAAAAAAAAGATTCCGCTGGACTGGATATTTGGACAGACATCCAAATATCCAGTCCAGCGGAATCTTTTTTTTCTTTTCTTTCTTTTTTTTTTTTTTTTTTTTTTTTTTTGTGAAAAGAAAAAATTACAGCATCGGAAATATAAAAAGGAGTGAAAAACCATTTTATTTTTTTTCCAACATCCCAAAAAATCAGTGCGGCAGATCCGTAAACCAACTCAATAGAAATAAAAGGCCTAACTTTGTACAGTTGTATCAGCCGTGGTAAATGACTGAGTAGTTGGATGATTTGAAATATCCCAACCACAGTAAAACACGGTTACAGTGAACATGCTTGTAATGAATTCATGCTTACACCCATCTTTGCTAGCCAAAGGTTTATGATCCGCTCTGCTACAAACCCGTGGCAGATTGAGTGTGATTTTCGTAGCCTCAACTTTCAGTATATGATTGGACACCGGGAAAACCACTGCTCAATCAGAGAAAGTATTACGTTTGATCACGTGCAAAACAAAGGAATTTAAATACCTCCAACTGTCACTCGGCCGTGTATCAAATACATATTCAAACCAATGATGCCACGTGCAGACTCGTTCAGACTCGTATCTGCGTAAAGAAGTTTTATTTACTACAGTACTGTACCATAAGTTTAATATCAAGCATCTCTTGTAATTCGTTGTTTTATGTTCTATCTATCCCAGATTTAGACAGTTGCGTCAGAGCTATTTTCCTCAATTTGGAATTCACCTTACACACATGGGGTTATTTTTAGATGTAGACTCAATGACTACATATATTTCATGGGTTCACACATGTTTATTTTCTAAATAATATTCTCACTGATTTCTTTTTCAAGTCTGCAATTAAGAGATAGTTCAATTTATTATTAATATTTTGAATGATTTACATACCACATTGCGTTACTCTCTGAGCACAGCCATTTCTAAACAACTTTTAAACAGTAGCTGAAACACGCATTTTCATTGAATAAGCATGATGTAATCCAAACGGTTGTTTTCTACATCCGCTAGAGGGCACCACTCAAAGCTACGAAAATCGCACTAAATCTGCGGAAGGTTTGTAGAGAAGTAGAGCAGATCATAAACCCTTGGCTAGCGAAGATGACTTACAGCGAAATTATTTCCATTCTCTTTCATTTTAAAACATGTTATGGATGTAACGGATTTACAACATCAAGTTTTTTGTCCCCAATGCTTTGAGATAAGCATGTTATACTGTACATTATTAAAGTCAGATTGTCATGAAGTTTGACAGATTTTTTTGTCCCCTGTGGAAGGAGACATAGAAATAGCAGTGTCTGTCCCTCAAACTTAACTTTGGAAACCACTCAACAGATGTTTTTTCCAAATTTTGTAGGATTGTTAGTCACCATATGTAGTTGATCCTATTCCACTGCCATTTTGATTTGACAAATTTTACAGGAGTTATGAGACTTTGTTGAATTTGTACATGCTATACTATAGGAACATTTTGTGGATGCAACTCTTCAGAAACTGTGTGATGGATTTTGTTCAAACTTTGTAGGATTGTTAGTCACAATAAGTAGTTGATCATATTACACCTTGATTTTGATTTGACAAATTTTACAAGGAGTTAAGGACTTTTGCACTTAAACTTCTTGGGGGGGGGGGGGTGTAGGTGTACAAATGTGGAGGCATGTGAAAGCAAATTGAATAATGGTACTGCAGTCATAATAGAAATATAATGATTATATACATTGTTTCATTCATTGTATTATGAAAGTTTAAAAATTAATGCAAAAGTTGATGACTTTCCCAGAGAAAAATCCCAGGACTCAAAATAAGCATTCTTCAAATTGAATGAATCGAAAATTCTCGGAATTACTAGGTGCCAGATCATCATGTGTTTTATTCACATTGATTTAGGTTGGAAATTGTAATGCTGATTTTCTTTAATTTGAATTTTAAAGGTTACGCAACAGATTTTTATAAAATAGAAATTACACAATAAATTGGATGCAAATGATATGTGGTTTTTATGCAAAGCTGTAACTAATAGTTCATTCCCCATAGCAAAAAAATGTGTCATATTTTGTTCAAGGTTAAAAACTGTATAATTTCCCCAACAACCAGCTCCTTTAAATTTTGTTTTTGTATTTTATTTTATTTTAAAGTCATCTCGTTTTACAGGTTAGTATGTCAGTAAGTACATATTTGATGGGAAAAAACAATACAAATACTTAATTAGCATTCAGATTGAAGTAGATTTGTGAAAATCCATAAGGTGCACTTCCTGATGTTATATTTTGATGCCAAAAATGTCTATCAACATCCATGCCAAATTTTCACAATTTACTTTTCATTTTGAGAAAATTAAAAACCTACCATTCTGAATGAGGGGGACCAAGTCAGAATAAGATGTATTTTATTTTATATTAAATAAAAAACTTTGATGGGTCACCATGCATTGCTATAGCAACCAAAAAAATATATATATACAAATATAACGCATGTATAATATCACCAATTAAATGCTTGTCATCAAATATGCATATGAAACACAAAATTCAGAATTATTTACATGATCTCTCCTTTAACCTAGCTTCAGATGATAACCACCAACTTGAACAAATAATAATTACTGACTCGAACAACAATAAACGACACAAACAATAGCTATTGACTCGAACAAATGAGAACCACTAAATCTAATAATAATTTCGGACTCAACAAATAACTACCGACTCAAAGAGAATAAATACCGACTCAAAGAGAATAACTAATAACTACCGACTCAAAGAGAATAAATACCGACTCAAAGAGAATAACTAATAACTACTGACTCAAAGAGAATAACTAATAACTACTGACTCAAAGAGAATAACTAATAACTACCGACTCAAAGAGAATAACTAATAACTACCGACTCAAAGAGAATAAATACCGACTCAAAGAGAATAACTAATAACTACCGACTCAAAGAGAATAACTAATAACTACCGACTCAAAGAGAATAAATACCGACTCAAAGAGAATAACTAATAACTACTGACTCAAAGAGAATAACTACCGACTCAAAGAGAATAACTAATAACTACCGACTCAAAGAGAATAACTAATAACTACCGACTCAAAGAGAATAACTACCAACTCAAAGAGAATAAATACCGACTCACAGAGAATAACTACCGACTCAAAGAGAATAACTACCGACTCAAACAAATTATAACCACTGAATTTAATGATAATCGCTATACTGACTCAAAGAGAATAACTATTGACTCAACAAATAAATACTGACTAAAAAAGAATGATTATTGACTCAAATGATAACTACTGACTTGAACAAATGATAACTATTGACTTGAACAAAAACCTACTGAATCAAGCCAATAAATACTGACTTGAACAATCAGTAACCACTGACAGTAACACCAATAACCGTTGTCCACTGACATGAACTGGTTCACTGATACATGTAATTGATATAACAAGTGGTTATTGTATATAGTTAAACGCCCCCTTCGAGAATTTTCCACTCATATGGAGACGTCACCATTGCCAGGGAAGGGCTGCAAAATTTAGGCCTATGCTCAGCGCTCGCATCCCATGAGCAGGGAGGGATCTTTATCGTACCACACCTGCTGCGACACGGGGCCTCGGTTTTGGCGGACCCCTACGAAGGACCGCCCAATTTAGTCGCCTTTAACGACTAGCAGGGAGTACTGAGGACCTGTTCTAACCCGGATCCCCACGGGTAATACATCCTGGGATTTGCACGTGCAGACTTGTTCGTGGCATCGTTCTGAGTCCGCAACATCGCGGAACCGACTTCAATCATCTCAGACTCATAGAGTATGGCGTTGCCGCAACGCTGGCGGACAGTTTGGTCCAGCGATGAATCTCGATTTTTACTGCAAAGGCCTGATGGAAGACTCGGTGTATAGGTGCCAAAACGAACGTTTAGCACAAAATTACATCCAGGAGGCTGATAGTTTGGAGGAGCTGTGGGCAGCAATATCCTATACAGGCAGGGCAGCATTTGTTCACACAGAGGGTAATTTGACGGCCTAACGGTATATTGATGAAGTCATGCAGCCACACCTGTTCCAATAAAGCAGTGTCCCGGAGCAGTATTCCAACACGACAGCACCAGACATAGCACGTGCTGTTCTGTTAAGACACGGTATCCAGGTTCTTCCTCGGTCTTCCAGATCACCAGATTGTTGTTACTCGTGGGTACACACCAGATTTGAACCCCGTGGAACATGCATGGGACCAACTGGATAGGTGCATCCGCCAAAGACAACTGGAGCCTCAAACTCTGCAAGAACTGACCCCAGCTCTGCAGTTCGAGTGGGACAGCATTGCTGGGCAGTTTATAGAGACTTCATTGCGTCCATGGGAAGGTATTGGTACTCGTGGGGAACACACTAGATATTGAACTTTGGTGACCTTGAACTGTTAATGACTGTCATTATCATTAGTGATTGTGATACTTTGATTTTTAACCCAGTGTTTACATTATTTTTGTGTCACCAATAATATATATATGAATTTGTACTATGCATCTCTCTCTCTTTAATCGATAAGGGTAGCAGTTATCAGTTAATAGAATTGTAATGTATTTTGAACAGAGAATCCAATATATATATCAATGTCATTAGACTCGTATATGTGATAACAATGTAGACAGATAGATACATTAAACTGGATTCTCAGACACTGCGATGAAGTGTTTATAAGCACACCCAAATGAAGTGTTTATAAGCACACCCAAATGAAGTGTTTATAAGCACACCCAAATGGCTACTGTGAATCGTTTGGCGAAGGAGCTACTACCTATGTTACCGTCTTGGGTTTGACGCAGCCATGGTACGTGCGGGGCTCGAACTCACGACCTCCCGGTTTCGATGCAAACTCTCTGCTACTGAGCTACCGCGACCGGTCAAATAGCTAATGAAGAAAGAATTCCACTTATCAATTTATAATTGTTAAAATATTATTGTTTTCATGTAATTAAAAAGTAATGATTGAATAGGTGTCACATGAGTTTAGGTCAAAAAGTCAACGTCACTTTATAGAAAAAAGCTTGTAGACACCACAGGCCACACTTTTTCTCGATTGATTTGATACTTCACATGTACCTTTGTTTTGAAGAGAGGAAGAAGCCGTTGATTTTGGGATCAAAAGTCAAGGTTGCAATGGAACTCTGTAGAAAAAAACTTGTACACTCATTGCTAGGGTATGTGCCCCGCCTTGCAGAGCTGTTGTTTTACGTCCATCTTTCGTATTGAGCGTCAACAGCTGTATTTGAAGTACCACTATATTAGATGCTGCCAATTTAAAAATATACAATTCAAAAGTGGAAGTTTTGTAGAGATAAAACAATAAATAATGTTTAAGTCCCCCCCCCCCCCCCCAATGGCATGGACATTTCACAGTTGTGGGAAGTCCTTCGGTTTAAGGCTAAAATCAAGAAATTACGCTATTTGCTCTTTTTTATCGTTGATATTCTGAATGGTACCAATCACTTCTAATTCGTGTAATGCAAAACCACACAATATTGATTTTAGAAAAGCATCTTTTAAAATGAATTCGAACGTCATTCTAGTGGAGTAATTTTTTCTACTTCGGAAGTGCAACCCTTTTTGGGCGTGTGCATCTTCTTTCACAAGTTAATGAACGATCGAATCGAAAAGGAGTTGTATGTGTATGTCAATTGTGATAAACGCGTATAATTATGTTTTGACAAGTTAACAATTGTTTTTCAAAGGCCGCTATTTCTGTCTAGAATCACAGTGTAAAAGTCCCAAAGTCCCAGAAATGATGCGATGTTCACGTTTTCATCAGAAGCAGGATATGTAGGTATGAAATAATGACTGATTTACCGTTTGAAGTTTAAAAGTCCAAAGAATTTTCCTAATAAAGAAATAGGTATTAATGACTTGCAGACTTATATAATTTAGATTGTTAAACAATCTTCCGTGCCTATCAAATAATTGTGTCTCCGTCACACTTTTAAATAGATCGCTTTTATCAGATGGCATCGCGCGTTGTCAACCCTGACCCGGAAAACGCCATTCTCCACGTGGGCACGCTATTGATTTCGACACACTGTAAACATCCTTGACTGAATTCTATAAATGTGACTTTCAAAATATTCTTCCACCGCTCTGGAATTGCCCAACCTTAGAAATGATGATATCAACGCCACAGAAATTCTCTCTTTTGTCATTTGAATGAGAAACGCCGTTAAGAAAAGTAAAGGTATTTTGTATGGATAGTTTGAAGTGGTTCTTGCTGAAGAAAACAGATTAACACGAACTTGAGAGATGCTCAACTTGATTTAGACGGTGGCAGAACTTTTTTGAGTTTGTGTTTGAAATTTTTAAAAAAGTTTACGGTGGTGTTTTTAAAAAAAAATGTTAACATCTGGGAATATGCAGCACACATCAAATTATTACTACGATCCGCGGCTGCTGAGCGAGCACAGAGCAAACCTACGTCCGGAGAACCACTACAGGTACCCCCCGAGCTTTCCAAATCACCACGTCATCGTTAGTCCCAGAGTGTCGTCTGTCGCGTGCACGTGCAATCGTCTGCCAGTTCAGGAGACTTTCTTGCATCAAATTTTGATGGGAAAGGGGTATAAAAATGACTGTTTGTATGTTAACCGTCCAATGAAACCCGAGATTTACCATGACTATACCTGCTGTTATTCTAGGAACCCGTATTATCCCCAATATTCATATTCTAACCATTAAAATAAGGTAAGAGTGTTTCATTCGGCGCATTGAATTTATTTCAGTATATAGTCAATTCGAGAGAGAGAGAGAGATTTTACCTGTAGATCCATTTTAGATTATTTTTCTGGAAGTTGTTTGCATAAAAAAATTACAACTCGTACTTTTTGATACCCCCCTCCAATGTGTGCGTACTATGTCGCCCTTCCGCGTTATCGTGCCCCCGCTTCTTATATTCGATGAGGTCATAGGATGGGATAATCTCTTTCAGAGACAGTAATTTGACATGTTTTATTTCATTGATAATGTTCTGTTGTGTCTAATTCCCTAATGTACCTAATGCCTTACCCTGTCACGTCCATGCGGTGTTTGATGCCGTGTTTTGTCTAGTTCTTGATGGCTTGTTGTGTAACTATCGACACAATTTCGTAATAGAATTCCTCGTATCCCTGTAAATCCTGTTTGGTTTTTTAAAATCAAAATCTTGCATGCAAATGTAATAACTATATAAAACTTAGAGGGGATACCCAACCCCCCCCCCCCACCCCCTTCTTTTAATATTTATTATTACTTAAGAATTTTGGTTTTGAAAATTATATTAATAATGTTAAAAAATGTTATATTCTGTTTGTAAATTACGGATATCAGCTCATAAATTAATGACTGAAGTTGGTAGATATTCTGGTATTACTAGGAATGAACGAATATATAACAAATGCAACTCCGGTTCATTAGGTGATGAGATTCATTTTTTGATTAAATGTGAAAAGTTTTGTTTATGAAAGAAAATCTTTTTGTGATGCTATAGAAAAAAAAAACAGTTAAGAATTTTACTAAACTTAATGATGAACAAAAATTCATTTACATATTATGTTCTGAAGAGCCATCTATTCTTAATATAACTGGAAAATTTAATTTGAACAAGACATGTTTATGACACTATTTGCATGTAACTATGTGTTATGTAATCACTTCTTTCTTTACTTGATTATGTCTATGTACCGTATTTGTATATATTTTCATGCTGCCCCTTGAGGGCTGCTTGATTGGAAAAATAAAATGTGTCCTATGTTTTATACAATGATGTTTGTTCAAAACAGTGGAGACTGAGAAATGATCTATTATTCTGTGGTGTGAAAGACTTTAAAGTTTCTATAGCAAAGCGCAGATTGCATATAAATTTCATTATATATGAAGATAGAGGGAGAAAAATGATATTACAGGATTAAACATTCTTTTTGAAGAATTTATCGATGCATGTGTAAACTCCGGACATTTTACTCACAAACTGAATAAAAGTGCGAAGCACTTTTTTGTTAAGTTGGTGAGTAAAATGTCTTTAGTTTACACGTCGATGAATTCTTCAAAAAGAATGTTTCATTCTTATAATTGCAATTCATTCATTGTATTAACAATTTCAAAAAATTTGATAGTTTCCCCGCACTACGTTAATACACCGATCCACTGTCGCAGCATAAACCCCGCCCACCATGGTTACGTCATAGCAACAACGGAGACTCGGTCAGGCGCGTATGAAGACATCCCGTTTTCCAATTCATGGATGTGTAAATTCTCGCTCAGCCTTTATTTTTGTCCAATCAAAACAATTGCAATAAATAACATTGGAATTATTGAAATCCAAATGTAATTAAATTGTATGATATAAATGTGCGTCTGGTTTTTGGTTGGGTTTTTTTTTTTTGGGGGGGGGGGGGGCATATTCTGAAAACAGCGAAAAGGCTTTGCATGTTTGTTTTGAAAATATATGCTCTATATCTTTATGGATTGAGAGTTTAAAGTGCACTCTTAAGATAAAAACTCGATTTTGGTTACCATGGCACTCGGAAGAAGAAGAAAAAAACAACAACAAAAAACTAATAGCCCAATGCAGTACTTGTATTTCAGTAGAAAGGTTTAATGAGCTTATGTTTGTAAATAACCGACTTTAAATATATTTTGTTATTAAGAAAATAACCTTTAAGGATAGCATGTATGACATCCCACTGAATGTTCATGGCTTATTAATTTTTTTTTATGTATTGTTATGCTTAAATTTCTTTTGTTTTGTTAAAAACTATTTTTGTCACGTTTAAATGAATTTAATTACAGGGCTCCTTTCCCAGGACGGACTTTAGTTTCAAAGTGTACTTTCCAGCTTCTGGACAAGTGGAGGACAGCAAGATTGGGGATTAAAATCTCAGACAGTTACGATATTTATTGTGAAATTGTTGCATTGTAGAGCTGAATAAAATTCTTTAATTTGTACATAACCAAATGAGTTTAAAGGGTGCGATGTATTAAAATTCGGGTTTTAACCACACCCATCATCAGTACAGGGTGAGGGAGGGATCTAAGAATTTAGAATCTATGATTAAGACATTAAGGTCTAGGTTGTGTGTGTTACGGGGTATATTACTCATTGAAGAATGGGTTTATTTGCATAATCGGCGAAGCCCATGTCCAAGAAATGACTCCATGCTTTGATTACCGCTTAATGGGAAGAACCCAAACATGTATTACTTATATCAAACATGTATCTGTCAATGTAGGAGGTTTTGATGTCAGGGTGAGAGGTGGGTGCTTATTGATAGTTATTATTACAGTAGATTGATTGATTGTGTATTGTTTTACGTCCCTCTCGAGAATCTTTCACTCATATGGAGACGTCACCATTGCCGGTGAAGAGCTGCAAAATTTAGTCCTATGCTCGGCGCTTACGACTTCTGAGCAGGGAGAGGTCTTTATCGTACAACACCCTCTGTGACACTGGTCGTCGGTTTTTGCGATCTCATCCAAGGACCGCCCCAAGCAAGGGGTAATGAAGACCTGTTCTAACCCGAATCTTCACGGGATTAAATATTACGATTGAATACATTCAGTTTGCTAAAGAAAAAGAAGGGAAAAAAAACAATATTTATGGTATCAAGGGACAATATGTTTGGTATCTAGGGACATAATGAAGGCTTAGTTTGTATATCTATATCACAGAAAAACAAAAGTACAGTAATCAAAGGTAAATCTATCATGTTCTCAACGGACAAATGTACTGATCCGTATATCTCTCATGATCTCAATGGACAAAGGTACTGATCCGTATATCTCTCCTGATCTCAATGGACAAATGTACTGATCCGTATATCTCTCCTGATCTCAATGGACAAATGTACTGATCCGTATATCTCTCCTGATCTCAATGGACTGATCCGTAAATCTATCATATTCTCAACGGACAAATGTACTGATCCGTATATCTCTCCTGATCTCAATGGACTGATCCGTAAATCTATCATGTTCTCAACGGACAAATGTACTGATCCGTATATCTCTCATGATCTCAATGGACAAATGTACTGATCCGTATATCTCTCCTGATCTCAATGGACTGATCCGTAAATCTATCATATTCTCAACGGACAAATGTACTGATCCGTATATCTCTCCTGATCTCAATGGACTGATCCGTAAATCTATCATGTTCTCAACGGACAAATGTACTGATCCGTATATCTCTCATGATCTCAATGGACAAATGTACTGATCCGTATATCTCTCCTGATCTCAATGGACTGATCCGTAAATCTATCATATTCTCAACGGACAAATGTACTGATCCGTATATCTCTCCTGATCTCAATGGACTGATCCGTAAATCTATCATGTTCTCAACGGACAAATGTACTGATCCGTATATCTCTCATGATCTCAATGGACAAATGTACTGATCTGTATATCTCTCATGATCTCAACGGACAAATGTACTGATCCGTAAATCTATCATGATCTCAATGGACAAATGTACTGATCCGTAAATCTATCATGTTCTCGATGGACAAATGTACTGATCCGTAAATCTCAATGGACAAATGTACTGATCCGTAAATTTCTCATGTTCTCGATGGACAAATGTACTGATCCGTAAATCTCATGATCTCAATGGACAAATGTACTGATCCGTAAATCTCTCGTGTTCTCGATGGACAAATGTACTGATCCGTAAATCTCAATGGACAAATGTACTGATCCGTAAATTTCTCATGTTCTCAATGGACAAATTTACTGATCCGTAAATCTCATGATCTCAATGGACAAATGTACTGATCCGTAAATCTCTCAAGATCTCAATGGACAAATGTACTGATCCGTAAATCTCTAATGTTGTCAATGTACAGAGACAAAAACTTTATAATGTATCTCGTGGACAGATACTTTTATTTAGTCGGATAAATTACTCATCTACACTTTTTTAAACCAGGTCATGTATTTTGATGACTTTTACAGAATTTGTAATTTCACATCTTGGTGATCTAAGGAGACCTTTTTATTGTGAACGTAACGTTATTTTGAAGCACCAGTAGACTTCACAAAAATCAAATTAATAAAACGGTTGATAAATCAAATATACAGCATGTTTCTCTGGAAAATCTCATATCTTCATCTTGAATTTTTTAGCACAATATATTTAAACTTATTATAATTGATGCAAATTCAGACTTCACGCAATGTTTATTTATAACGTTCTTTTGTGTCCATCAAGGCCATCAGGATATTTGATATTCTTAAAGATCTCTTCAGAGCAGTAAATATTTAAAAGTCATTACGGATACCTGAACAAAGGAATAGTTATGTAAATGATTTACGGGGTAGAAATAAAGGTCTATTAGCGGTACTGGAGTGGCAAAAATTTAGAAGAGGGGGAGGAATTCAGTGTTGATTAACACCAATTTATTCCGCACAATCGTTATTAGTGATTGTAAAAAAAAAAAAAAAATTCTCAGACAAAAAAATTCCGTGTCTAATTGATAAATGTAATTAAAAGAGAAACAAAATGGCACATGGAGATAAAAGGCAACAAGTTTCCCGCCAGACATTACACCAGGGAATGTTCTCTGATGTCAACCATAAATGTGCCAAGACAACGATCGACAGATGATGTCAAAAATCAATTGTACTGCTGCAGTTCCTGTTCTCCTCGCTAACTTAAAAGATAAACCACGAACTGTCGCGTGCTTTCGGCGCTTTCTCAAGGTTGACTCGTCTGTCTGCGTTTCCGATGTCTATTTACAGCTAAAGGGTTCTAACCACTCCAGGCTATATCATCCCAAATATGTTATTCAATTAACACACAGCATCGAACGAGGGAGGACCATTTACATCTATATTGTGTCGTAATTGTCGTGTTGAATTTAAACTTTTTTTTTATCAAAGTATATGATGTGAATATCATGTAAGCTTTTGATTAAGAAGAAAAACAAGAGTTCGTTAATATTTAATTTTTAATACTGTCCAAAGATAGTTTGTCGTGTTGATATCTTTCTTCTTTTTTAAAAACAAATTTTCGTTATATTCATTTCCCCATTAAAAACAGCAATGGGCCAAACTCTTTACCAATATTTTTAGCAACAGGATCTTAGGACAGTCACGATTGGCTAATCTGTAGGAGATGTCACACGATCAGGCGAAGGTTGTTGTGAAACATAATCCCGAACCTGAAAAGCGTCATGACGAAGTAGAGCGAGGTCAGTGTGTTTATAGACCACATCGATTACTCGCTTCTCACAAAGGAACGGAATCCTACCTTATTCAGATCACGTACTGATAGATTCTTTTGAAATGAGAAAAAAGTCACCGGCATCGATTTTTCTTCTCGGGGTAAAAGATTAGACATGAAACTGAAACTTTAAAAATGATTTGAACCATAGTTTACACAAGGCTACAATTTGTCATTTTTTTAAAAAAGGCGGTTGGGGTCGCAAATAATTAAAAAAATTAATAGGAATATTTACATTTCCAGTGTTTTACTTTCGATTTCTTTACCTCATGACTGTGCTCAATGTGTGTGATAAAAATCGTGCGATTATTTTAACGGATGAGATTGTTCCAACAGAAATGAAAGTAAAATATAAATCTTTAAAAATTTATTAGTTTTGAAAATACATGAGGGTATGAACAGCAACGCTTCACGCCAGCACGAAGATCTAATGCGCTTCATGAAGTGTGCTGGCGTATAGCGTCACGGTTCATATCTTCATGTATCACCAGGAATGAAATAAAAATTTTTTTTTAGATATACAGGAATATTTACAGTGGTACTGATTGTCAAGAGCACCATGTACCGGTAGTCAACGTGACTTGGCCACAAAAAGACCTTAAGGGTAAAAAAAAAAAACTGATGTGGATGGAGAATGTATACATGTGCAAAAATACATTGATAATTAAACATTATAAGATTCACTTTATTTATGAAAGATCAGAGGATATAAAAACCGCACAATTCAACTAGCGATGAACGGACCGACAGCCTGCCGAACTAATTGATTTCCATTTATCAGAATCAAAGCTAATAAATTATCTAATAAAATATATAGGTCATCGATCTTTTTAAGATGCGAGATATAGAAGTACATAGACAGTCTCGTATATGAACGTCGGAAAATTGCAATATTCCTTAAACAGCATTATCAAAATTTCACTAAAACTGGTGATAACAATATTTAGTATTCATAACAATTTCACGAATCTGTTTCTTTACAAAGATGTACAAATGTCTGTGAAAAATAAAGGTACGCAATATGTTGCATAATGGACTTGATAAAGAAATCAATAAAAATAGTTATTGCGCCTTGGACTCAGTCATTAGAAACATCTCATTGATTATACATATATGACTTAAGATCAATCTCATAACTCCTATAAGAATACAAAATAGAGAGTTGGGCAAACACGGACCCCTGGGTATACCAGAGGTGGGATGAGGTGCCTAGAAGGGGTAAGCATCCCCTGTCGACCGATCACACCAGCCGTGAGTCCTATGTCGAAACCAGGTAAACGAAGCAATCCGTAGTTAGATGTTTAGCTCACCTGAGCGGAAAGCTCTAGTGAGTTATTCTGATCGCCTTTTTGTTTGTCGTCTGTCCGTAAACTTTTCACATTTTCATCTTCTCCAGAACCACTGGACCAAATTGAATCGAACTTGGTACAAATCATTTTGGGGTGAAGGGGGTTCCAATTTGTTCAAATGAAGGGTCATGCCCCCTTCAAAGGGAATATAATCACGAAAATGCAACAAAAAAAATAGGGTGGGGTCATTAAAATTCCTCTCAAGAACCACTGGGCCAGAAAAGTTTAAATTTACAGGGCAGCTTCCTGACTTCGTGCATGTTCAAGTTTTTGTTAAAATAATCCCCCCCCTCCCCCCGGGTAGGATGAGGCCACACAAAAATGGATCAAAGTTTTACATACAAGTATTTAGAGGAAATCTTTAAAAATCTTATCAAGAACCGCTAGGCCAGAAAAGTTTACATGAAAGCTTCCTGACACAGAATAGATCCAAGTTTGTGCAATTCATGGTCACTGGGCTTTCGTGTTTTATGTTTACAGAATATAGGCAAATTAAAGGGACTGGTTCACGGGGTTTTTTTTAAAGAATATTTTTGATGTTGAAAATTTAAAATATAACTCATTTAATGTTGACAACCAAAATTTGGACCTGAATGCAAGGACAACCAAAATTTGGACCTTCTGAATGCAAGGACAAGAGCAATAGTTTAGCTCTATGTTATGTAAATAAAGACTGAGTCTTTTTATGTTTACAAACAAACCAGTAAAATGTTAATTTTGTAATTTAAAAAGCACCTTAATTTTACACAGTCACAAATTACTTTTAAATGACAAATTTTACCTAAAGTATACCGGTACTCTGAAATATGATATATTGGTTCGATATCCATTTATTTTGAAAACTTCGTAAACAATAACACACCTCAATCCTTGTTTTCAAAACAAATTATAAACTCTCTATAATGAACTGCTATCAAGATACAATGTTTATAACCTTCATATTTTGGTGAAACACATTAGACAGTAGATTTTGATCATTTAAAGTGAAAAACAAAATGGTGGTGGTGGGGGGGGGGGGGGGGGGGGGATCGTGAATCAGTCCCTTTAAGAGGAAAGAGAAAAACATAAAAAATACAAAAACTCCGCAAATGACAGTGGATCCAAACCCCAATGCCCAATTCCAGGTACAATAGCTCATTAACAAATGCAAAGTTTTGTCTTATATAGGAAGGGGACTTAAGATCAAATTATACATACATGCGACTTTATAGGAAGGGGACTTAAGATCAAATTATACATACATGTCACTTTATAGGAAGGGAACTTAAGATCAAATTATACATACATGTCACTTAATAGGAAGGGGACTTAAGATCAAATTATACATACATGTAACTTTGACACGTTCTATAATTGACATATTAGAAAATAAAAGAGGACCCAATACAGATCCTTTGAGGGACTCTAACATGTAAATTTTAATTAAACATGTGTTTCTTTGAGGGACTCTAACATGTAAATTTTAATTAAACATGTGTTTCTTTGAGGGACTCTAACATGTAAATTTTAATTAAACATGTGTTTCTTTGCAATATACCATTTCATTTCTGTTTAGATAACATTGGAACAGTTTTAGCAAGTTACCACTAACTCTAAATTTATAGGTTAATAAAAACTGGCCAATGCCATTTATGATTAAATGCCTTTGACAAAGCAACAAAAATCATGCAGCAATATCATCGTTAATCTTTGGTTTTCGCTTTGAAATCATATGTATCAATAAGCCAGATGTATCATTGAATGACCCGGTCAGATGACAAATTGATACTTGTAAAAATGATCATTTGTAATAAAAATATTTTGTAAACATAATTTACCATGATGGATTATAATTTAACAGTAATCATGGACCCCTTTCTTAAAGTAAAGGATGTATATTAGTAAACTGTGTAAGAAATACACATTAACGATTAAACAGAAAACACAAACGAATTGAGATGCTAAATATTTCAGTTGCTTGAAATGATTTTATAGAGTGAATCACCCTCCATGCAATTTTTTGACTCGGATATATTGTATTTATTAGTCATGGACATCGTTATATAAAAGGCCAAGTATGAATGATGTCACGTTTGATTCACTTTTACCTTACGTCAACAGACATTTAGGTCCACCATCATATTCGCGCAAAACTTTACTTCGTTCCATTGAGAGTTTTACATACGTATTTCAAGAAGCCACATCTAGTCTATACTTCGAGTTTTCAACACCTGAATATAGACTGAACTCGATGATTATGAAATTGAATGTTGCCAATCACATGCTCTTTAAACCACCACGGGTTATGGATGATATTCCTTCCCCAATCATGCCTCAAATTCCTTAAGCTCAAATTTACAAATAAAGGAATAGATGCCGTAAACATAAACAACATTCTTCGTCATAGAAGGGTTCAGTCGTGTATTCCAACTTATTTCAAGTTTAAGTCTACACCCTGTATTTCCTTCAAATATACTTCTACTATTGCATTCAAACTTTTTAATTATAAACAAACTTTGCAGTGCCTAGATATAGCCCGTCTTATACTTAATCCACCTACGTGTTCTTGTTCTTCGTCTTCTTTCAACTGTAGTCCAACTGGACATGTCTTTACTGGTGATATTGATATATTCTAAAAGTTCCTAAATACAGAGAACCTCGGTCTTTCAATTGGCGACAGAACTTCATCTCTTTTATGAATTCTGTCGAAGATTGTGCCAGACGTTGGGCTAAATATGAAAAAGAAGAACTTGATACATTGTCAGTATGGGTTAAAAGCATAAGAGGAATATTAAAATCCCGCATTAGACATAGTACACAAAAGTTCTACCAAGCCCGTATCTTTGATCCTCACGAAAATATTAACAGCTGTGAAGGAAAAACTTCAAACTTACTGTGCGACTACATATGTCAGAAGTGGGGTTAATCAAATGTGAATTCTAAAAAATTCTAAAAAAAAAAAAAAAAAAAAAACTTTTAGTAAACTTGAAATCGCAAAAACTTTTCCCAAATCAATAACATCACTTTAGACGACCATTCCTCACGATAACAACAACAAAAATGGAAAACGGAAATATTCATATCTAGTGATGAGTCATCCAAAAACTTATTTTGTTAAACACCACTCTGATTCCACGCACAAGTACTATGAAACTGAAATCAAAAAAATATGCTAGTAGAGTTCCTCATTGACAATATCTTCGTGGTATTTGGTGATCAGGTCTTCCAACAATCTGTTGGAATTCCCATGGACACGATTCGTGCTCCTTTGTTAGCTGATCTGTTTTTATATTCCTATGAAGCAGAATTTATTCAAAAACTTCTACATGAGAAGAAAGAATCTCTTACTGTGGCCTTTAATTCGACATTTAGATATATCGACGACGTTTTGTCTATTAACAATAATAACTTTCATTCATATGTCGATTCGATATATCCCTGTGAGCTCGAAATGCTTCATACTTAAGATATTTTATTGAAAGTAGACATTAACGGCAAACTGACAACATAACTATGACAAACGGGATGATTTCAGCTTCTCCATCGTCAATTTCCCATATTTATGTAGCAATATTCTATTATCACCTGCATATGGTGTTTATATATCTCAACTGATTCGATACGCAAGAGCGTGTTCTGCGTATGGTCAGTTTTTAAATCGAGGCAAGCTACTGACAAACAAGTTGATGGTACAGGGGTTTCAACAGTCTCGATTAAAGTCAGCATTTTGCAAATTCTATGGTCGTTATAACGATCTAGTTTGCCAATATAACCTATCATTGGGTCAAATGCTGTCTGACGTGTTTCATACCGTTCTTGGCACACTGATTTTGACTACGGATAACTCCGTTTACCTGATCAGGCTATAGGGCTCACGGCGGGTGTGACCGGTCGACAGTGGATGCTTACTCCTCCCTAACTATGTATTTTGTATTGCTTATAGGAGTAATGAGATTGATCACTGTTCGTTATCTTCACCTTTCAATGGTGTTGATGCATCTCTTTGTGTTATGGTAATTCATTTTCAGTTATATTGTGATCCTCTGGGACCACAATGATAAAGATTGATGAAAAAATTACAACAGCTGAACAATGGCAGTGCGAAGGTAATGCCTGTGTCACATTACTAGCGGGTACCGGGCGAGGTATAGGTATCGGGGGGGGGGGGGGGACCTGTCAAGATCTAACACCGTAGGGACACATTTCCAAGTCTGCCGGGTGATTAGCTCTCCTCATATACCGCCCGCACCTCGGGCGGGACAAGGAAGGCAGCCGTATGTTTACCGGGCGGGGAGCGTATAGAATGATTGTGTTGGTGGCCGCCCGATATCCGTAAGGTTATCGGTAGGTAACCGGGAGGGGTACGTCCGGTACCCATACGGACATCGTACGGACTAGGTACCCCCGTGCGGTCACCGCTCGGACACCTGAGGGGTATCGGATGAAGCCCGGACGATGTCCGTTCTGAGAACATCCGGGTATCGTTCGGTGACCTTTGCCTTTTCATGCGTGTTAAGTGCAATTAAGGCAATTGCAAACTGGTGTATATATACCTATCGTCATCGTCATCATCTCCAACATCATCATCGACGCTGTTGCCATCAACATCGACATGGCCAATCCTCCGAGGCATCTGAGACTGCCGTTCCTACGTCTACAACTCGCTGAAGCACGTGAGCGTTATCTTAGGATGGGGTTGACATCGCCAGGATTTAACTCCGCGCTAAAAGCTGCCGGTGGGGTATACGGGCCCTGAATGGCGTGTTCTCACCGCATGGTCCCCGGCCGGACACTTTTCAGATTTTGGCATTCTCAGGCCGCTCAGAACCCGCTACCTCTTAATGATTGTGATACTGGTTGCGCTCTGGGGGCATAGTATGTTACATCGATGTGCTGTATTTTTCTTTTGCAGTGTGACAATGCTAAATAGGATTATCTTTTACATCTTCATTGAATTATCATAACTCATTAGCATAACATATGAGGAAATGATTCGGCATACAAGTAAAAAGAACATTAACTCGTGTAAACTTATTGTCATAAAGTGGGTATAACTCAACGCTGTTACAGATGAATATCAGCAATACTTTAGATTTGTCTTTAAAGAGAAGTTGGCAAGTTATTACAATGTACTAGACTGATGCTTGCAGTCCGTAGAAGTGGAAAATCATCAATGTACTGAGAGTACTCGAATACAAAATTAACACACACGCGCACGCACGTGCGCGTGCGCGAAATTGAATTTTTTTTAAAAATTGATTAATATACATGTGTATAGATTTTTTTATTGCGATTATTAGTAACTCATTGAACATTTTCACTCGCCTGAACAATTTAAATTGGTAGGCCTACATAACAAGTATGCATTTGCAAGCGTAAACATAGAGGTTGATAGCTTGTTAATCGTTGAAGAATTTCGTGGCAAGGTAGAAGACGCCTCGGACAATCCCTCCCCCAGATTTGTGCTCTGGGAGTGCCTATGGATGGGGCCACTTTTCAGACCTCTATAATTATTGAATTTCAGATGATCGAATGAAACAAAACTGATAAAAGATGTAGACGAACTCTGAAAAGGGGTCAAGTCGGCCTATGAGAACAATTGTGCTGACTTCAAAGTTCCTAAATGGCATAGGGTCATAATGAGGTTAACAACAGCTGAATCTTTGAAGAGTCCACGAAAGGAGTATTGAGACACGGTAAGAGGATCCTTGGTCCATTATTTTCCGCCCTCAGTTTGGCTCTGTAGAGGTAAACATTGGACCTCCAGAAGAAGGGGTCTGTTTTGAGATCTCTACAATTACATGTATTAGATAGTGGGTGATGGAATAAGAAAAAAACCCTGATAAAACAAATAATTGAAAATAATGCAGACTATCATACAAGACAAGTAAAAGGGGTTAGGGACCCTAAGGGGACAATGGGGCTCACATGAAAGTTCGTTATTTTACATCCCTTAAGGTCATGATGACGGTTATTGGGCTATCATTTCTCGCCCTCAGTTTGGACTACAGGGGTCTCCCGAAGGTGTGATCACTTTAACGTTTTTCAGATCTTTACAAACTAAAAATAGCAATCATATAGGACCCTTAAATGGAACCAGGGATACAATGGAATTCACCTGAAAGTACCTAATTTTACATCTCATGCCATGGTAATGATGGGTCAGGTTCATAGCTTCTTGATCTTTGAAGAGTCCACTAAACGAGTATTGATACAAAGTATGGGATAATTTCGAAATATCCACTTAATTCTGCCAATAGAAGTACAATGCACATGAAAGGTGAAGACAACAAACAGTGATCAATCTCATAACTCCTATAAGCAATACAAAATGGAGAGTTGAGCAAACACTGACCTCTGGATATACCAGAGGTGGGATCAGGTGCCTATGAGGAGTAAACATCCACTGTCCACTGGTCACACTCACCGTGAGCCCTATGTCTTGATCAGGTAAACGGAGTAATTCGTAGTAAAAATCAACTTTGCCACACATACATAGAGATAACCAATAACATCACATCGAAATTATTCTTTACATCTGTACAAAATTGTGGCTAAGAGAATTTTCACTCAATACAGGAAATGTCAAATATCACAATTTTAAAACCTATGTATGGCGCTCAGGGCTGTAGAAGTTAGGGTTCTTTATCGTGGCAAAGCCAACAGTGGCACCGAACCCCCATTTTCAAGGTCATATTCAAAAGACCCGTGACTTTCGCTTTTGCTTCTATGCTGTTACACCCTAAATCGTTGCCCCATCCCAAATCGTCGCCCGTCCTAAATCGTCGCCGCCAATATTTTATTGACGTTTTCAGATACACAGAACTTATTTTATTTTACCTCCTCTTCTTATACCGTATCGCGAGTTTTTTTTCCTCGCGGGATGATAAATTTGGCTTATTTTTGCGTTTAGAAAGCTTTCCGCCAAAATTTCACTCAACAAATATGCACCAACTGTGACTTCGGTATTTGCAAGAGAGATAACTCTTTCTTATCCGCCAAAATTCATTCCGCTAAAATTATTAGCATACCTTTGAGCCAGGAAATCACCAAATTTTAGACCAGCGGAAAAAAACCGCTATACGGTAGGGGGGTACATAGGTTTCACTTGTTCTGTTTGTCTGTCTGTCCGCACTCATATCTCTGGTGTTTGTCGACCTATTGGGCTGAAAATTTGTATGTAGATTACAAGTGATCCTCTGACATGCCTCCCCAAAAGCGCTGTTTCAGTTGGCTAAGAAACAGTCCATGAATTCTGAATTATCTTGTATTAGTTTTGATGTGCTCGACGGGATCTAGTAACGAAAATGTGTCTGTTGTAATGCATTCAAACACCCCTATTACGGTTGGTATTTACATTTCATACCTCTATAATTTTTGAAAACCACACAAAACTCATCATTTTCATTAGTGGAACTCTTCAAAATAAAGGCGCATGAAGTCGTGCTACCGGGACAACATACATAAACATTACTTGGGCATACGTAATATAAATCATGACATCGGATACAAATTATAATCGACTGCAAATCACAACACTGATTAAAATTCTAATGTGAAAAGGAATTGATTATTCTAGCAAGAAAAAAAGATGAACTTGTTAAACTATGTGAGGGAACGCAGTTAATAATTTAGACCTATGCTTACCGCTCATTGCCGTAGTATCAGCATGTAACGTTAAAGTATCAGCATGTAATGTTAAAGTATCAGAATGTAATGTTAAAGTATCAGCATGTAATGTTAAGGTATCAGCATGTAATGTTAAAGTACCAGCATATAATGTTAAAGTATCAGTATGTAATGTTAAAGTATCATCATGTAATGTTAAGGTATGTAATGTTAAAGTATCATCATGTAATGTTAAAGTATGTAATGTTAAAGTATCATTGTGTGGTGTTAAAGTATCATCATGTAATGTTAAAGTATCATCATGTAATGTTAAAGTACCAGCATGTAATGTTAAAGTATCATCATGTAATGTTAAAGTATCAGCATGTAATTTTAAAGTATCATCATGTAATGTTAGAATATCAGTATGTAATGTTAAAGTATCAATAAGTAATGTTAAAGTATCATCATGTAATGTTAAAGTATGTAATGTTAAAGTATCATCATGTAATGTTAAAGTATGTAATGTTAAAGTATCATTGTGTGGTGTTAAAGTATCATCATGTAATGTTAAAGTATCATCATGTAATGTTAAAGTATCATCATGTAATGTTAAAGTACCAGCATGTAATGTTAAAGTATCATCATGTAATGTTAAAGTATCAGCATGTAATGTTAAAGTATGTAATGTTAAAGTATCAGCATATAATGTTAAAGTATCAGCATGTAATGTTAAAGTATCATCATGTAATGTTAAAGTATCAGCATGTAATGTTAAAGTACCAGCATGTAATGTTAAAGTACCAGCATATAATGTTAAAGTACCAGCATATAATGTTAAAGTATCAGTATGTAATGTTAAAGTATGTAATGTTAAAGTATCATCATGTAATGTTAAAGTATCATCATGTAATGTTATAGTATCATCATGTAATGTTAAAGTATCAGCATGTAATGTTAAAGTATCAGCATGTAATGTTAAAGTATGTAATGTTAAAGTATCAGCATATAATGTTAAAGTATCAGCATGTAATGTTAAAGTATCATCATGTAATGTTAAAGTATCATCATGTAATGTTAAAGTAGCATCATGTAATGTTAAAATATTAGCATGTAATGTCAAAGTATCAGCATGTAATGTTCAAATATCATCATGTAATGTTAAAATATCAGCATGTAATGTTAAAGTATCATCATGTAATGTTAAAGTATCAGCATGTAATGTTAAAGTACCAGCATGTAATGTTAAAGTATCATCATGTAATGTTAAAGTATCATCATGTAATGTTAAAGTATCAGCAGTATCAGCATATAATGTTAAAGTATCAGCATGTAATGTTAAAGTATCATCATGTAATGTTAAAGTATCATCATGTAATGTTAAAGTAGCATCATGTAATGTTAAAATATTAGCATGTAATGTCAAAGTATCAGCATGTAATGTTCAAATATCATCATGTAATGTTAAAATATCAGCATGTAATGTTAAAGTATCATCATGTAATGTTAAAGTATCAGCATGTAATGTTAAAGTACCAGCATGTAATGTTAAAGTATCATCATGTAATGTTAAAGTATCATCATGTAATGTTAAAGTATCAGCATGTAATGTTAAAATATCATCATGTAATGTTAAAATATCAGCATGTAATGTTAAAGTATCAGCATGTAATGTTAAAGTATCAGCATGTAATGTTAAGGTATCAGCATGTAATGTTAAAGTACCAGCATGTAATGTTAAAGTATCATCATGTAATAGTATCATCATGTAATGTTAAAGTATCATCATGTAATGTTAAAGTATCAGCATGTAATGTTAAAGTACCAGCATGTAATGTTAAAGTATGTAATGTTAAAGTATCATTGTGTGGTGTTAAAGTATCAGCATGTAATGTTAAAGTATCAGCATGTAATGTTAAAGTATCATCATGTAATGTTAAAGTATCAGCATGTAATGTTAAAGTACCAGCATGTAATGTTAAAGTACCAGCATATAATGTTAAAGTATCAGCATGTAATGTTAAAGTACCAGCATGTAATGTTAAAGTATGTAATGTTAAAGTATCATTGTGTGGTGTTAAAGTATCAGCATATAATGTTAAAGTACCAGTATGTAATGTTAAAGTACCAGCATGTAATGTTAAAGTATCATCATGTGATGTTAAAGTATCATCATGTAAGGTTAAAGTATCAGTATGTAATGTTAAAGTATCATCATTTAATGTTAAAATGTCAGCATGTCCGTAATACGATGAGGTTACATCAGGGAATCAAATTTTTACATAGAAATATATAGGGAAAGGCATGAATTCTCATATTGATATTCAATGAGTTTGTTCAAATCATGGTCCCGGGGATAGGATGGGGCCACAATACAGAATCAAAGTTTCATGTGGGAATATATAAGATAAATCTTTAAAAAATATTCTCCAGTACAACAGGTCCATGATTACTCGTATTGATATACATGCATCTTCAGGTAGTACAGATTGAAATTTGTTCAAATCACGAACATCAAGGGTAGGGTGGGGCCACAATAGGAGATCAAACTTTTATATGGGAATATATAGAGAACCATCTTTGAAAATTTCATACCATGATTTTTTTTTATCTTGTGACATTGTATCATAGTTATATTGAAACCCTATGGGGCTAGATTGGGGCCACACTATGGGGTCAAAATTTCTCATGGAAATAAAGATTGCAAAAAGTCTTTTTAAAATCACAATATCTGAACAACAGCAGGGACAAGGTGACTCATGTGAGCGATGTAGCCCATGGGACTCCTGTCGTAACGATATTTTTATTCTCTCCAATTCCATTGGACGTCATAGAATTTTATCTCAAGTATTATGCCAAAGTTCAATGGATACACATCTATAAATCACATGTATATGCTAAAGAGCGGAGCTTTCCCCATGCCATGATGCAAAGTCCCTCATGAAATTGTTAAGAAAACGTGGCGGATTTATGGTTATGCCATGATTAAATGGCCCATATGACGATGTATGTGTTGTAGAGCGGCAATTAAATTAAGAAATAAATGTCATTTTTGAAAATGCATGAGAGCATGAACTGTGACGCTTCATGGCGCCTCGTGCAAATACTGGCGGGAAATCGTTGCTGTTCATACCCTCATGTATTTTCAAAACTGAAATTTATAATTTTTCATATTTACATTTCACTCTGCTTTCTGCTGGAATATTCCCAGTCGTTAAAATTGTTGTACTATATTATCAAGATGTTCACATTCATGAGGAAATCACTATCATTTCAATTGGTAAAGAATCGGAGGTAAAAACACTGGAAATGTAAATATTTGAATTCATTTCATCCAAACAACAAAATGTACCTTGGGGATCCGGGTTAGAATAAGTCCTCAGTACTCCTTGCTTGTCGTAAGAGGCAACTATATGACGCGTTCCTTCGGATGAGACCGCAAAATCCGAGGCCCCACGTCACAACAGGTGTGGCACGATAAAGATCCCTTCTTGCTCAAAAGGCCGTAAGCGCCGAACACAGGCCTGAATTTTGCAGTCCTTCACCTGCAATGGTGACGTCTCCATAAGAGTAAAATATTCTCGAGAGGGACGTAAAACAATATACAATCAATCAATCAAACAACAAAATGAGGATTATGCAACGGCATACATATATAAGGAATACATAGTGCACGCAAGAATTCAACAGATAAATGTGTAATGTGAGTTAACAGAGAAACTGTTGAGGACAAACATGCGGCACACCTTTAATGGGGACAGGCATGCGGCGCACCTTTAATGTGGACAGGCATGCGGCGCACCTTTAATGGGGACAGACATGCGACACACCTTTAATGGCGACAGACATGCGACACACCTTTAATGGCGACAGACATGCGACATACCTTTAATGGCGACAGACATGCGGCACACCTTTAATGGGGACAGACATGTGACACATCTTTAATGGCGACAGACATGCGACACACCTTTAATGGGGACAGACATGCGACACATCTTTAATGGCGACAGACATGCGGCACACCTTTAAGGGGGACAAACATGCGACACAGCTTTAATGGCGACAGACATGCGACACACCTTTAATGGCGACAGACATGCGACACACCTTTAATGGCGACAGACATGCGACACATCTTTAATGGCGACAGACATGCGACACACCTTTAATGGGGACAGACATGCGACACACCTTTAATGGGGACAGACATGCGACACACCTTTAATGGGGACAGACATGCGACACAGTTTTAATGGGGACAGACATGCGGCACACCTTTAATGGGGACAGGTATGCGACACACCTTTAATGGCGACAGACATGCGGCACACCTTTAATGGCGACAGGCATGCGGCGCACATTTAATGGCGACAGACATGCGGCACAGCTTTAATGGGGACAGACATGCGGCACACCTTTAATGGGGACAGGCATGCGGCGCACCTTTAATGGCGACAGACATGCGGCACACCTTTAATGGGGACAGGCATGCGGCGCACCTTTAATGGCGACAGACATACGGCACACCTTTAATGGGGACAGGCATGCGGCGCACCTTTAATGGCGACAAACATTCGGCACACCTTTAATGGGGACAAACATGCGGCACATCTTTAATGGGGACAAACATGCGGCACATCTTTAATGGGGACAAACATGCGGCGCACCTTTAATGGAGACAGGCATACAGCCCACCCACAATGAAGAAAGACATATGAATGATGTGATACACCTTTAATGGAGACAGGCATGCGACACACCTTTAATGGGGACAGGCATGCGACACACCTTTAATGGGGACAAACATGCGACACACCTTTAATGGGGACAAACATGCGACACATCTTTAATGGGGACAAACATGCGGCACATCTTTAATGGGGACAAACATGCGTCACATCTTTAAAGGGGACAAACATGCGGCGCACCTTTAATGGAGACAGGCATACAGCCCACCCACAATGAAGAAAGACATATGAATGATGTGATACACCTTTGATGAGGACAGATAAGGCGTTGCAGGTTTAATGAAACTATAATTCAAAGTTCTCATGTTGTAGTTTCAATTGTGAAATCTGATAGTTTTCGTGTGATCAAATATTGATTGTTTTCGTATTATAAAAAAGCTACTAATATGTCGCAATCATGAAAATCGTTAATGTTAAAGGTAATGAACGAAAACAAAAATATAAACGTCCTCTCTAGGGTTCGAACCGCCATTTATTTATTGTTAACGTTGATTTATCTTAATAATGCCAGTTACCGTAAGATCCTTATGTAGATTGTAGCTAGACAAATGTGATTATGGTGAGTAAGAGTTAAGGATTTATTTCTATGATAGACCATGTCAATTTCGTTGCCATGTAGGTATGTAACGTACAGACCGTTAAAGAAGAAAAGTTTTACATTTTACGGTTCATCATTCACCGGTATCTTTTCCCGTCCATCATTTACTGGTATCTTTTACCGTCCATCATTTACCGGTAACATTTACCGCCCACCATTCACCGGTATCTTTTACTGTCCATCATTTACCGGTAAGTTTTACCGTCCATTTTAACCGATAACATTTATCGTCCATCATTTACCGGTAACTTTTACAGTCCATCATTAATCGGTAACTCATCGTCCATCATTTACCGGTATCTTTTACCGTCCATCATTAACCGGTGACTTTCGATGTAGGATAACGGGTATCAAACATGAATGGACAACATTATCTCAAACTTCAGAAACCGACTCAAGAGCAACTCATCATTAACATCCAAATTTTTATTCAAAGCATTAGAGAGGGTAACATTTCAAATACAAAAACACATTTCATTAACTACTTTATCTCATATGTAGTTATCTTCCAAATAAACAACTGACATCTTTTTTGCTGAATATTTCATACAATGCATGTCAAATATGATTTTAAATGTTTACTGTTTGCAAGAATACAACACTGACTGTGAAATACAAACTCGGTGATTATTTGTTTTTGGCTGTTTGTCTTTCCCTTCACTTAGGAGCTCCGCTATTACCGCAAGATTCCTCTAACAATTCGGGCATTCCCAGCGGATTCTGACGTGACACACTCCATACCCATTTCGGTGAGTTCCCCTGATCATGTTGTTGAATGCCATGTACAAAGTGTTGGCGCTATCGTTGGGGTCCTGTCCATTGAGAGCAAATCCGCATTCATGGCATTCATTCATCTCAAATCCCTGGTCATTCTTGATCCTGATGTAATTGTTGGCCGCAAACATCGTGACTCGTGTAACGCCTGGCGCCAAAAGGGTGTTTAGCCATTCTGTTTTCTCTGTTTTGCAAAAATCCGACTTGTATCCCAAGATCCTAGGATAGTATCCCATGATTTCAGCATCATGTTTCGTATCTCCATAATCGCCACCTAATTGAAGACAGTTAAAATTAACACAAACAATAAGATAAAAACAATCTCATAAATGCTGCAGAGGATACAAAATAGAGAACGACTCCAGGTAACACCAAATGTGGATCAGGAGTCTAAGAGATATCAAACGTATCTATAATTCAGTAACCGGAAAAGGATAAAAAAAAAAAGAGCAATATCAAACGATATAATATTGATAAACTTGCGCTTACCCCAACCATCGTTGCTAGGGCTATCTCCCACGTTGAACATGTAACCCCTCCGTCGTTTTCCCAGAAACATGTCGATTCTGAGCATGCGCTGTCCACACGTGGGGAAGGAAACACACTGTTGCCAATCAGACAGACAGTTAGAAACGTTTTGGAATTTAGCTGTGAGATCAGCCATTACTCCACACTCCATGTTTGCTGACGGTGAGGTTGTAAATGTAGGTGTAGATACACCTTGCACACTTCCTGTGAAAACCCCCCTCGTGAGATCAATGGACATGCTGTTACGTCTTGGGCAGCAGGGTTTCCTCCATAACGTGGCCGTGGGTAAAGGTTTCAAAAGATGATCTTCAATGACTTCAAAATACAGTATTAATGATAACATCTCACAGAGAGAGAGAGAGAGAGAGAGAGAGAGAGACAGAGAGCATGGATTATCAAAAATTTCGCAGAGCGAGCTTACTCGGATTTTCCTTTGCCAGTCCTTGGCAGACACAGCCCAACAAAAAGGCCAAGACCACTGATGACATATGCATTTTCACTGTTGCTTTTGAACTCTGCAATTAAATAGAAATTGGGTACATTTGTATAAATTCAAGAGAAATAAGGTATTCATTGGATATGATATTGACATAGTGAATTACAAGAACTGATAATTATATTTCCAACAACTTTCCAGATTGTAATGCTAGTCATTTCCTCATGAATGCAATTGTTAACAACGCGCCTAGGAATCTTGATCAATATAGTATGCGTCTATTTCAACGACTGTGAATTCCCAGAGAGATCAAAGTCAAATGTATATGTAAAAAATAAGTTTCATTTTCAAAATATATGAACATCGTAACAGTAGATATGCTATTATTACACTCACCTTATAAGCCTCAGGTAGTCTTCTGTAAACTTTGCTATACCCCTTGTCGTTGAGATTCTGACTTATATACCTCACAAGTATGATTTGTTTTGATGCCTCCGCACCTTTCTCACCCGGAATAGACCAATAGAATCTTTACATTCCTTTCCTTAAATCACATCCGCGTCCATGCGTTTTGGTTGACTTGATACGTAGCCTGTGGAGTGCATCTCGGTCTAAATCATTACCTTTCGAACGATTGATCACACTTTTCTCACCAACAGAAAAATGAAGTTTTGAACAATGAATCTTTTTTGGTAAATATATTTCTATCGCTATGTTTAGACTTTCGATGGTTTAATGAAATATTAAGTTATGACGAATGCCTTTAATCGTGACAAACCCTTTAACACGTTAGATAACAACCAGGAGCATTTACAGTTATCGAAAAAGTTGTTAAGCTTTATCAAATTATATTTTTGTATCAGATTCTTATTAGCATTGAAATGTTTATTAATGACTGTTTAGTGTTTTTTAGAAAGTTAATAGAATATAGATTAGGAAATTCATCCCTTTATGTGTTTGTTATCAATTATCTAGGGGGTGTGATTAAAAGCAAGAAAAACGTCTTAATACCTGTCTGGTTTTTTTTTTTATGCAGATGGAATCATAATTAAAGATTAAATGGATGAATATATACATCTACTAAGAGCAAGAAAATATTTCAGGAAAATTTTCAGTTGGAGATTCAATAGACATACATGTATTAAATTGATTTTTTTTGCACGTATGATATAGAGAGAAATTTGAAAAAACGCTTAGAATTTGCTAGAATATATTTGGTGTTTGTTAACACATACAAATTGTTTCCTTAATTTAATTTTTGACAAGATATTTATTATATTTGACATTTGTCTTGAACTGGTTGATTTTATTACAAGTATTTATGGAATTGACTCTCCATTGTTTTGGAGAAAATAAAGAATATCTCATGCATCCTATTAGTAGGTAATTGATCTTTTAAATATCCTTCGAAAATGCATTGTTGTTGTATTTAATAATATTTGTGATGATTTCTGAAATTTCAACATTAAATCTTAGATCAAACACGGATAACTTTATTCAAATCTGATTGGCCAGGATCGGGTATGAATGAGATGTTGATCATGGAAACGAAATATACTGGCTTACCTTCCTTGGTGAAGGTCGTGCGATACCTGGATACACATAGGTATATAAAGTCAACACTGTGTTGTCATGTGGTCTTTTTATCTATTAATTTTGTTTTCCATTTCCATGTAGTACCGAAATTGTATTGATACGTAATTCGATGAAAAAATTGTATATAGGTTACGGTTATTGAACATTATAATAGATCTACAGTGAATGATGGAGCATTATCGACTGTGACGTTACATAGCCATCCCATTTTCTTCACAAGTCAACAATAACGGATGTCTGTTTCCTTCTTATAAACACTTTTCATTGCATACAGTAGCTGTTTAGATATTTTCTTTTCATGAATCCCAAGAAACGTCTATGTAACGAAGTGTTTGACCTGTGGTTAAAAACATCATCTTCGATAAATTAAATTTCGACTTCAATAATGACCAATCGGATACAATGACAGTTTACGAGAATTTTACCACACAATTCTGTCGTAAACATCTTCACCTTGCATCTACAGTAAAGGATGAATTTAGTCCATCAATGTATATCCATCAACTTGTATGTATAAGAAGTAGCCATTTCAATTCCAAAAAATTACAATTTATTTACATAACGTTATCGTTTGCTGAAGGGGAGATGGGGAACATCAACTAAAATGTATTGAATAATGCATCAATAAAATCTTATTGTTAATGTCTAAAACTCTGTAGTGACATGTACATGCGAATGTATACAATCTAAGATAAAAGAAAAATGGAATAAAATTTTATGTTAGACATGTTAAAAATGCATATTGGACAGCGCGTATTTATAAAACAGACGGACGTTGAAATAATTTTACTCAAAATACTCCTCTGATTACTCTAAATACGCATTGGAAAACACTCTCGTAATATAAAAGTTTTATGTTGGGCTATGTGGCCTAAAATGCTGATGGAATAAACATGCATTTTCTCTTATTTGCAGCCTAATTTTCAGAATGGAAGCACGTTTACGTATTCGTTATCCACTGTAATTTACTAAGTGTCTACACATTTCAAAGATACTTGTTTATATGAACTTCAGCTACATGTATAACAATAAGACTTATAATGAAAGGTTTCCATGTTTGAATATTTCAAACAAAAGTCCGTTTTAAAACACATTTTTATTTCACTCTAAACTATTAAGTTTCAGTTAGAAATGCATGCCTATGATCCGCGTATTGCAGTCGTTGCAACTTATTTTCCTTCTTTACACACCACTAGTAACACGCTGTAGGGTGACCACGTATTGTTTACGACAGAATACTGTGGTAACATTCTTGTCAACAGCCATTCAATCCGATTGGTCAGTGCTGCCTTTGGTATGGTCGGGTACTCTGCTTGATATGCAAAATGCTGTTCATTTCATTGAAACCAAACGGCCATTCGATGACTAAGATAGTAATCATGGTATTGAAATGTCGCATGCGCAGTAAAGCGAACTGTCATGCTGTTGTTTGAATGACAACAATACTGTGTGTCTATCCTTGAGCAATATGGTCCAGGTCATTGAACGACCGGACTAGGTATTTTGGGCTCCTCTCGTCAACTTTAATAAAAAATTCGGCCTTCACTTGTCCAAAAGGAATACACAGATTTTGTGTGCGCAGGTTTGCTTTTTTCAACTCCTGGACAATGCTTTGTCGATATCTGGTCAGATCTTCCGTCATGAATGTAGAAGTGCTTTTGATTTTGCGCTTTTCGGATTCCACTTTATTTTTCAATTTCTATTTTTGAAGCGACATCAAGTCTGATAGTTTCCATTTCTGGTGGGTTTGCCTATAGGTGTGATTGAAATATATCGTCCTTGATCATATCGATGCTGAGCATTGACGTGCACAGGTTGATCTCATTAGAATCAGTATCCAGACGCATAATTTGGTTTCAAGGCAGTTGTGGAAACTCAAAGAAATTCTTCTGACATATTGCTCTCAGTCATAGAGATTCTTTTAAGTACCATATTTGTTTTTGTAGATCAAAATTGGATTCATAGCTTTATTTAATTGTTTTCTGAAGTCAATAATTTCTTCTGTTTTTTAGTGATGCAGGCGAGGCTTTGAAAGGCTGATTGCGCTGCCTTTTGAAAAGTGGTATCAATGATATCAATGTTATCAATGATAGGTACAAGTTGGTTCATGAAGGATAAATCACACCTGGATGAATAAATAAGTCCTGGTGGGCTGTATGTTTGACCCCCAGATTAAATAAGAGGTGTTTCAGGAGGTATGTTTGTATCAATAGGTAAGGGAAAAATATATATATAAAAATATTGGCGTGATTAAGATTTGAACCGGATCTGGGTGGTGTGGTTGTGTTTGGTGGACGACATTCTTATCCATTGTGCCATGAACATTTGCTATTGCGCAGAGCATAATAGAATATTCTGTGTGCTACAATTACCGACAGGGTTCATTTTACAATATGTCTCTAAACATTTAGCATTCTTAATTTTTTTCAGCATTGCCTTGACCTATCACGATAGACATTTGGGGCCGGATATTACCTGACTTAGTTAGGTTTGTGGATATTGCATATTCGCAATTTTTTTTCCATTTTGACCATTCACTATTAAGAATCAATATATGGTTGTGTTTTTGTTTAGAAACAGACACACTGGATTATAGCGACAAGCACATTGTATCTCCTTTCATATACAGTGTTGATATAAAACAATATTTTAAAAGATGGGATCTGCTATTTGTTTTGAAAAAAAAACCATCAAATTTTATATTTCTTAATTTTATTAACTATGCTTTCTGAAGTGCATCATTTGTAACCGGATGTAAAAATAAAAAAATGAGACCCAATCCTGCCGATTTTAATCGAAAAGATTTTATGTCCTAGCGTGAAATTATGTCGTTCAATAGCTGTCAATTCCACGTATATTAAATTTCACAGGATAATTCTACATGTGGATATTTGTTGATGCATGTTTATCAAAGAGCGTTTTTAGAGGCCTCGAATATCCGGGGAGGGGGGGGGTGATTAGAACATATTTTTCGGGGCATATTTCTGCCCCCTATATGCAAGATAATGGATGTCAACATACAAGATAATTATGTTGACCTACAAGTTAGCAATCTTTTTAGATAAATCTAATATTAAAAATGGAAAATTTCGTTCCTAACGCCAGTATCGTTCATCGTACATGCAAGATGCAATAAAAGTGTGGTGACACGTATGGATCGCCAAATTAACATAAACTCAAATAATTGAAGATATCTTCAATTATTTGAATATATCATCAATTCAATTATTGCTCTCTTTAATTGAATTAATGCGCGCATTAAATCAATTATTGCTCTCATCAAATGAATTAATGCGCGCTTCAATTCAATTATTGCTCTCATCAATTGAGTTAATGCGCGCATCAATTGAATTGATGAGAGCAATAATTGATTTAATGCGCGCATTAATTCAATTATTGCTCTCTTCAATTCAATTGATGAGCGCATTAATTCAATTAATGAGAGCAATAATAGATTTGATGCGCGCATTAATTCAATTATTGCTCTCTTCAATTCATTTGATGAGAGCATCAATTTAGTAGAAATATTGCTCGCAATAATTAATTTAGAGCTTCGTATAAATAATTTGATGATCTCTTTAATTCCATTGAAGATTTCTTTAAATCATTTACAATTCTTTTGTATAAGGAATGAATGCGCGCATCAATTCTTTTAAAGAGAGCAACAATTCAATTAAAGATATCATTAATTCAATTGTGGATATGTTGAATCGAAGATATCTTTAATTATATAGTTGCTCTCTCTAAAAGAATTATTGATCTCTTCAAATGAATTAAAGATATCATTAATTCAATTGAAGAGAGCAATAATTGAATTAATGCGCGCATTAAATCAATTATTGCTCTCATCAAATGAATTAATGCGCACATCAATTCAATTATTGCTCTCATCAATTGATTTAATGCACGCATTATATCAATCATTGCTCTCTTCAATTGAATTGTAGCGCGCATCAATTCAATTGTTGATATCATCAATTCATTTGAAGAGATCATTAAATCAATTAAAGCGCGCATCAAATCAGCTGAAGAATTAATGCTATCATCAATTCAATTAATGCGCGCAATAATTCAGAATTGAAGATATCATTAATTATTTGAAGAGATCTTTAATTCAATTGTTTCGCGCATCAAATGAATTGATGATATCTTCAAATAATTGAAGATATCTTCAATTATTTGAGTTTATGTTAATTTGGCGCTCCATAGACACGCGACTTATTTATTTCAACATGCGAGGCATTTACGTAAATATTCGATATATTAATGCCAACATGCGAGAAAATTATGTTGACATGTGACTTATTGATGTCGACATGCAAGATACATATACTGATATTATTTATATCTATCTTCACTTACTAGACGAGTCGCATTCATATAAGCATTCTGTATGTCAACATAATTATCTCGCATATTGACATAAATGAGTCAGATGTTAACATAATTATCTTGCATGTTGACATGTAAACGAGTCGCATGTTAACATAAATAAGTTGCATATCTATATAAATACATTGGATAAATATGTTGCATGTTGTTACGATGACGGATACTGGCGTTAATAAGTAAATTCATATACATTAAGAATAGATTCTCTGAAAAGATTGGTAACGTGCATGTCAACATAATCATCTTGCATGTAGACATAATCTATGGTGGCATATTTCTGCCCCTGTATAGAAGTTATTTTTCTATAATTATGTGTATATGCAAGATAAATATGTTGACATGCAGGATAATTATGTTAACATGCAACATAACTATGATATTGATCACGGTTCGTTATCTTCGCCTTTCATAACTATATTGACATGGAAGAAAAATGTTATCAGATAAGAATTTGTAAAATATTCCAAAATTATCAAATAAGTACGGAAACGTATAACCGCCTCCTATTGTTGTGTTGTACCTCAAAACGGCAAAATAAAATTAGTGTTATCTTCCAATGAAATGTTTATAACGTCAAAATTATGTCGACTTGTACAGGGAAATCAGAAAAAATCGATACACCTTGGATGATTTTACCGCCCTCTTCCAGCTTTATTAACTTGAATCATGTCACGATACCTTTTTTGCGTAATAATATTTGCTGCAACAACAACAACAAAAAAATGAGTAGAAATATTCTCGCAATTTTATACAAGGAGAATTAATCATGTCGATATCATACCGTTTTTCAGGTTTTACGTCCATATTTTGATAACTTTTTGTCTGTTAATGAGGAATGTCAATTTGAGTTTGTCGTCTAAATTTTGAGCAACAATTTCATTGTATTTCAACTCTCACATACTAGTACAGTGTATATAATTATAGAGCTTTACAAATACTAAGTACCTGCAAAACTGGATTGTACATGGAATTGTTTTTCATATGAAGTTAAAATAGTTATAAATTAGACAAGAAAATTTCGGAATGAATAGAAATAAGTACATGTATTTGTAGGGCAGACAAAACTATTTTTTTTTTAAATGGCCCTACGGACAATATTGGGGGTTGGGGGGTTATCAATAGTGAGTGGTCTATGAACGTCTTCCCCTTCACCCAAATAAAAAAAGTCTGGATCCACATTTGACATTCAACCAATAGCAACAAAATTAAGGAGATCTATTTAGAACATTTTCAATGTTATTTCAATATTTTCTAGTTCCAGGGGAGGATGCAACAATTTTTGAGGGGGGGGGGTCCATGGTGATCCCACACTCATACATAGAATCATACACACAGGAAGAGAAAAATACTCCTTTTGATGATTTATTTAACATAGTTCCTTCAGAAAATGGTCCGAAAATGGCAAACGAAAGTTCGCTATAATCTTCCGATAATATCAAATTGAAACCTCACATGTGACTTATCGTATAAATTGAAGTAGAATATACTTTCATTCACTTGTAAATGAACATGCTTTGTGATAGACTTTTTGTTTGTAAATTTGTAAGCATTGTTGTGTGGGTGGGTAAGTAGTGAAGGTAAACAGATGAAAGCAAATGAGCGAGACTCTATCTAACGGGTAGAATTAGTGCAGAGATTGCCAAGTAATTTTGAACTACTTTTTTTATTCAAACTCACTAGACATTTATTTCATAAATTACAGTACTCTCTCTCTCTCTCTCTCTCTCTCTCTCTCAGGGGGGTCCAACCCATACCCACCCACTATGGTAGTTATTCGAGGGTCAATTATGCTGTAAATAAGTACATTTATGAGTCTTCAAGTTTTATCGAACATCTTATTTGTGCCATGGATGTTGATCATTACTGTTTATGATAGTGATAATATGATTAGACATTACAGCTGAGTTAATGGTTATGGTTGTGAACCAAATTTATATCTGTGAAAAAATCATAATTATCCTATGCCGAGTAACAATAAAAATTGTTCCGTGTACTTAAATATTTAAGTTCTTTCTGGCGGCTGGAGTCTGCATGTCGAAAAGACAAAAGTGGATGGCTCAAGCAAGTTTTTCTGATCAAAGTTTGTCAATCGTTCTGTCTCTCTATGATAGCTTCTTGTATTTTCGAGTTCTTCTATAGTACAACTTGGTCACTCCTAACTAAACTCGCCACAAAGCATCTTGAAGTTTATTTGAGTGAAGCCTCCCCCCACCCCCCACCCCTATTAAGGCAGTTTATTAAGAAATACCAATAATATGTTGAGATCATTTAAAAAATCGTCTTCACTGGAAGGAGTGGGGCAGAAAACTCGAACACCATTTCAGAGATTTCTTATGTAGTGAAGATTCAAGATGGTTCAATTCGAAAGTCGCACTTTTAAGATGGGCCCATAAAGGAGTTCAAATGTTTTATATGGGAAACATATTTTAAAATCTTTCTCTCACCTACAATGTTACAACATGCCACATTAACATCCTCAAATAAAATCCAAATGTATAAATTCGAATCAAATCGCACGAGTCTAGGCTGGATTCACAATGGGGGTCCAAAGTTTAACATATAGAAGAATACAGGAAAAGATCTTTTAGATAATCTTCTTCTTCTGAAGAAGAAGAAGAAAAAGACTACAAATTCCCAAATTTACATGCAAGCATCTGCGGATGATCTTAGAATCTCATCAAAACCGGAATAGACGGTGTGACGTCAAACTTATTGATTTTTATGGTCTTGAATACAAAAGAGTTCCACATTATGGCAGCCTCTATAGATAGCGGGAATTTCAATTTTTAACGTTTTCAAATTAGTACTGAAGCTTATCTAGGCCGTATATCAAAAGAATAGTATGGCAAATCTTTATCATATAATTAATCCTATCATTTATCCTGTAAATTTTTTTGGGGTTGCCTTTCCCTTTAAGAAAAGAATCAAATTTACATAAGTCAAAATCCCTAGGGCAGGGACCACCAAAAAGGGGTTCAAAGTCTAATAGAATAATATGTTGAAAAAATTAGAACCCCAACAAGAGCTAGCAGGCTAAAAAAATTAAGTTTCGATAGGGCAGTTATTTGGGGTTTCCAATACCGAAACATGGATTTTCTTGGTACACTCGGAGGTAGCATCACTTGTCAGCAATTCCTCTTACATCACTGAAGGCAATAAATTTAAATTTTCTCAGAATCTTTATTACAGAATGACATTTTACACTTCTTAATTTTTGTGTACATCAGGGAGATATTTGGTGTTTCCTGTAGCAAAACTTTGCTATTTTAAATTCTTAAAAGCTTATTCAAAACGTTTCCCTGGGGCCAAGGTGGAACCACATCAGGAGTCCGAGTTTAAATTGATTTATATATGGAACAAGTTCACCTTGATCATCCTTCTACAATGGAGCTTTACAGCTAGTATGTGAGAGGTGAAATAAAGTGACATTGTTGCTCAAAATTTGGACGACAAATTCAAATTGACATTCCTTTTTAACAGACAAGAAGTTATCAAAATATGGACGTAAAACCTGAAAAACGGTATGATATCGACATGATTATTTCTCCTTGTATAGAATTGCGAGAATATTTCTACGCATTTTTTTTTATTGCAGAAAATATTATTACGCAAAAAAAGGTACCATGACATGATTCAAGTTAATAAAGCTGGAAAGGCGGTAAAATCATCCAAAGTATATCGATTTTTTCTGATCTCCCTGTACAAGTCGACATAATTTTGACGTTATAAACATTTCATTGGAAGATAACACTAATTTTATTTTTCCGTTTTGAGGTATAACACAACAGGAGGCGGTTATACGGTTCCGTAATCTTTACATTTCTTTTCTTAAATCATATCCGTGTCAATACGTTTTGGTTGACTTGATACAGTTTTTCTCACCAACAGAAAAAAGAAGTTTTGAACAATGAATCTTTTTTGGTAAATATATTTCTATCGGTACATGTATGTTTAGACTTTCGATGATTTAATGAAATATTAAGTTATGACGAATGCCTTTAACCGTGACAAACCCTTTAACACGTTAGCTAACAACCAGGAGCATTTACATAGCTCTACAAGAGAAATTATCGAAAAAGTTGTTGTTTAGCTTTATCAAATTATATTTTCGTATCAGATTTTTATTAGCATTGAAATGTTTATTAATAACTGTTTAGTATTTTTAGAAAGTGAATAGAATATAGATTAGGAAATTCATCCCTTTATGTGTTTGTTATCAATTATCTAGGGGATGTGATTAAAAGCAAGAAAAACGCCTTAATTCCTGTCTGTTGTTTTTATTATGCAGATGGAATGATAATTAAAGATTAAATGGATGAATATATACATCTACTAAGAGCAAGAAAAATATTTCAGGAAAATTTTCAGTTGGAGATTCAATAAGTAGGTAATTGATGTTTTAAATATCCTTTGAAAGTGCATTGTTGATGTATTTAATAACATTTGTGATGATTTCTGAAATGTCAGCATTAAATCTTAGATCAAACACGGATAACTTTATTCAAATCTGATTGGCCAGGATCGGGTATGAATGAGATGTTGATCATGGAAACGAAATATACTGGCTTACCTTCCTTGGTGAAGGTCGTGCGATACCTGGAAACACATAGGTATATAAAGTCAACACTGTGTTGTCATGTGGTCTTTTTATCTATTAATTTTGTTTTCCATTTCCATGTAGTACCGAAATTGTATTGATACGTAATTCGATGAAAAAATTATATATAGGTTACGGTTATTGAACATTATAATAGATCTACAGTGAATGATGGAGCATTATCGGCTGTGACGTTAAATAGCCATCTCATTTTCTTGACCAGTCAACAATAACGGATGTCTTTTTCCTTCTTTTAAACACTTTTCATTGCATACAGTAGCTTGTTAGATATTTTCTTTTCATGAATCCCAAGAAACGTCTATGTAACTAAGTCAAAACTAGGAAAATAGATTTTTGTCCTTGTAGGTTAGACTGGGTTTTTTGTTTTAACGTGTTAAACACGTATAATGGGAAGCGATTAATACACATGCATCCTTTGTTTGACCTGTGGTTAAAAACATCATATTCCATCAATTAAATTTTGATATCACTAATGACCGACTAATCGGATTGCATGACAGTTTACGGCGTTTTAAAATACATTTTTATTTCACCCTAAATTATTACGTTTCTGTTAGAAATGCATGCCTATGATCCGCGTATTGCAGTCTATGCAACTTATTTTCCTTCTTTACAGACCACTAGTAACACGCTGTAGGGTGACCACGTATTGTTTACGACAGAATACTGTGGTAACATTCTTGTCAACAGTCATTCAATCCGATTGGTCAGTGCTGCCTTTGGTATGGTCGGGTACTCTGCTTGATATGCAAAATGCTGTTCGTTTCATTGAAACCAAACGGCCAATCGATGAGTAAGATGGTAATCATAGTATAAAAATGTCGCATGCTCAGTGAAACGAACTGTCATGCTGTTGTTTGAATGATAACAATACTGTGTAGCTATCCTTGAGCAATATGGTCCATTGAGCGACCGGAATAGGATTTTTGGGCTCCTCTCGTCAACTTTAATAAAAATTTACCCGTCACTTGTCCAGAAGGAATACACAGATCCTGTGTGCGCAGGTTTGCTTTTTTCAACTCCTGGACAATGCTTTGTCAATATCTGGTCAGGTCTTCCGTCATGGATTTAGAAGTGCATTTGAGTTTGCGCTTTTTGGAGTCCACTTAATTTTTCAATTTCTATTTTTGAAGCGACATATGATCTGATAGTTTCCATTTCTGGTGAGTTTGCCTAAAGGTGTAATTGAAATGTATCGGCCTAGGTCAGATCAACGCTGAGCATTGACGTGCACAGGTTGATGACAATAGCATCAGTATCCAGACGCATAATTTGGTTTCAAAGCAGTTGTGGAAACGCAAAGAAATCCTTCTGACATATTCCTCGAGGTCATGTAGTGATTATTGAATACCACGTTTGTTTTTGTAGATCGAAATTGGATTCATAAGCTTTATTCAATTGTTTTCTAAAGTCAATAATTTCGTCTGCTTTTTAGTGATGCATGTAAGGCATTGAAAGGCTGATTGGACCGCCTTTTGAATAGTGGGTGCGATAACGCTATCAATAATAGACACAAGTTGGTTCATGAAGGATAAATCACACATGGATGAATAAATAAGTCTTGATAGAGTGTATGTTTGACCAACCAGATTGAATAAGGTGTTTCAGGAGGTATGTTTGTATCAATAAGTAAGGGAGAAAAAGACAAAAACAAAACATTGGCGTGATTAAGATTTGAACCGGGTCTGGGTGGTGTGGTTGTGTTTGGTGGGCGATGGCCTTATCCACTGTGTCATGAGTATTTGCTATTGCGCAGAGCATAATAGAATATTCTGTGTGCTACAATTAACCGACAGGGTTCATTTTATCAATATGTTTGTAAACATTTAGCATTCTTATAGTATTTCAGCGTTGTCTTGACCTATCATGGTGGCCATTTGGGGCCGGATATTACATGCCTTGCTTAGGTTTGTGGACTGCATATTCGCAATTTATTTTCCATTTTGACCATTCACTATTAAAACTCAATATATGGTCTTTCTTTTTTATTTTTTTTATTTTTAGAAACAGACACATTGGATTATAACGACAAGCACATTGTATCTCCTTTCATATACAGTGTTGATAACAATATTTTAAAGGATGCGATCTGCTATTTGTTTTGAAAGAAAAAATTCAAATTTGATATTTTTAAATTTTATTCACTATGCTTTCCGAAGTGCATCATTTGTAACCAGATGTAAAAATAAAGAATGGAACCTAATTCTACCGATTTTAATAGAAAAGATTTTATGTCCTGGCCTGATATTATGTCGTTCAATAACTGCCAATTACACGTATGTTGAAATTTTCAGGATAATGCAGCATGTTGATATTTGTTGATTCATGTTGATCCAAGATCGTTTCTGGAGGTCTGGAATATCGGGGGTGGGGTGGGGGTTAGAACATATTTATGGTGGCATATTTCTACCCCCTACATGCAAGATAATGGATGTCAACATACAAGATAAAAAGTTGACCTACAAGTTACCAATCTTTTTAGATAAATCTGATTTTAACACTGGAAAATGTCCTTCCTAACGCCAGTATCTTTCAGCGTACATGCAAGATGCAACAGAATTATGGTGACACGTGACTTATTTATTTCAACATGCGAGGCATTTACGTAAATATTCGATTTATCAATGCCAACATGCGAGAAAATTATGTTGACATGTGACTTATTGATGTCGACATGCAAGATACCTATAATGACATTATATCTATCTTCACTTACTAGACGAGTAGCATTCATATTAGTATGCCGTATGTCAACATAATTATCTCGCATATTGACATAAATGAGTCACGTGTCAAAAGATAAGTCACGTTTCATAATAATTATCTCGCATGTTGACATGTAAATGTCTTGCATGTCAACATTAGTAAGTTGCATTTCTACATATTTATATCCCATAAATAAGTCGCATATTAACATAATTATATCACATAAATAAGTCCCATATTAACATAATTGCATTGAATGAATTAGTCACGTGTTAACATAATTACATCGTATAAATAAATCACCTGTTGACATAATTACATCGCATAAAAATGTCACGTGTTAACATAATCATATCGCATAAATAAGTCGCCTGTTAACATAATTACATCACATGAATAAGTCGCATGTTAATATAATTACATCGCATAAATACGTCGCCTGCTAACATAATTACAGCGGATAAATACGGCGCATGTTAACGCAATTATATGGCATAAACAAGTCACGTGTTAACATAAATACATCGCATTAATAAGTCACGTGTTAAAATAATTACATCGCATAAATTAGTCACATATCAACGCAATTATATTGCATAGATAAGTCACATGTTAACATAATTACATCGCAGAAATAAGTCACATGTAACATAATTATATCGCATCAATAAGTCATAGGTTAACATAATAACATCGCATAAATAAGTCACATGTTAACATAATTATATCGCATAAATACGGTGCATGTTAACGTAACTATGTTGATACGATTACGGATACTGGTGTTAGTAAGTAAATCTATAAATATTACGATTAGATTCTCAAAAAAGATTGGTAACTTGCATGTCAACATAATCATCTTGCATGTATAAAAATCTATGGTGGCATATTTCTGCCCCTGTATGCAAGTTAATTTTCTATGATTTATGTGTATATGCAAGATAAATATGTTTACATGCTGGATAATTATGTGAACATGCAACATAACTATGAGATTGATCACTGTCCGTTATCTTCGCCTTTCATAACTATATTGACATGCAAATGTTATCCGATAAGAATTTGTAAAATATTTCACAATTATCAAATAACGTCCATATGTCGCTTCCAACTTGCTAGATGCAACTTATTATTGTTGACATGCAACTTGATTATGTTGACATGCAAGGTAAAAAAAAAGTTGCATGTCGACATAGATAAGTTGCATGTCGACATATTTACCTTAAATATCGACAGAAATAAGTTGAATGTCGAGATATCTATCTCGCATGTCAACATAATTAAGTTGCATGTCAACATAAATAAGTTCCATCTAGCATGTTGGAAGTCACATGTGGGCAATATTTGATAATTCTTGAAAATTTATCATATTCTTATTTGATTATATTTTTCTTGAATGTTGATATATTTATGTTACATGAGGACATAATTATCTTTCATGCCAACATAATCTATAGACAAATAAATGGCAAATAGGAGGCAGAAATCTGCCACCATATTAATCATCTGGCATATCGATATAATTATTTTTGCATGTCAACATAATTATCTCGCATGTAGACATAATTAGTTTGCTTGAAGTGTGAAGATAATGAAGAGTGATCAATCTCGTAACTATGGTGTCCTATTTCTGCCTCCTATTTGCAAGTTTTTTTCCCCATAGATTATGCTGAGATGCAAGGTAATTATGTCAACATGCAACATAAATATGTCATCATGCAAAAAATATACATAATCAGATAAGAATTTAGAAACTTTTCAATAATTATCAAATATCGCCCACATATGACTCCCAACATGCTAGATGCAACTTATGTTGACAGGCAACTTATTTATTTCGACATACTAGATGAATATGTTGACATGCAACTTATTTACGTCGACATGCATTTTTTATGTGAACTTGCGATATAAATATGTCAACATGAAACTTATTTATGTCGACATGCGATATAAATATGTCAACATGAAACTTATTTATGTCGACATGCAAGATAAATATCGACGTGCAACTTATTCATGTCGACATGCAACTTATTTATGTCAGCATGCGAGATAAATATGTCAATGTGCAACTTATTAATGTCGACATGCAACTTATTTATGTCGATATACAACTTATTTATTTTGACTTGCGAGATGATTATGTTGACATGCAACTGATTTATGGTGACATGCAGGATAAGTATGTCGACATGCAGCTTATTAAATGTATGTCAACAAAAATAGGTTGCATGTAGACATAATTATATCGTATGCCAACAAAAATAAGTTGTATGTCAGCAAAAATAAGTTGCATGTCAGCATCGATAAGTTGGATGTCAACAAAAATAAGTTGTATGTCAACATAAATAAGTTCCATATCGACATAAATATCTTGCATATCTGCATGATTATCTCGCATGTCAACATAATTAAGTTACAGGTCAACAATAATAAGTTGCATTTAGCGTGTTAGAAGTCACGTGTGGGCGATATTTCATAATTTTGAAGTATCTCGCATATTCTTATTTGATTGCATTTTTCTTGCATGTCAACATAGTTTTGTTGCATGTTGATATGATTATCCTGCATGTCGACATATTTATCTTGCATTTAGACATAAATTATAGAATAATAACTTGCATATACGGGGCAGAAATATGTCCTTGGGGGTCTCTACAGCCCAGTAGCTAATTACTTTGTTACTAGTATGAAATTACGGATATATATTTAATTGCTGGGATAAAATTTAGAAATTCAATTCAAAAGTAAGGATTAAATCTCCCTCCTGCATAGCTCTGATCCTTGGACGAATTTGGCTCCAGTTTTTGGCACTCTAGATTTCCTTTCAGCTCTTACAAGTTTATTTTTATTTCGAATTTACAAAATTTCGGCTTGAACATCATTGAAGAGACATTATTTGTCGAAATGCGCATCTGGTGCATCAAACTTGGTACCGTATAAGTATTTTTTACATACCGCCTATACGCAATACAAAACAAAGAATTGGGCAAACATAGACCCCTGGATATACCAGAGGTAGGAAGAGGTGCATAGGAGGAGTAAACATCCCCTGTCGACCGGTCATACCCGCCGTGAGTCATATATCTTGATCAGGTAGACGGAGTTATCCGTAGTTAAAATCAGTGTGCCAAGAACGGTGTAACAATCGGTATGAAATACGTCAGACAGCATTTGACCCAATGATAGACTGTATTAGCAAACTAGATCGTTGAAACGACCATAGAATTTGCAAAATACTGACTTTAAACGAGACTGTGAAACCCCTGCACCATCAACGTGTTTGTCAGTAGCCTGCTTCGATTTAAAGCACAAGCAGAACAAGCTCTTGCGTATCGAATCAGTTGAAAGATATAAACATCATATGCAGGAGATAATGGAATATTGCTACATAAATATGGGAAGTTGACGATGGAGAAGCTAAAATCATCCCGTTTGCCATAAAGTTGGGTTGTTAGTTTGCCGTTACTATCTACTTTCAATAAAATATCTAGTATGAAGCAGAAGTGAACGACTCTGTGGTGTCTTTTATTTCAAGTTCACTGGGATATGTACAAATAACTATCTCGCATGTAGTCATACTTATATTGCATGTTGACATAATTTCCTCGCATGTTGACACAATTTATTTTGCATGAAGGGGGCAGAAATATGCCACCGTATATATTATCATTGTAATTTCTTTATTTGCTGCATAAATGTGAATTTCACCTCAAAACAATACAGATTTCCATGTTTACGTTGTGAAAAAAGGTTTGGTGGTGAAGTCTTTAAACGAGGAAATGAAAATTTCAGGCACTTCTTTTTCTTTTTTAAAATTTCTTTACAGTATTTGATTTATTGACAAATCAGTTATCAATTATTGAGGAGTTTCAACTGTCTCATTAAAAATCAGCATTACACAAATTCTAGATGTTCGCTAAACCATTTACCTTATTAAGAGATAGTTGCTCACGGCAAGTGTGATGGTTAAGAGGGGATGCTTACTCCTATCAAACTTAACCTACTTGGTACATCCAGGGCTCCATGTTTGCGCAATTCTTAATTTTGCATTCCATATAAATTATAGAATAATAACTTGCATCCACGGGGCAGAAATATATCCCTGAGGGTCTCTACAGCCCAGTAGCTAAGTACTTCGTTACTAGGTTGAAAATACGGATGTATATTTAATTGCTGTTACAAAATTTAGAAATTCATTTCAAAATTAAGGATTATCTCCCTCATGCATAGCTCTTATCCTTGGACGAATTTGGCTCCACTTTTTTGGCTATATTTAGCTCTAAAACTTCATAGTTATTTCGGATTTCAAAGATTTCGGTTGAGCATCACTGAAGAGACATTATTTGTCGAAATGCGCATCTGGTGCATCAAAATTGGTACCGGATAAGTTTTACATATAAGAGTTATGAAATTGATCACTTTTCGTTATCTTCCCCTTTTCATATGTATATAGACAAGAGAAAACGAAATGATCTTCCAAAGAAATTTATTTGAATAATGAATATGCATCTAATTCCAGATAATCTCTATATAACCCATCGACTATTGACACAAAATATCACATCTAATTTCAGTTCGAAGAAACATTCAAAATACAATAGAGACAATGTCAAACATGGATTTAAGATATGATTCTGATGATTATTCAGTCAGAAACATGGGCTTGAAAATTTTGTCTTTCTTTTCACTGAGTATCATAGCAATATTCGGACTCCTCTAACAATCTGGACATTCCCAGCGGATTCTGACGTGACACACCCCATACCCCTTTCGGTGAGTTCCCCTGATCATGTTGTTGAATGCCATGTACAAAGTGTTGGCGCTATCGTTGGGGTCCTGTCCATTGAGAGCAAAACCGCATTTGTGACATTCTTTCATCTCAAATCCCTGGTCATTCTTGATCCTGACGTAATTGTTGGCCGCAAACATCGTGACTCGTGTAACGCCTGGCGCCAAAAGGGTGTTTAACCATTCAGTTTTCTCTGTTTTGCAAAAATCCGACTTGTATCCCAAGATCCTAGGATAGTATCCCATGATTTCAGCATCATGTTTCGTATCTCCATAATCGCCACCTAATTGAAGACAGTCAAAATTAACACAAACAATAAAATAAAAACAATCTCTTAAATCCTACACAGGATACGAAATAGAGAACGACTCCAGGTAACACCAAATGTGGATGAGGAGCCTGAGAGATATCAAACCTATGTATAATTCAGTAATCGGAAAAGGATAAAAAAGCAATATCAAATGATATAATATTGATAAACTTGCGCTTACCCCAACCATCGTTGCTAGGGCTATCTCCCACGTTGAACATGTAACCCCTCCGTCGTTTTCCCAGAAACATGTCGATTCTGAGCATGCGCTGTCCACACGTGGGGAAGGAAACACACTGTTGCCAATCAGACAGGCAGTCAGAAACGTTTTGGAATTTAGCTGTGAGATCAGCCATTACTCCACACTCCATGTTTGCTGACGGTGAGGTTGTAAATGTAGGTGTAGATACACCTTCCACTTTTCCTATGAAAACCCCCCTCGTGAGATCAATGGACATGCTGTTACGTCTTGGGCAGCAAGGTTTCCTCCATAACGTGGCCGTGGGTAAAGGTTTCAAAAGATGATCTTCAATGACTTCAAAATACAGTATTAATGAGAAAATCTCTCACAGAGAGAGAGAGAGAGAGAGAGAGAGAGAGAGAGAGAGAGCATGGATTATGAAAAATTTCGCAGAGCGAGCTTACCAATATTGTCCTTTGCCAGTCCTTGGCAGACACAGCCCAACAAAAAGGCCAAGGCCACTGATGACATATACATTTTCACTGTTGCTTTTGAACTCTGCAATTAAATAGAAATTTGGTACATTTGTATAAATTCAAGAGAAATAAGGTATTCATTGGATATAATATTGCCATAATGTGTTACAAAAACTGATAATTATATTTCCAATAACTTTCCAAATTGTAATGCTAGTCATTTCCTCATGAATGCAATTGTTAACAACGCGCCTAGGAATCTTGATCAATATAGTATACGTCTATTTCAACGACTGTGATTCCCAGAGAGATCAAAGTCAAATGTATATGTAAATAATAAGTTTCATTTTCAAAATATATGAACATCGTGACAGTAGATATGCTATTATTACACTCACCTTATAAGCCTCAGGTAGTCTTCTGTAAACTTTGCTATACCCCTTGTCGTTGAGATTCTGACTTATATAACTCACAAGTATGATTTGTTTTGATGCCCCCGCACCTTTCTCACCCGGAATAGACCAATAGAATCTTTACATTTCTTTCCTTAAATCACATCCGCGTCCATGCGTTTTGGTTGACTTGATACGTAGCCTGTGGAGTGGATCTCGGTCTAAATCATTATCTTTCGAACGATTGATCACACTTTTCTCACCAACAGAAAAATGAAGTTTTCAACAATGAATCTTTTTTGGTAAATATATTTATATGGGTATGTTAAGACTTTCGATGATTTAATGAAATATTAAGTTATGACGAATGCCTTTAACCGTGACAAACCCTTTAACACGTTAAATAACAACCAGGAGCATTTACATAGCTCTACAAGAGAAATTATCGAAAAAGTTGTTGTTTAGCTTTATCAAATTATATTTTCGTATAAGATTCTTATTAGCATTGAAATGTTTATTAATGACTGTTTAGTATTTTTAGAAAGTGAATAGAATATAGATTAGGAAATTCATCCCTTTATGTGTTTGTTTTCAATTATCTAGGGGGTGTGATTAAAGACAAGAAAAACGCCTTTATTCCTGTCTGTTGTTTTTATTATGCAGATGGAATGATAATTAAAGATTAAATGGATGAATATATACATCTACTAAGAGCAAGAAAATATTTCAGTAAAATTTTCAGCTGGAGATTCAATAGACATACATGTATTAAATTTGATTTTTTTCACGTATGATATGAAAATTTGAAAAACGCTTAGAATTTGCTAGAATACATTTGGTGTTTGTTAACACAGACAATTTGTTCCCCGAATGTTGATTAATGAGATTAATGTGCGCTTTTTGTTACTGATTGGTAACGGTCCTTTTCGACCCTAAATGATCAAGAAATGAAATATCAAGGGGTAATTTAATTTTTGACAAGATATTTATTATATTCGACAATTGTCTGGAACTGATTGATTTTATTACCACTATTTATGGATTTGACTCTCCATTGCTTTGGAGAAAATAAAGAATATCTTCTGCATCCTATTAATAGGTAATTGATCTTTTAAATATCCTTCAAAAATGTATTGTTGATGTATTTAATATTTGTGATGATTTCTGAAATTTCAACATTAAATCTTAGATCAAACACGGATAACTTTATTCAAATCTGATTGGCCAAGATCGGGTATGAATGAGATCTTGATCATAGAAACGAAATATACTGGCTTACCTTCCTTGGTGAAGGTCGTGAGATACCTGGATACACATAGGTATATAAAGTCAACACTGTGTTGTCATGTGGTCTTTTTATCTATTAATTTTGTTTTCCATTTCCATGTAGTACCGAAATTGTATTGATACGTAATTCGATGAAAAAATTGTATATAGGTTACGGTTATTGAACATTACAATAGATCTACAGTGAATGATGGAGCATTATCGGCTGTGACGTTAAATAGTCATCCCATTTTCTTGAGCAATCAACAATAACTGATGTCTGTTTCCTTCTTTTAAACACTTTTCATTGCATACAGTAGCTGGTTAGACATTTTCTTTTCATAAATCCCAAGAAACGTCTATGTAACGAAGTCAAAACTAGGAAAATAGATTTTTGTCCTTGTAGGTTAGGTTGGGGTTTTTGTTTTAACGTGTTAAACACGTATAATGGGAAGCGATTAATACACATGCATACTTTGTTTGACCTGTGGTTAAAAACATCATATTCCATCAATTAAATTTTGATATCACTAATGACCGACTAATCGGATTGCATGACAGTTTACGGCGTTTTAAGATACATTTTTATTTCACCCTAAATTATTACGTTTCAGTTACAAATGCATGCCTATGATCCGCGTATTGCAGTCTATGAAACTTATTTTCCTTCTTTACACACCACTAGTAGCACGCTCTAGGGTGACCACGTATTGTTTACGACAGAATACTGTGGTAACATTCTTGTCAACAGCCATTCAATCCGATTGGTCAGTACTGCCTTTAGTTTGCTCGGGTACTCTGCTTGATATGCAAAATGCTGTTCATTTCATTGAAACCAAACGGCCAATCGATGAGTAAGATGGTAATCATGGTATAAAAATGTCGCATGCGCAGTGGAGCGAACTGTCATGCTGTTGTTTGAATGATAACAATACTGTGTATCTATCCTTGAGCAATATGGTCCATTGAGCGACCGGACTAGGATTTTTGGGCTCCTCTCGTCAACTTTTATAAAAATTTGCCCGTCACTTGTCCAGAAGGAATACACAGATCCTGTGTGCGCAGGTTTGCTTTTTTCAACTCCTGGACAATGCTTTGTCAATATCTGGTCAGGTCTTCCGTCATGGATTTAGAAGTGCATTTGAGTTTTCGCTTTTTGAAGTCCACTTAATTTTTCAATTTCTATTTTTGAAGTGACATATGATCTGATAGTTTCCATTTCTGGTGAGTTTGCCTAAAGGTGTAATTGAAATGTATCGTCCTAGGTCAGATCAACGCTGAGCATTGACGTGCACAGGTTGATGACAATAGCATCAGTATCCAGACGCATAATTTGGTTTCAAGGCAGTTGTGGAAACGCAAAGAAATCCTTCTGACATATTCCTCGAGGTCATGTAGTGATTTTTGAATACCACGTTTGTTTTTGTAGATCGAAATTGGATTCATAAGCTTTATTTAATTGTTTTCTAAAGTCAATAATTTCGTCTGCTTTTTAGTGATGCATGTAAGGCATTGAAAGGCTGATTGGACCGCCTTTTGAATAGTGGGTGCGATAGCGCTATCAATAATAGACACAAGTTGGTTCATGAAGGATAAATCACACATGGATGAATAAATAAGTCTTGATAGAGTGTATGTTTGACCACCCAGATTGAATAAGGTGTTTCAGGAGGTATGTTTGTATCAATAAGGGAGAAAAAGACAAAAACAAAACATTGGCGTGATTAAGATTTGAACCGGGTCTGGGTGGTGTGGTTGTGTTTGGTGGGCGATGGCCTTATCCATTGTGTCATGAGTATTTGCTATTGCGCAGAGCATAATAGAATATTCTGTGTGCTACAGTTAACCGACAGGGTTCATTTTATCAATATGTTTGTAAACATTTAGCATTCTTATAGTATTTCAGCGTTGTCTTGACCAATCATGGTGGCCATTTGGGGCCGGATATTACATGCCTTGCTTAGGTTTGTGGACTGCATATTCGCAATTTATTTTCCATTTTGACCATTCACTATTAAAACTCAATATATGGTGGGTTTTTTTTTTTGGTTTTTTTTTTTTTATAGAAACAGACACATTGGATTATAACGACAAGCACATTGTATCTCCTTTCATATACAGTGTTGATAACAATATTTTAAAGGATGCGATCTGCTATTTGTTTTGAAAGAAAAAATTCAAATTTGATATTTTTAAATTTTATTCACTATGCTTTCCGAAGTGCATCGTTTGTAACCAGATGTAAAAATAAAGAATGGAACCTAATTCTACCGATTTTAATAGAAAAGATTTTATGTCCTGGCCTGATATTATGTCGTTCAATAACTGCCAATTACACGTATGTTGAAATTTTCAGGATAATGCAGCATGTTGATATTTGTTGATTCATGTTGATCCAAGATCGTTTCTGGAGGTCTGGAATATCGGGGGTGGGGTGGGGGTTAGAACATATTTATGGTGGCATATTTCTACCCCCTACATGCAAGATAATGGATGTCAACATACAAGATAAAAAGTTGACCTACAAGTTACCAATCTTTTTAGATAAATCTGATTTTAACACTGGAAAATGTCCTTCCTAACGCCAGTATCTTTCAGCGTACATGCAAGATGCAACAGAATTATGGTGACACGTGACTTATTTATTTCAACATGCGAGGCATTTACGTAAATATTCGATTTATTAATGCCAACATCCGAGAAAATTATGTTGACATGTGACTTATTGATGTCGACATGCAAGATACCTATAATGACATTATATCTATCTTCACTTACTAGACGAGTAGCATTCATATTAGTATGCCGTATGTCAACATAATTATCTCGCATATTGACATAAATGAGTCACGTGTCAAAAGATAAGTCACGTTTCATAATAATTATCTCGCATGTTGACATGTAAATGTCTCGCATGTCAACATTAGTAAGTTGCATTTCTACATATTTATATCCCATAAATAAGTCGCATGTTAACATGATTATATCACATAAATAAGTCCCGTATTAACATAATTACATTGAATGAATTAGTCACGGGTTAACATAATTACATAGCATAAATAATTTATTTGTCAACATAATTACATCGCATAAATAAATCACCTGTTGACATAATTACATCGCATAAAAATGTCACGTGCTAACATAATTACATCGCATAAATAATTTACTTGCCAACATAATTACATCGCATAAAAATGTCACGTGTTAACATAATCATATCGCATAAATAAGTCGCCTGTTAACATAATTACATCACATGAATAAGTCGCATGTTAACATAATTACAGCGGATAAATACGGCGCATGTTAACGCAATTATATTGCATAAACAAGTCACGTGTTAACATAATTACATCGCATAAATAAGTCACATGTTAACATAATTATATCGCATCAATAAGTCATAGGTTAACATAATAACATCGCATAAATAAGTCACATGTTAACATAATTATATCGCATAAATACGGCGCATGTTAACGTAACTATGTTGATACGATTACGGATACTGGTGTTAGTAAGTAAATCTATAAATATTACGATTAGATTCTCAAAAAAGATTGATAACTTGCATGTCAACATAATCATCTTGCATGTATAAATATCTATGGTGGCATATTTCTGAACCCTGTATGCAAGTCATTTTTCTATGATTTAGGTGTATATGCAAGATAAATATGTTTACATGCTGGATAATTATGTGAACATGCAACATAACTATGAGAGTGATCACTGTCCGTTATCTTCGCCTTTCATATCTATATTGACATGCAAATGTTATCCGATAAGAATTTGTAAAATATTTCACAATTATCAAATAACGTCCATATGTCGCTTCCAACTTGCTAGATGCAACTTATTATTGTTGACATGCAACTTGATTATGTTGACATGCAAGGTAAAAAAGTTGCATGTCGACATAGATAAGTTGCATGTCGACATATTTACCTTAAATATCGACAGAAATAAGTTGAATGTCGAGATATCTATCTCGCATGTCAACATAATTAAGTTGCATCTCAACATATATAAGTTCCATCTAGCATGTTGGAAGTCACATGTGGGCAATATTCGATAATTTTTGAAAATTTATCATATTCTTATTTGATTATATTTTTCTTGAATGTTGATATATTTATGTTACATGAGGACATAATTATCTTTCATACCAACATAATCTATAGACAAATAAATGGCAAATAGGAGGCAGAAATCTGGCACTATATTAATCATCTGGCATATCGACATAATTATTTTTGCATGTCAACATAATTATCTCGCATGTAGACATAATTAGTTTGCTTGAAGTGTGAAGATAATGAAGAGTGATCAATCTCGTAACTATGGTGTCGTATTTCTGCCTCCTATTTGCAAGTTTTTTCCCCCATAGATTATGCTGAGATGCAAGGTAATTATGTCAACATGCAACATAAATATGTCATCATGCAAAAAATATACATAATCAGATAAGAATTTAAAAACTTTTCAATAATTATCAAATATCGCCCACATATGACTCCCAACATGCTAGATTCAACTTATGTTGACATGCAACTTATTTATTTCGACATACTAGATGAATATGTTGACATGCAACTTATTTACGTCGACATGCATTTTTTATGTGAACTTGCGATATAAATATGTCAACATGAAACTTATTTATGTCGACATGCGATATAAATATGTCAACATGAAACTTATTTATGTCGACATGCAAGATAAATATCGACGTGCAACTTATTCATGTCGACATGCAACTTATTTATGTCAGCATGCGAGATAAATATGTCAATGTGCAACTTATTAATGTCGACATGCAACTTATTTATGTCGATATACAACTTATTTATTTTGACTTGCGAGATGATTATGTTGACATGCAACTTATTTATGGTGACATGCAGGATAAGTATGTCGACATACAGCTTATTAAATGTATGTCAATAAAAATAGGTTGCATGTAGACATAATTATATCGTATGCCAACAAAAATAAGTTGTATGTCAGGAAAAATAAGTTACATGTCAGCGTCGATAAGTTCCATATCGACATAAATATCTTGCATATCTGCATGATTATCTCGCATGTCAACATAGTTAAGTTACATGTCAACAATAATAAGTTGCATTTAGCGTGTTGGAAGTCACGTGTGGGCGATATTTCATAATTTTGAAGTATCTTACATATTTTTATTTGATTGCATTTTTCTTGCATGTCAACATAGTTTTGTTGCTTGTTGATATGATTATCCTGCATGTCGACATATTTATCTTGCATTTAGACATAAATTATAGAATAATAACTTGCATATACGGGGCAGAAATATGTCCCTGAGGGTCTCTACAGCCCAGTAGCTAATTACTTTGTTACTAGTATGAAACTACGGATATATATTTAATTGCTGGGATAAAATTTAGAAATTCAATTCAAAAGTAAGGATTAAATCTCCCTCCTGCATAGCTCTGATCCTTGGACGAATTTGGCTCCAGTTTTTGGCACTCTAGATTTCCTTTTAGCTCTTACAAGTTTATTTTTATTTCGAATTTACAAAATTTCGGCTTGAGCATCATTGAAGAGACATTATTTGTCGAAATGCGCATCTGGTGCATCAAACTTGGTACCGTATAAGTATTTTTTACATACCGCCTATACGCAATACAAAACAAAGAATTGGGCAAACATAGACCCCTGGATATACCAGAGGTAGGAAGAGGTGCATAGGAGGAGTAAACATCCCCTGTCGACCGGTCATACCCGCCGTGAGTCATATATCTTGATCAGGTAGACGGAGTTATCCGTAGTCAAAATCAGTGTGCCAAGAACGGCGTAACAATCGGTATGAAATACGTCAGACAGCATTTGACCAAATGATAGACTGTATTAGCAAACTAGATCGTTGAAACGACCATAGAATTTGCAAAATATTGACTTTAAACGAGACTGTGAAACCCCTGCACCATCAATTTGTTTGTCAGTAAATTACCTCGCTTCGATTTAAAGCATAAGCAGAACAAGCTCTTGCGTATCGAATCAGTTGAGAGATATAAACATCATATGCAGGTGATAATGGAATATTGCTACATAAATATGAGAAGTTGACGATGGAGAAGCTAAAATCATCCCGTTTGCCATAAAGTTGGGTTGTTAGTTTGCCGTTACTATCTACTTTCAATAAAATATCTAGTATGAAGCAGAAGTGAACGACTCTGTGGTGTCTTTTATTTCAAGTTCACTGGGATATGTACAAATAACTATCTCGCATGTAGTCATACTTATATTGCATGTTGACATACTTTCCTCGCATGTTGACACAATTTATTTTGCATGAAGGGGGCAGAAATATGCCACCGTATATATTATCATTGTTATTTCTTTATTTGCTGCATTAATGTGAATTTCACCTCAAAACAATACAGATTTCCATGTTTACGTTGTGAAAAAAGGTTTGGTGATGTAGTCTTTAAACGAGGAAATGAAATTTCAGGCACCTCTTTTTCTTTTTTAAAATTTCTTTACAGTATTTGATTTATTGACAAATCAGTTATCAATTATAGAGGAGTTTCAACTGTCTCATTAAAAATCAGCATTACACAAATTCTAGATGTTCGCTAAACCATTTACCTTATTAAGATATAGTTGCTCACGGCAAATGTGATGGTTAACAGGGGATGCTTACTCCTATCAAACTTAACCTACTTGGTACATCAAGGGGTCCGTGTTTGAGCAACTCTTAATTTTGCATTCCATATAAGAGTTATGAAATTGATCACTTTTCGTTATCTTCCCCTTTTCATATGTATATAGACAAGAAAGAACGAAATGATCTTCCAAAGAAATTTATTTGAATAATGAATATGCATCTAATTTCAGATCATCTTTATATACCCCATCGACTATTGACACAAAATATCACATCTAATTTCAATTTGAAGAAACATTCAAAATACAATAGAGACAATGTCAAACATGGATTTAAGATATGATTCTGATGATTATTCAGTCAGAAACATGGGTTTGAGATTTTGTCTTTCTTTTCTCTGAGTATCATAGCAATATTCGGACTCCTCTAACAATCCGGACATTCCCAGCGGATTCTGACGTGACACACCCCATACCCCTTTCGGTGAGTTCCCCTGATCATGTTGTTGAATGCCATGTACAAAGTGTTGGCGCTATCGTTGGGGTCCTGTCCATTGAGAGCAAAGCCGCATTTGTGACATTCTTTCATCTCAAATCCCTGGTCATTCTTGATCCTGATGTAATTGTTGGCCGCAAACATCGTGACTCGTGTAACACCTGGCGCCAAAAGGGTGTTTAACCATTCAGTTTTCTCTGTTTTGCAAAAATCCGACTTATATCCCAAGATCCTAGGATAGTATCCCATGATTTCAGCATCATGTTTCGTATCTCCATAATCACCACCTAATTGAAGACAGTCAAAATTAACACAAACAATAAAATAAAAACAATCTCTTAAATCCTACACAGGATACGAAATAGAGAACGACTCCAGGTAACACCAAATGTGGATGAGGAGCCTGAGAGATATCAAACCTATGTATAATTCAGTAATCGGAAAAGGATAAAAAAGCAATATCAAATGATATAATATTGATAAACTTGCGCTTACCCCAACCATCGTTGCTAGGGCTATCTCCCACGTTGAACATGTAACCCCTCCGTCGTTTTCCCAGAAACATGTCGATTCTGAGCATGCGCTGTCCACACGTGGGGAAGGAAACACACTGTTGCCAATCAGACAGGCAGTCAGAAACGTTTTGGAATTTAGCTGTGAGATCAGCCATTACTCCACACTCTACGCTTGCTGACGGTGAGGGTGTAAATGTAGGTGTAGATACACCTTCCACTTTTCCTGTGAAAACCCCCCTCGTGAGATCAATGGACATGCTGTTACGTCTTGGGCAGCAAGGTTTCCTCCATAACGTGGCCGTGGGCAAAGGTTTCAAAAGATGATCATCAATTACTGCAAAATACAGTATTAATGATAAAATCTCAGAGAGAGAGAGAGAGAGAGAGAGAGAGAGAGAGAGAGAGAGTATGGATGATCGAAAATTCGCAGAGCTAACTTACTTCCATTTTCCTTTGCTAGTCCTTGACAGACACAACCTAATAAAAAAGCCAAGACCACTGATGAGATGTGCATCTTCTCTGTTGCTTTTGAACTCTGAAAAATTAAGTAGAAATTGGGGACATTTATATAAATTCAAGATAAATAAGATATTCATCGTATATGCTAATTATATTTCCAATAACTCTCCAAATTGAATGGTAGTCATTTCCTCATGAATGCAGTTGTTAACAACGCGCCTAGGAATCTTGATCAATATAGTATACGTCTATTTCAACGACTGTGAATTCCCAGAGAGATCAAAGTCAAATGTATATGTATAAAATAAGTTTCATTTTCAAAATACATGAGGGTATGAACTGCTGTACCTAGCAACAATATATTTTTTGATGAAGTATGCTGGCCATGTTAACCATCGCAATTCATACAGTCATGAAGTTTCGAAATCTACTTTTGAAGTTTATCCTCTCTCGACGTGATTGTACGGGGAGGACTTTTTTCTATATCAATTATGTACATCGTAACAGTATATATGATATTATGACACTCACCTTATAAGTCTCAGGTAGTCTTCTGTAAGCTATATTATGACACTCACCTTATAAGTCTCAGGTAGTCTTCTGTAAGCTATATTATGACACTCACCTTATAAGTCTCAGGTAGTCTTCTGTAAGCTATATTATGACACTCACCTTATAAGTCTCAGGTAGTCTTCTGTAAGCTATATTATGACACTCACCTTATAAGTCTCAGGTAGTCTTCTCTAAACTTTGCTATACTCTTTGACATTGAGATCCTGACTTATATACCTTACTAGTATGATTTATTTTGATGCCCCCGCACCTTTCTCACCCGGAATAGACCAATAGAATCTTTACATTTCTTTCCTTAAATCACATCCGCTTGTATGCGTTTTGGTTGACTTGATATGTAGCCTGTCGACTGAATCTCGGTTGAAATCATTATTTTTCGAACGTTTAATCACAATTTTTCTCACCAACAGAACATTGAAAATTTTGAGCAATGAATGTTTTTGGTAAATATATTTCTATCGGTATGTTTAGACTTTCGATGATTTAGTGAAATATTAAGTTATGACGAACGCCTTTGACCGATACAAACCCCTTTAACACGTCAACTATAATGACAAGGAGCATTTACATGCAAGAGAAATTATCGAAAAAGTTGTTGTTTAGCTTTATCAAATTATTTTTTCGAAGAACGAATAAATTCCGTTCTGTTTTGTGTTATGCAGATGGAATTGTAATTTAAAATTGAATTAATGATTATCTACATCTACTAAGAGGAAGAAAACAATTTAGGATGATTGTCAGTTGCTGGAAATTCAGTAGACATATTAAATGATATTTCTGCACGTGTAATATAGTGACACATTTGAAGAAGAAAAGAAAAACCGTTTAGAATTTGTTAGAATGTTTGTAAACACAGACAAATTCTTCCCCGAACGTTTGTTTAAAGATTGGTAACGACTCTTTTTGTGTCTAAAAGATCAAAGTATAGAATAAAAAGAAATTTTGAAGTAATCATTGACTTTAATTTTGATAAAGATGAGCTTTATGTTTGACATTCGCCTTGTACTAATTTATTTTGTTACAACTGTCTATTAAATTGACTCTCCATTGGTTTGGAGAAAATAAAGAATATAGTATCCTTTGTGTTAGGTAATTTATCTTTTAAATATCCTTCGCAGATGCATGGTTGATGTATTAGATAATAGTTGTGAGGATTACAGAAGTTTTAACAATAAAGCTTAGATTAAACACGGACATCTTTATTGAAATCTGATTGGCTAATATTGGATATGAATAAGATGTTGGTCATAGAAACGAAGTATACCATCTAAGCTTTCTAGGTGAAGGTCGTGCGATACCCGGATGCACATGGTGTATAGATGCAACACCGTGTTGTCACGTGGTAGTTTTTATTTATCAAATTTGTTTTACATTTCCATTTAGTGCCTAGCTTTGAATTGTATTAATACGGATATAAATTAAAAATGAATTTTTAAAAAAAAAACCTGAATCAGAAATTGCACTACGCTTTAAAAATTATTACAAAGTAAAAAATTCCGATCTCGGATAATAGACAGTGAATCTGTGCTGTTGGTTTATCAGAGAGATGAAAGGGAAAAGGTTATTTTAACGCATACACACTGGAGAAAATTAAATACACCTCAGTTACTACTGGAAAAAACGACAATACCCATTTCTAAATTGACACTCTGCCTGGCCAGTTCATCGACGATCGACGCCTTTGGAAATATAGGGAGTAATCTTTACGGTTTTACGGTTTCATTTTGTGATAAGAACAATGGCGCGTCCGACCTTATTACGTCTCATATATATATATATATATATATATTATATATATATATATATGCCATACCTATACTGGATTCCTAAACTACATAAAACCATTACAAACAAAGATACATTGCTCGATCCAGTAAGTGCTCTACCAAGCCCCTATCGTTGCTCCTGACGAAAATATTAACAGCTATGAATGAGAAACTTCAAACTTACTGTGCGACTACATATGCCAGAAGTGGTGTTAATCAAATGTGGATTTAAAAAAAATCTAAAGAACTTTTAGTAAACTTGAAATCGCAAAACTTTTCCCGAATCAATAACATCAAAAGCTATGACTTTTCAACATTATATACGACCATTCCTCACGATAAATTAAAGGCTAGACTTTTTGACATCATAGACAGTTGCTTCTTTAACAAAAATGAAAAAAGGAAATATTCATATCTAGTGATCAGTCATCCAAAAACTTACTTTGTTAAACACCACTCTGATTCCACACACAAATACTCTGAAGTTGAAATCTGCTAGAGTTCCTCATTGACAATATCTTCGTGGTCTTTGATGATCAGGTTTTCCAACAGTCAGTTGGAATTCCCATGGGCACGAATTGTGCTCCTTTGTTAGCTGACCTGTTTCTATATTCGTATGAAGTAGAATTTATTCAAAAACTTCTACGCGAGAACAAAAGGTATCTTGCTGTGGCAATCAATTCGACATTTAGATATATCGACAACGTTTTGTATATTAACAATAATAACTTTCATTCATATGTCGATTCTATATATCCCTGTGAGCTCGAAATAAAAGACACCACAGAGTCGTCCACTTCTGCTTCATACTTAGATATTTTATTAAAAGTAGACATTAACGGCAAACTGACAACTGAACTGTATGACAAACGGGATGATTTCAGCTTCTCCATCGTCAACTTCCCATATTTATGTATTCGATACGCAAGAGCTTGTTCTGCGTATAGTCAGTTTTTAAATCGATCGCAAGCTACTGACAAACAAGTTCATGGTGCAGGGGTTTCAACAGTCTCGATTGAAGTCAGCATTTCGCAAATTTTATGGTCGTTATAACGAGCTAGTTCGTCAATACAACCTATCATTGGGTCAAATGCTGTCTGACGTGTTTCATACCGATTGTTAGGCCGTTCTTGGCACACTGATTTTGACTACGGATGACTCCGTTTACCTGATCAGGATATAGGGCTCACGGCGGGTGTGACTGGTCGACAGGTTACTTTTATATATTTTTAAAAAAAATATTCTCTTTTTTTTAAATATTATATATAATATATTATCATACTACATAATTATATTATATATTGTAATAATATATAATTATATTAATATATATATTTAATATATTATCATATATTATATATTGGAATATGGTGTATTCCATATCTATATCTGTTTTGAATCTAAATATCAATATTAAATTATTATCAATATAATTTTGATGCTTACTCATCCTAGGCACCTGATCCCACCCAGGGGTCCGTGGTTGCCCAACTATGTATTTTGTATTGCTTGTAGGAGTTATGAGATTGATTACTGTTCGTTATCTTCGCCTTTCGTATATATATATATATATATATATATATATATATATATATATATATATACAATACAATAAAAAAGCAGGAAAATATACAGTTCCAAAATATATTTAAATCACTAGCGCTTTCTGGATTTTAACATCCATCCTCAGGTGAATACAAATTAATAATGAATACAAAGTTGTTTATCTTAGAGACCTGTGCTAGAGGCAACTACAGCGTATTTCCATTTTATAAACTTAAAACAGAATCAACGTCCATGAGACTTGCTCAAGAAAATGCATATATGAAAAATTCTGATTGTTAAACCTCTTAATTCATCAACTTTTATCATGTAAATGTTCATGCTTATTTTGTCCAAGCAAGACTATCATGACGTCATGACGTCACAATAGACGTCTCTAAGATAAACAACTTTGTATTCATTATTAATTTGTATTCACCTGAAGATGGATGTTAAAATCTAGCTGCAATAATGTAGCCCTCTCTGATTTTTTTTTTTTTTTTTTTTTTTTTTTTTTAGGGAGAGGGCTACAATTCCTTAGGATCTCCGTGATGGTGCAAATGCGGGAGTGATTCACTCCCGCAACATTTGCGTTGATTCTAAACATTTCCTGACTTTCTTTACGTAAATAAAATGATATTCTATGTTTCTTAGTCAATATATAAATTTACAACCTGCAACTTTAGATTTGTGAGGCTCTATTCTACCGTTTTCAACAATTTCGATAAATTCCAATTTCTCGATTCATATTTGTGCGCCATGTTTGATGTACTGAAGTTTCAACTTCCGGTTGTCAAGTCATTTGCATATGCCATATAAGGTAGTATTTACATCAATGGGCAAGTATGGAGGCGAAAGCTATTTCGTCGGTATTGAAAAGGTTTGAATTTAATATCAAGTTAAAAACCGAACAGCAGAGTGTAAATTCTTTCTGCAACAATATGATTTTCCTTTCTTTGTCGAAGTGGCTCGAGTAACTACATTTTCGCGCTGATTGTCAATGTTTAGCCCTTTCATTGGATCCACCTACGAGATCTCGCGATAACAAGCATGGCGGAGCAGACGAAGAATTTTGCATGCTGTACATTATATTTAATGAAAAACACCTTTATTAGACATGCCCGAGCACAAAGTTGGTACTCCTTTTGGTGTAAACAACATTTGGGACTAATACACAGAGTTTATTATCGGTTATTCATAAAATTATTTTACACCATTACGGAGATCCTATGGAATTGTAGCCCTATCCCGAAAACGTCAGAATAAAAAAAAATTAGATAGGGCTACATTATTGCAGCTAGTTAAAATCCAGAAAGCGCTAGTGATTTAAATATATTTTGGAACGATATATTTTCCTGCTTTTTTTTTTTTTTTTAATCTTTTTTTTTTATTATTGAATTATTTTGACTGTGTGATATCAACTCTTTCTATTTGGATTATATATATATAAATAGACTAAAAATAGAGATTATGTAACTCTACGATATTGCCAAGGGTAGCGGAGTGAGCCTAAACCCGTTGGAGAGCGAAGATGCTTACAAAGGCTTCACCTCATTATATAATGCATACATCAGTGTTCCAAAATACTACGCCCTCCTAGAGAATGGAGTAGAGGTTTAGGACATCTACAAACTTTTGTGGAATATCACAAGCTTACAGATTCGCTAATAAGTACGTAGAGTATGCAAAAGATAAATATTTGAAAAGAATTTCGATGTTGTCCATTTTGATAAGAAAGCACGTATATTCCGTTTTCTCGAGAAAGTTGAAATGGTGATATCTTTGAATAAAATCATAACCTTTTTGACATCTTCATATCAATATTTTTTATATGAATATGGAATTTGAAATGGAATATAGGAAATATGGAATTTTATCTTTTTGTAATTCAAATGTATTTAGTGCACAACTATCATATCTATGCAAAATTTACTGCATATGTAATTTATTGAAATAGCAAATATCGGAGAAATGTTGGCATTGCCGTTACACTGCATTTGAAATAAGCTTGTCACTAATTTTGATTCGTTTCTTTATTAAACCTTTCGAAATGTTGTATTCCATATCTATATCTGTTTTGAATCTAAATATCAAATAATAGTAACAACTATTTTTGATTAATATTGATAAAAAATTGCAGCGTACCTATGCATCAAACATTCAATATAAACATGACTTTGGAATTTTATCTTTTTGTAATTCAATCGTATTTACGGAAAGTTTGACATATTACGAATTTTGGAAGGTGAAATGATTGCGTAGTCTTGTGCAACCAGCTGTCTCCGTAAATTTGCGTAGATAGTCAAGCGTCTGGTTGAACGAGACTGATTATGACATGTCGAGTGCGCGAGACATTCGAGGAGTTCCGATTGTAACTAAGTCGAGTAGCCCCAAGAAGCCAAAATTGTATTAGATATTATTTTGAATATAAATATAGTTTTGTTTGTTCATTGTTGTATTGTCATATAATAGGAAAGCTATTAAACTAGTCTCTAATTGTAATTATTGTCTATGTTGTGTATAAAATGTAAAATCCGAGCTGCACAACTTATGCAGTCTTGGAAGCGTTTGATTTGGTAAACGGGGAAAATGTGCGATGGGAATAATTTTATCGAAACGTTATTTAAGCATTTTGATATAATCTTATATTGCCCAATTGTTTGAAATAAAAAGATACCCAATAAGTTACTATTTCCCTCTATGTTGCTTGGTCAGCAAATCGAAATGATCTGGCCTGGAAGTTATAAAACTTTTACCGTACTCATACTCAAACTCAGCCATGTTTCTTTTGAGTACAACTCTGAGCAAGCTCTGAAAAATACTCGAAAAATCTTGAGCATGTACTCCATTTGAGTGTGAGAATGATTTCATAAAAGTTTTATAACCTTTACTTTTGAGTATGAGTACGATTTAGAGCACATAGTTTGAGTATGAAAACGTGCTCAAAAAGTATTATAACCCCCAGGCCTGATTCAAAATGTGTCATTCGGGTCACCTCGGCCCATTCCATCTAACCTGGGATGTATGATGTTTTCCACCGTATAGTAAGATACCATAAGATAATATAAGATATTCTTTATTTCCTCCAAATTAAGGCAAACTCGATAAATTCATAAAAAAAAAATCATTTTGATCACTACTTTCTAGAAGCGGCAGTTTTTCCCCGGAAGAGTAAATAGAGACCGCATTACAAAAGTTAGGCGTAGCTACATATCAGTTAATGTCATACATCCGAGGCTAAATGTAGGGTACCGGAATTTGCCGAATGAAAGTGGGTATAACGGTACATATTGTCGCCCATGTCGCATAATTTAGTTACGGATATTTTAGCGTTCCCACCGGAACGATAATAACCTATAATTTTAGTTCCGGCCCGCGTAAGTTTATTTCCGGCCATAATTTTGGTTTCCGGGCACACAATTTCAAAAATATAATATAATATATATATAATATAATATATATATAAGTGTGTGTGTGTGTGTGTGTGTGTGTGTGTGTGTGTGTGTGTTTACGCACATTTCTTATGGATTTTGTTTCTTTCATTTGGGTTTTCATTAGAGCCGGGTTATTTATACGTCTATTTTTGTGTTTTCAAATACCAAAAAGTGTCAGATCGACAGGTGTTTATTGTTTCATTACGGAGGTTTGATTGTAAAGTGGACGCGTGGATCCTGTTATATAACCCCTTGTACAATATGTGGAGACACAAACGCTCACCATTATCAAATGTAAATAAAGCATAAGGTGCTGATCCAAATATCGCAAGTATTAATGAGACTTGCTGAAATAAGTTCTATTCTACACATCTAGACTATACACAAATGTTTGCAATATGTTTCTTTCTTTATTCATTAATGCCATCATATATCTTTAGTGATCAAATCATTTCGTACAGTACTGAAGATATTGAGTACGAGAGAGAGAGAGAGAGAGAGAGAGAGAGAGAGAGAGAGAGAGAGAGAGGTCTTACACATGCCTACTTCTAAGACAGTAAAATCCAAACATGCATACACTAAATACATCTGTCTGACACTAAATAGTAGTCTGTTAACATCATATTTTTATATTAAACATATTTAATTGAAATTTAATAATAATTACATAAAATGAAATAAGTCAAACATGTAATCATTTAATGAGATTAACAAAAAGGCGACCACGGCCTTCATATCAAGTGACCAATATCTACATATTTTCTTGTAAATACGAGACAATTATCTCGTAACTAGGAGATGGAAGGTGATCTTATTTTTTAAATGATACTAATTGGCTTTCGTACGTATGATCTCCTGGAATGATGATGTGATTATCGATACTCTCAATATTTAATGTTATCTTGTCATGTTGTTTTAATATTAGAACTAAAAGTACTCTTAACTTCTTTAACTGTAATACAATACTGTTAAACACCGAGAGATTAATAACCATGGTTTATTTGAATTCCATAGATATGCACTTGGAAGAGTACGGTCACTGAACGCTGTAATAGATGTTTATGACGTTAAATAGCCCTCCCATTTCATTGACCAATCAAATTTCACCATATATGTATTTATGGTATTATAACAGATATCTGTTTCCTTCTTTTAAACACCTTTCAGTAACCCTTTAAATAATTTCTTGTGAAGTTTTATCACCCACGCCACTGCAAATCAAATCTAAACGTCATTTTTTTATTTTAAAGAGTACGATGTTATTTGAGCTTTATATCCCAATGATATTAGATTTAGATTTATGGGTTTGTAATTTATCATCGTTAGATAATAAAAACTAATCATACATAGAAATAAAATGTAAACTGGTAACATAATTTTTCCTGTTAAGTGTGCTATTTACTCAAACAGGATGCATATAAATGTGTTTAAAATGATTTTCATAGAAAGTATGAACTATCAATTCAGAAAATGTTACACCATTGAATTTGGATAATTTCTTTTAAAACTGCGATTGTAAGCAACTCAAGGACAGGTTTCATTTGGAAGTAAAAGGTCACTAGGGACATTTTGCTAGATTAAATGCACTACCATTGTGCAATTATGTTCAATATGAAATAAATTCCTAATACTCAGAATATGTATATATTTGTATTAATTAGAAGTCAGCTGTTGAACAAAGTTATAAAAGTCGGGACACGGTCTCGATCATTTAGATATACTTCTATTCGTATTCTTATAATGGAGGAATACAGACAATTTACTTATACACGATACTACAAATGTAGGTGATAGAAATTTTACACATTTTACACAGATTAACTCTCACCCTAACTCCTAACTTCTAATCCTTGACAAGTCAGTTATCAGTGATACGAAGTTTAAATAGTTTTGCTATAAATCTACATTACACAAATTCTATACGGTAGCTAAACTGGTTAATTTTCAAATAAAGCCTATAATTAGGTCAAATAATGAATACTAAATATGGATTAATCCGTTATATAAATCTGATCAAGATTTAGGGCTCAAGGTGAGTGTGACCGGTCAATAGGGGATGCTTACTCCTCCTAGGCACTCTGGTGTGTCCAGGGGTCCGTGTTTGCCCAACTCTTGATTTAAAAAAAAAAAAGTATGTTGAAAACAGAGAGTCCATTTCAAAGCCACAAATTTTTCAGCAGCGTAATTTTGAATTTATAAAGTAAGTAATTTTTATTTAAAGTCGGAACTATATACAGGTAAACAATAAACATGAGCTAAGAGCTCTTTCACCGACTAAAATTTTATGAAAGAAAAAAATGGATTCACTTCATAAATACATTTGCATCTGCGCAATAAAAAAAAATTCCGTTTCATTTTCAATATGAATTGGAATATTTGTTAATCTATTTAAGAATATCACACAAAAAGAGCAAAGTGCAACTAATATCAAAATTGATCTCAAAAATCATTAAAAGTCAATAGATTCAAGCGACTTCAATATCAAGTAGATATCAGTTCTACAAAAAATAAAATTGATATGTTTTTCACCCACTATAGTGATACATAGCAGGGCCGTAAATTACATGGAGGCGGAGGAGGCAGCTGCCTCCTCCAACTTTTGAGCCAAAAAAAATTAAAATTTAAAGTTCATTAGAATTTATGTTGTTTCCAATAACTAAGAACATGATACCTCCCTTAAAAAGCATTCCAAATCTTTCTTTTAGAATGAGTTAGTCAAGTAACATCTTAGAAGGCCCTAAAATCAAGGATTTTGCACGAAACGTGTTCAGTGTGCACAAAATGTGCTCAGCGTCTGGGGGCCGCCTAATTTCCTGCCTCCTCCAAATTGAAGGTTAATTTACGGCCCTGCATAGAGGTTTGGTGGTGCTGTCATAAATGTGAACAATTTCTTCACAGCATGCTAATTTTTTTAATTTACGACTATGAGAAATATACATGAGTATGACATCTCCTGTGCTGAGTCCACATACATTATCTAATTGTCCAATGAAATCGCTGAGTCATCTCTTGCTGTATACATATCCTTCCGTCACACTTGTTCACCCTGTTAAAGATGAAACAAGCGAAGGTATGTCCTAAATAGCTTTAATCTACGCATGAATGAACATCATTACGGTGTTTCTCGTGCATGGATTCTGTACTGATATGATCATTTAGCGATGCATGTACTCTCTCTCTCTCTCTCTCTCTCTTTCTCTCTCTCTCTCTCTCTCTCTCTCTCTCTCTCTCTCTCTCTCTCGTGTTGTGTGCGCGTCTTTAGCTAAATTGGAATATAAAATTTGAAGTATTATCATTATTGATCATGGCAAGAGGCAACATTTGAAATGTGGCGATCAGACTGCTTTGGTCGCCCGTGCTAGATCCATTTAAAGCCGCAGTTGGTAGAGGAATTGACGAGAGATACAGAGTGCTGGGGTTCAAAATTCCGGTCTGGTTTGTTGCATTTTCTCGACCCCTCCCTGTTACATTTGGTGTCGTAGATCCGCCCCTATCAACTAACAGATTCCACGATGTATCATGTCCCGTTTTCCACTAAACTAATAATTGATTGCATCACTTATGCCATGAGGTTAGATAATTCCAGGAGGCGACTAACCCATTCTTTACTATACAACTTATGATTGCAGTGAAAACCAGAGACAAATCTAAAGGTTAAACCAACGTAAGCAGACCTTACTCGTCGTTGTTTGTTTCAGGTAGATTTTAGGTCTTCGTGATGTAATTGGTGTAAATCGTTTACGAATCTAGTAGTCTTAATCTTGCGTTCTCGCATTTATTAAAAGAATTAAATTTTCATCTATTTTACACATTTATCATGATCAGTATAAAATTACCGGCGTATAATAAGCATTTCAGAATAGTTATTAACAATTCCCTCGAGCTTGCACTCTCCCTATACAAGGTAACAGACACCCGACTTGTTTATGTTGAATTTCGTGGTCAATCACCTGTAAATAGCCAGGTATTGTATTGCCTGACACATTCTTCTCACTAACCAATCATATGTCTAGTTCACGGTTAACAACAGTCCTTTCTCGACCAATCAGATTTCAAATTCAATGCGGTCGTCATTAACTCATTGGCAACGTTTGTTTATTTATTCGTACATATTTGTGATCTAGATACTTTTAGTGACTTTAGAGTATCTACACGCATACGTTCCAATTATAATGAAAATAAAATAACCCTTCCTTCCCTTCTCTCTCTCTCTCTACTCTCTCTGTCTCTCTCTTTTCTCTCTGTCTCTCTCTCCTATTCACACTGAATCCTTTTAAAAGACTCGCCCAAACCTAAAAAAAAAAATCTTATGCATCTGCTCTCTTTCATAAGTCTTCAGTCACTTATATCAGGAAATCACAGTCTTAAAAAACTAATGAAACTTGAATCGTTCGCTTTACAACGCATTTGTTCTTGTCCGGCTTTGAGAGATGTTGATTACGCTTACACTGGCATTGTTTGAAATATCAACAGAGAATTTTTCTTCTATCCCCCTTTTTTCAAAATATGTTGAAAATCGACTAGTACACATGTTCTTTGCATAACATGAATTCTGTAAGAAAGTTTCTTTCAATGACGTAAAGGAAGCGGATCTACAAATCACACATGGCCCCTAGATCATGTAACAAATTAAATCCAGATTAATATGTCAAAATTTCAATCACCTGTAAAATGTTCATTACCTTTGAACTGAAACACACAACAAATTTGATGAAGCAATATTGAATCACAATTCTATTTTGGAATGCTGGACTTCTCAATCAGTTTATCGCTGTATTCAGATTTATTCTACTACGCAGTCAACGAAGTGATGGCGCCCTATCGCTGGACAGCTACAATTTTACTAATTGATTGTCAATTAGGTTTATTTTGACAAAATTGTTTCACCAATTTTATTATATAATTGTGAGATATGGGTTTTTTAAAACATAGATATTGTAGAGAAGTTCCATCTGAAATTTTGTAAATATATTTTGAATCTTAATAACTCTACTCCAAATTATATGGTGTATGTAGAATTGGGAAGATATCCCTTGGCTTTAAACATAAGAGTATGAAGGATTACCTTCTGGGCAAAATTGTTATATTCTAATAAATTGTGCACTAAATTATACTCTCTTTTACATAAAATAACTTGTAAATCTTGGATGAAATGTATAAAAAATATCCTTGACGAATGTGGATTATCCTATATTTGGTTGTCTCATAGATTCCCTAGTGTAAAATGGTTACGAAATACTGTTTATAGAATATTGTATGATCAATTTGTACAGAAATGGCAGAGCGATATTTCTGATTCCCCTAAAGCAATCAACTATAGAATTTTCAAGACAACATTGAGTTTAGAAAGTTATCTCATACACCTCCCAAACAAAAATGCAAAAATATTTAGTAATTATATATGGTGTAATGTCGAACTACCAATTGAAACTGGTAGATGGCATAACGTTCCACGAGGTGAAAGAAAATGTACACTTTGCGACTTGGATGAAATTGGAGATGAATATTACTATCTTTTAAAATGTAATAGTAATGTTGACATTGCACCTATGAGAAAATTCTGTTACCTGAAATATATCACTTAAATTCTAATATATTTAAATTTAATAACTTCATGAACTCAAAGGATATAATTTTGTTGTTAAAATTATGTAAATTTATAAGGTACGGTATATTAAAGACAGAGTCCAACCTCCATGTTGATTAATAGGTTTACTAATTGCGAAGGTGCTGATTTGTATTGTATATATATGTATGTATCTTATATGTTCTGTACACTGATGTAAATTAGTTTATGAGAATACAGTGATTGTCATTGACAATGTTACACAATCTATCGTGTCAATGTTTGTTTACTCCTTGAACAATAGAGAACTAGACGTGTAAACAAAAACAAAACAAAACACTTATTGATATTATGAATTGTATTTGCAATGCCTATGAAATACTGTCATCGTTATACGTCTGTATAGTTAGGTATGTCGAAGGACAAATAACAGAAGTGAATAGGGTGTTGAAATGTGATGAATTATTTACATGACCTGTATCTTATTCATAGTTTTAAGATACCTTGATCATTTATATGTTCTGTACAGAACGTGGTATGATTTGATCATACCACGGCGAGAAGATCGCAAACTCGGTGGGAATTGCACTACCATCTGTGTGCCTCCTGAAATATAATCTACATGTAGCATGTTTCCAAAAGAGGTAAATAAATAAATAAACGATATAATCATAAACTGTTTAATTTATAGGAAGTGATATCTTCCATAGTAAACTATCTTTAACACTTAAATTAACATGAAGAAAATTTGTATATATCAACATGAGTAAATACCGTCGTTTGTTTTGGGAAAAAATGATAAACGTTTTGTTTGGGTTATTCAATCAAACTGCACCGGCTTGATGTGTGATGGTGAAATACTGAACATTTAGAACTGACAATGAATGTCGGCTTCTTTGCCTCTCAGTCCCTTGGTCCAGATATTTTCGGCATATTATCCATTTAAACTAATGAGGGTTAGGGTTGTAAATTCTACTTTACCAAGAGTTATTGCTCTTTACACACACGCACACACACACGCACATGCAGTGGTGAGAGAGAGAGAGAGAGAGAGAGAGAGAGGATATGGCCGATAGTAAAAATTACCAAATTATCACTTTTTGATTTTTGATTGAAAAAGGCCAAGTACATCAACAGACAGTGTGTCTTTTTTTTTCTAACTAACATCTCAATCAAGATTTTGTTCATAAAAGTGACAACTGTTTTTCGTCTTCACCATTTTTATCCACATTGATGGAGAGACGTAGGATTTTAAAAGAAAACGAAAATTTAATTTCCTCTTTGGAGAAGGCTTGTGAATTGAATGTTTTATTGACAAAAGAGTCAAAGGATTGAACAAACGTTCTTAAAAACATAGATAGTCCTCGCCTTGATAACCAGAGGCCCACAGGCCTTAACTGTCACCTGAGTACCATAACCCTTACTTAGACCTGTCAGGGAGTCTCATGTACGCAGCTTTATGATTTTCTAAATATACATACAAATCCCATTTGATTACAATAGATGAAAAGATGAAGTTTGAAGCATATAAATCAGCCCATATTCACCCCCACCCCCCATGAATTATTTCTTTAATTTTGATAGACTCCGACGAATGTTTTCATCTTTCATTGAATATAAGAAGATTTCTTAATCATTTTTAAACATTATACATTGTATATGCTGTGTGTATGAGAGATAGAAATGGGGGGAGAGGGAGGGGGAGGGGTGGTGGTGGTGGTAAAGATTTATAAAGTTTTAGATAAAATATTGTAAAAACGTGTAAACCTTCATTTTCTTATTCAGTTTCATTTAAACAATAAAATGCACTCTTTGTTGTTTCATCGGGTGATAAAGGTAGCAAGCATTGTAGAAAAAATGCATGACTCGTGTAAGCCATGGATATTGTTATAATGATTATGAACAAAATTAATTGTCACAGTACATAAGATTAAAGGATATTTCTGCTGTGGAAGTAGAGAAATAGATTTAATATATTTTTGCTAGATAGCCATATTGGCCCCGCCCTAATTTTGAACCCCGACAGTAAACAAAAGGATTTCTTTTAAGATTTAATGCATTTTAACTGTATACGGCCATATTGGCCCCGGCCTAGAGCCTAAACCTTTAACTCAGGTGTCATGATTTTTACAACTTACTTAGAAGGCCTTATAGACATCATATGAATTTATTTTTATTCATACATACAATATACATGCATGTGGAAGGAGAGAAGATTTTATAAGATTTACGACATCTCACTATATATATGGCTATATTGGCCCCACCCTAGGGCGTGAATCCTTTACCCAGAGGTCAAGAATTTCACAATTGAGGTAGATATCTTCATGGACATCATTACCGTGCATTTAGTATTTCTCACACATGTCTAAGAGTGGGGAAGAAGATTTTCTAAACTTTAATAGATCTACTATATGGTCATATTGGCCCCACCATAGAGACTAACCTTGGAGCAGCGAAATTTACAATTTTGGTAAAAGGCTTCATGGACACCATAACCATGCATTTGGGACCCCCCCCCCCTTATGTATATGTAAATAGAAAAGAAGAATTTTGAAAATTTTGCATTCTTCTTTGCTGTTTAAGATAATAATTTCACAATTTATATTTCTCTTACTGCTAAAGAAACTTCAAACCAATAATAGTAACAATTGGTCTTGTAGTTTTGAAGAAGTTAAAATGTAAAATTGTTAACGGACGACGTACGACGCACAACGATGGACGAAGACCAAAAACAATAGGGCACTTGAGTGACTCAGGTGACCTAGAAATAAGTATAAATAACCATACAAATAATGAATCTTTATATTTCATAACTCCAGCTTCATGTTTCACACACAAGAAATACAAGTGTATAGATGTCTGAATCACACGGTATATTTATAGAACACAATAACACTGGTATATTTATAGAACATAAACATACAATAACACTAGTGTATTTATAGAACATAAACATACAATAACACTGATGTATTTATAGTGTATTTATAAAACATTAACATACAATAAAATTTGTGTATATATAGAAATAAAAAACCTCAACGTTTTTTTTTAAATAGAGCAACACTGGTGTATTTATAGAACATAAACATACGATAACACTGGTGTATTTATAGAACATAAACGCACGAGACTACTGATGTATTTATAGAATATAAACCTACGATAACTCTGGTGTATCTATAGAACATCAACATACAATAACTCTGGTGTATTTATAGAACAAAACCGCACGATAACACTGATGTATTTATAGAATATAAACATACAATAAAATTGGTGTATTTATAGAACATCAGCACATGATAACATTGGTGTATTTATAAAACATCAACATACAATAACACTGGTGTATTTATAGAACATAAACACACAATAACACTGGTGTATTTATAGAACATAGCCATACAATAACACTGGTGTATTTTTAGAACTTAGACATCCAATAACACTGGTGTATTTAGAACATAAGCATACAATAACACTGGTGTATTTATAGAACATAAATATATAATAACGCTGGTGTATTTATTTAACATAAACATACAACAACACTGATGTATTTATAGAACATAGCCATACAATAACAATGGTGTATTTATAGAACATAAACATACAATAACACTGATGTATTTATAGAACATAAACATACAATAACACTGGTGTATTTATAGAACATAGCCATAACACACAATAAGGGTGTTGGGTAATCAAAAAAGAAAATTATTGAAAATAATTAAATTTTTCTATTCTTGATTGATTATATCTTGATGAACGTCTCTCTCGAGTATTTTTCACTCATATGGAGACGTCACCAAGACCGGTAAAGGGTTTCAAATTTAAGCCTTTGCTCGGCGCTTACGGCCATTGAGCAATGAGGGTTCTACAGCGTGCCACACCAACTGTGATACGGGACATCCGTTTTTAAGGTCATCTTCGAGGACCCGTTCACACCTGATGCCGAGTGTTGGCGATGGATCTGTCACTACATGTTTTAACGACTTAGATCTGTCGCGGCCAGGATTCCCACCCCAGCCTTCCACATGCAGGGCGAACGCTATAAACTCTAGACCACCGCGGCGGTTTTCTCTATTCTCCCTAAAATGAAATTAGGCTGGACATGCACACGGTTAGTTGGTTGAAGATTTGTAAATTTTGTTACTCTGTTACTTTTCCCAATTCTATACTTTTGAAAATGTTTTCTTGCTGTGGTCGTATTCTTCAGAAAATATAATTCACTGTGTTTGAGAACAAGAATTAAATTGACGATACTTTACCCCAAAAGTTCCCTTATTTATATAAACAACATGCTAAGATTCAAACAACCAAGGATTTATTCTTTAATAAAAATTCTTGCAGATAGGGTGCGTGTGATATAATTTGTCTGAACTATGACGAGAATCCACGCTAAAGAGAACAGACAATATCGTAAGCATACATCTATACTTTTTTGGAATATTTATTTCGTACAACTCACTACCCACTCATGTACATAGAAATACAATAGGTCACATGTCGTTGCTAGGTCCACACGGTGTTGTGTATTCTCTCTTTTTATCGACGGCTATATCGGACATGAAATGGTCTAAAGAGCAAAAGTTACCCCAAACCACCTAGATCCGAAACTGGAGCAGCAAGAAGAAGTAGGTCAGAAAAACGCCGACTAGCTACAATCAAAAATAGCAATCACATCACATCAATCAGAAGGAACTGGCTAGCTACAATTAAAAATAGCAATCACGTCACATCAATCAGAAGGAACCGGCGGCTACAGTTAAAAATAGCAATCACATCACATCAATCAAACGGTTACCTACAATTAGAAATAGCAATGTCGTCACATCAATCAAAAGGAACCGGCTACCTACAATTAGAAATAGCAATCACGTCACATCAATCAAAAGGAACCGGCTACCTACAAAAAGAAATAGCAATCACGTCACATGAATCAGAAGGAACCGATAGCTATAATTAAAGATATCAATGACGTTACATCAATCAAAAGGAACCGATTAATTAGAATATAAAATAGCAAAGTCGCAACACAATACAATCAAACTCCAGTCAAGAGAGAAACTACAATCTAAAAATTTTAAAACTTGATTAAGAGAAATTCTTAGCAAAGCGTATTTCTTGTTCTAAGACAACATTTCAAGATATTTTTTTTATAATGATGAACTCTTACAAAGCGGCAGTGATGATTTTCCTTTACATGTTTGATAACACTATGGGTAAAAAGAAATTTTATTCATGGTGAGAATAAAGTAATTGTAATGCTAGGTCGTTGTACATGTACATTTTGTAACGTCAAGCTGTTGTAAATATCACGCTGTAGTACGTATCATATTTCTCCTGTAAGACTTGATTTTCTTCATCAATCACAATCGAAACAAAACTGGAACGAAAACTTACACATTAATGCGCTGAGTTAGTGTTATAAGAGTTACACCAAGGGAATAAATGCGGATATCAATGAGATTTTTCTAGAATGAGCGTGATAAACCAGATTTCGTAAATAAATTCCCAAAACACCACGTTAAAATATAGTACGGCGCCTTCTTTATAATATGCAATCACGTTAGCGATTGCCAAATTTGAAAAATAAGCGTTTTTTCAAGGTTTTCACCCAAAATTTGAATTCCTTGACATTTTTTCATGTTTAAAACTTTGTTTTAAACGATAGTTTTTAACTGGAATTTTAAATACGATCAATAAACAATGATATTTCGGTTAAGCATCACTAAAGAGACATTAATTGTCGAAATGCGCATCTGGTGCATCAAAGTTGTTACCGTATAAGTTTTACATTTACATGATTCTTCAAAATGGCATCCCGTTGTTAATTTTGCACGCACCGATTCTGCGCAAAAAAAAAAAAAACTATAACAGATTGGTATAATTTTGGACGAAAAGTGTGTGAAAAATGTATTTGAAAAAATACGGCAGTAACATCATCGGGGGGCCAGGAAAAATTGTTGAAATTGATGAATCAAAATTTGGGAAAAGGAAATACATGTATCACAAATGAAGACGTGTGGATGGGGTGTGGGTGTTTGGAGGAATTGAGAGGGATTCCAAAAATTGTTTTCTTGTCAACGTGGCTGACAGAACTGCAGATACTCTGGTGACTATAATCAAGAAGCACACAAGGCCGGGCAAAACTATCATAAGCGATTGTTGGAGAGCATATAGTTCCCTCAATGAAGAAGGATTCAATCATTTGACTGTGAACCACAGCGTTAATTTTGTAGATCCGAATTCCGGTGCCCACACAAACACGATCGAATCAACTTGGAGGGCACTTTAAAAATCTTTGCCAACTCACGGAACTCAGAGAGTACTGTATGACAGTTACTTTGCACAATATTGTGTCAGGGAAATATTTCTAAAAGAATCCATTGATCCATTTATCACTTTCTGCCAAATTATTAAAGAAGTTTACAATCCAGAATCAGCAAAATCAGACTTTATAACGGACACTACAACACAACTTTCAAATGCAGCCCCCAAACCTCCAAAAATTAAGAAAAGTCTACCTTCCACAGATGTAACTAACACCCGTAATAACAGTCTGGATGACTTTCAGTTATAAGGTAAGCTATCTAATATCAATATCTGAACCTGTGTTTATTGCAAGTCACCGGAAAAAAATGACGTCGAAATGTTTACTTTTGCATAGCAACCAGGATGTGGGTTGCGTGACATACGCATTGCGTAAACTTCCGGGGACCGGCAAAGTAAATTCTACCCTATGTCCTATTTTACATTTTACGACAAATTATTTCAATATCGGTGAATTCGCGGTACAACCTGAAAGTCATTATCATTCTGACGTATCATCACGAAATAATTATTTCCCACAATACTGTATTATTATCACTGACGTCACAGTTGAGACTTACCGTCAGGATCATCTCCTTGGTGATAGTGATGATGCCCAACACAGAGAGACCAATGGGCGGACCATGAAGTTTTGCCACTAAAAGGTTGACCTACAGTCAAATAGCACTTACATCAGAACAACATCATATCAAATAGTACTTAGATCAGAACAACATTATATCAAATAGCACTTACATCAGTACATATAAGAACAGCATCATATCAATGAAAGGTGAAGATAACGAACAGTGATCAATCTCATAACTCCTATAAGCAATACAAAATAGATCGCTGGGCAAACACGGACCCCTGGACACACCAGAGGTGGGATTAGGTACCTAGGATGAGTAAGCATCCCCTGTCGACCGGTTACACCCACCGTGAGCCCTATATCCTGATCAGGTAAACGGAGTTATCCGTAGTCAATACGATTCTGTCTTCGGTTCTATATTAGATGAAAGGCGAATATAACGAACAGTGATCAATAAAAAGTGAAGATAACGAACAGTGATCAATCTTTTAACTCCTATAAGCAATACAAAATAGAGAGTTGAGCAAACACGGACCCCTGGATGTACCAGAGTTGGGATAAGGTGCCTATACATACATGTAGGTCCAGGGTCCGTGTTTATTTATTTTGTATTCCTGATAGGGCTCTTACTGTGTCATCAAGGCCAGTGTTGATCAATCTCATAAATCCCATAAAGAATACAAAAGTTAGGGTTGGACAAACATTAATTCATGGAAACACCATAGGAGGGAACAGGTGCCTAGGAAGAGTAAGTATTCTCTGTTGACCGGTCATACCCACCGTGTGTCCTATATCTTGATCAGATAAGCGGAGTAATACGCAGTCAAAATCAATATATAATGAAAATGAGACGTGGTTGCTATCCGTCTCTACCTTAATAGACAAAACGTCGTCGATATGCCTATATGTGTATTGAAAACCCCTTTGTTCTCATGTGGAACCTTTTGAATAAATTCTTCCTCTTAGGAACACAAAAAATCGGCTAAAATGAGCACAGTTTGTGTCTATGGAAATTCTGAAAGACCGTTAAAAGACCTGCTCCTGAAGGACTATGTAAAGATTGTTAATGAGGAAGTCCAGCAACTTTTAATACCAACTTCAGAGTACTTGTACATGGAATCAGAATATTCAAGAATTCAAAGTTATTTTTGGATGACTGATCATAAGAAGATGTGAACATTTCCGAGATCATTGTAAAGTTATGAAAAGTGACAGAGCATGTGATGAGTGTTGCAGCCTGTAGCGTGGAGACAATCAGAAAACTAAACATGCATAGCGACTGCATCATGGTGTAGAATTTGTGGTCAGTTACCAGTAGACAGATACAAAATGTATACCGTCTAATGATTTTCAGAAATTTATTTGCGTTGAAAAATTAATTAGATGTAGACGAAGTTTGAGAAGCTTTTCCCTCATCTTTTCGTCAATAAAATCCATTTTTACTTTCTGTTTATGCTCTTAACCAAATTTGCATCTGAAACAAGGAATGTCATTGGCCGATTTAATTTTAGCGTATTGCGTCATACTCCGTCTCGAAGCCATGAATGGTTCGAGGTTGCCGTTCCCGTTGTTTTCGTGCTCTGTTCTTAAGAGTCACGAACGATGAGAAAATGTGCGCACGAACGTGTTCTTTGTTCTTCGACCACACTACCTACAGAGGTGGTGCGAGTTCTTGCACCTCGAACCCGTTCTCGGGTTTCGTACTTGGCGTTCGGGATCGACAGGAATTGTACTCGTACGAAGAACGGCGATCTCGAACGCACTCCTGGTTTTGAATGATGACTGGTTAGGGTTAGTGTGAGGTAACGAATCAATAATCCCTGACTTGTGAAGAAGCTGCCCTAGTTGTTATTTGTTTCTTCTTTTATGTTAATGAAAGGGCTCAATTTTGTTTGACAATAAAACATTTTATACTCACTTGTGCAATGTCTTGAATTGAAGCGCCGTCTAAATTGATATCGAATATCAATGAGGATAGGGAGTGTGCCTAAAAGAGAAAACGAACCCATCAGAGAGAGAGAGAGAGAGAGAGAGAGAGAGAGAGAGAGAAAAGGACGAAGTTTCAAACCTACCTTTTCCTGCAATGTAGCTGAACTTTTGGAGATAATAAACAATAGGAAGAAGGAAGAGACTACCCAGAATATAAACGCAGTAGCCTCAGGTGCCTCGGTAGCGAAATCAATGTCGTTTATGATTACATAAGTTCCGAAGCAGGCAATCCCCATGCTTACTGTAAATATATTTCCTATGTAGAAGCTCAAACTTTGGTCAACCGTTTCCACCATTTTACACAGCTGCAGATGTTTCTGACGAATATTCTTCAAGATGTCGAACCTATTTTCGCACTGATCTAACGCCGTGATCACCATGACGCGGTAAAGTTCTTCAAATCGGAGCTGTAAGGCGGAAGTCAAATTAAAATGGAGCACAACCGGAAGTACCCAGACTCCCGAAAACAAGAAATGTATCAGGCAACCTAGTAACTTTACAATCACGGAATTGTAAGGAAACGGATTGCCTAAAATCACCACAATATCTGGGGATATATCTGAAAAACTCAAAATGGCGATCGAAACTGTGTTGAAGATGATGACCACCCATCCCATCACTAGATTTCTTATCATACATCTTTTAGTTTTGTTACATCCAGGGTTGGTTTTCAGTTGCTTTGAGATACTGTCATTGATGACACGGTTATACTGTTCTGTGCACCATTCAAAGTGTTCGTTTTTATCGAAGAAAACAAACAGGACGATGGCGGTGACGGCGTTCTGGGTGTACCAAAGAAGGACAACAATCCTCAGCGCCGTGAGGTTCGGAACAAAGTCATACCCTACCCAGAAACTTGGAATGTATCGTAAAACATTCACAACCAACAGGCAGCAGATGCAGATACAGTAGACTCTCAAGATCCTGGGTAAAACGTGTCGTCTGATGCTCTGCTTCTCCGGGGGAATGTTCTCAGTAACAGGCGTCACTCTGCTAGTCTGAGCAAAATGTGACAGTCCAAAGATCCTCAAGGACAAATCCAGTGGACGCATGTGATCTTTCAGAGATGTCATATTCAGTAGGTATCACAAATTATATAGTATAATTACGATTCAATGCCGTTCACGTAGAAATAAATTCCAATTATTGTCACACATTATCTAATACATGCACGTGCCTTACTCATCAACAGTAACGTCACAACTACGTACCCGTGAAACTTAGTCTGATACTAATCAACTCCCAATCATTGACCCTCAATATAACCTACTCTATTTGAGTGAACATAATCATCTCCAGGGAAAACCATCAATACAAACGAATAATGAAATAATGGTTTTCCTTTCATGATGAACAATACAATGCTAAACTCCCTTCCTATTGTTGGGGTAAAATATGAAACCAAATAACTTTACTTAAACAAGTTGGTGTAACCTCGCTTATTTGTACAACAGATGAAAATTAATGGGCATTTTAATTTCAATGCAATGTAGACTGGACGAATTTCATATAACATTGTCTTTAATGTTTTTATCAATATGATACCGGTTTTGATTCATTTCGACATTCTAAAAGCTAAAAGACAAGTATAGATACTACTAATGACAGACCTAGTATCAATACAGTGGCCATCGTTTTAATGGTTTAAACTCTCCGTCACACTTTCCGTAATAACTTATCTCTACCATTGTATATTTCATTCAACCACGGCTTCCTAACAGTTTGTGTAAATTCTGGTAGTTGTGGTCAAATTGAATTGTTGACAACTCGCCCTTGAAGGTCATTCATACACACTCGTATTTTATTAATGATATGCTGTCCCCATGCGCTAAAATGAGAATAAAGGACGAAATGAATATCATGGTCTTTAATGGACTTTAGTAGTTCAAATATGGATTGTGAATTAAATGTCCCGGGAAAAGAGTATCGATTTATACCAATAAATCAATGATAATCAGTTCTTATGACGGTGATGATTTCATTAATTTCCATTATAATTTACCACCATTTACAGGCACGTAGAATCGCATTTCAATGTTTGTCTGTCTGTCTGTGTACAGCTATCTATTGGGAAACCAGCCACAGATATGCTCATTTTGTATGAAAGCGGATAAATTGTGTTGTAATTCATGCGAGTCGAATTGGGTAAACATTTTATATTCATTTTATAGGGGGAACATCTATGATGGCAAATATCCCCTAAATTGCTATAATAAATAATACGATTATAATTTACAGAGGTTAGTATATAGGGTTATGAACTTAGAGAAACTACAATTCAAACGTACTGTTACCAAACATATAATGTAGTATTTTATGCTGCAATTGATAAGACTTTTCATCATGGCACCCTTTGAATGAAGTCAAAGTTTTAATATTACGGAAGTAGACTAACTCGTGTTTTCTCCGGAAGTAATTCGAACCTACAAATTTGCATCCTGGATGTTCAAGCGTATATTTTGTAGTGTTGAACGCTAATTTCATGAGAACAGAGCACAATAATTTGCTATCTAACCACTTATGAGTTTGCTCTTAGATCATTTACTAGATTTTTCATTCTATAGAAAGTAGCAATTTTCAAGGTAATAAAAAATCTAAGAGCAAAAGAATTTAGCAAGACAAGGTTGTGAAAAGAGTATCTCCAAAAGTAAAAACACTCTATAATACTGATAGGTCTATAGTATACTATATATTCAATACCCCCAATTGGTAATTTAGAAATATGTTTTATGTTGTAAAAGCATAGAAAAGCGTTGAAAAAAAAAGGAAGATAGAAAACCAATGCAGCAGAATTTTCGATTTTATGTCAGTTTATTTCTATGATGAATTTCATATATCAATTATGACCGGTAGGAACAATACGATAACCTACATATGCAGATTGTCTTGCCGGTTCTAGTGTGCAGAATAGAACATTTTCAATTCGTCGATGACAAAAACATTGTATTATAGAATAATTACGCACCTAATCTTGATAGTAGGTAATCCAAATATATTGTTTTTCGTTGTTCTTCAATGTTTAATACTCAGGATTTAGAAAATGCTCGTTTACGGAATGCATGGGGTGGACTCCTGTTAACAGAGCAAAATTAACGGAAGGGGGAGTCTATTTTAGTAAATGATTGTGCACAGGGTTAGTCTAGTTAAACATTTGTCATTTTATTGCACGACGTCCAGTAACACCCGGCAAAGACAAATCATACAACGATTATTCGATATACATGAAATCTCCTTTTTTAATAAATGCTTAAGAAATGTGCTTTAATAATGCTTAGTTAATGTAGATAGCAATTACATATACAGCATGACTTAGTAGATGAAAGGTGAAGATAGCATTTAGCTAACTTGAAATCGCCAAACACCACTCTGATTCCACGCACAAGTACTCTGAAGTGGAAATAAAAAATATGCTGGAGTTCCTCATTGACAATATCTCCGTGGTCTTTGGTGATCTGGTCTTCCAACAGTCTACCGGAATTCCCATTGCCACAAATTGTGCTCCTTTGTTAGCTGACCTGTTTTTATATTCATATGAAGAATTTATTCAGAACTTCTACGTGAGAAGAAAAAAATATCTTGCTGTGGCTTTCTATTCGACATTTAGATATATCGACGATGTTTTATCTAATAACAATAGCTTTCATTCATATGTCGATTCGATATATCCCTGCAAGCTCGAAATAAAAGACACCACAGAGTCGTCCACTTCTGCTTCATACTTAGTTATTTTTTTGAAAATAAATATTCACGGCAAATTAACAAATCTACTTGATGACAAACGAGATTATTTCAGCTTCTCCATCGTCAGCTTCCCATATTAATTTATGTAGCAATATTCCATTATCACCATCATATGGAGTTTATATCTATCAACTGATTCGATACACAAGAGCTTGTTCTGTGTATGGTCAGTTTTTAAATGGAGGCAGGCTTCTAACAAACAAGTTGATAGTGCAGGGGTTTCAACAATCTCGTTTAAAGTCAGCATTTTGCAAATTATATGGTCGTTATAACGATATAGTTTGCCAATACAACCTATCATTAAATGAACAGCTATCTGACCTGTTTTATACCGACTGTTAGGCCGTCCTTGAAACACTGATTTTGACTAAGGATAACTCCGTTTACCTGATAAAGATATAGGACTCATGGCGGGTGCGATCGGTCGACAGGGGATGTTTATTCCTCCTAGGCACTTGATTCCACCTCTGGTATACCCAGCTGTTCTTGTTTGTCCAATTCTCTATTTTGTATTGCTTATCGGAGTTATGAGATTAATTACTCTTTGTTATCTTTGGGTTTCATAGATACATCGACGGCAGTTTATCATGCCGTCAAATTCTTAAACATAAATGTACTAACAAAGCAATATATTCCGTCAACATAAGCAACATTCTTCTTCGTAAAAAGTTCGTCTTCTATTCCCCCATATTTCAAGTTCAAGTGTACATCTTGTATTTTCTGCAAAGATACATCCAGTATTGGATTCAATCTTTTAGATTACAAACTTTACAGTACATAGATGTAGACCATCTTATACAAAATCCCCTACATGTTCACGTTCTTTTGTTCGTGGGGATCCGGGTTAGAATAGGTCCTCAGTACCCCTTGCTGATCGTAAGAGGCAACTAAATGGGGCGGTCCTTCGGATGACACCGAAAGGGCCTCCGTGGTAAGTGAGAAAGTTTCCAGTTTACTTTCGGAAGGTCGGTGGTCTCTTCCCAGGTATCTGGGTTTTTTCTTCCACCAATAAAAACTGTGGACCACCAGATAACTAAAAATTGTTGAATGTGGCGGAAAAAAATCAATTAATCAATCAATCAATCGGATGACACCGCAAATTCCGAGGCCCGTGTCACAGCAGGTGTGGCACGATAAAGATTCCTCGCCGCTCAAAGGCCGTAAGTGCCGAGCATAGGCCTAGATTTTTAAGTCCTTCACCGGCAATCAAGAATCTTCTCCATATGAAAGATTCTCGAGGTTTGTTAAACAATATACACCAAACCAACAACCTTTACAATCACTTTCCAAACTTGACACAAAATGTATGACGGATATCTAAATCTCTTGAAAAGATCATGTTCTCATCTAAGATGAGATTACCGGAAAACTATGAAAATTATTTATAAAGTCCTCTTAAGAAAAACTGGACCTGAAAAGGGGAATCGTGCATGAAATTTTTCATGTATACATGTACATGTATTGTGCATTACTTGAGATGTCAGGGTGGGAAAGTGGAAGGTGAAGATAACAAACAGTGATCAATCTCATTGAAGATTGGAATTATATTTCCTTGATGGAAGAACATGTATGCTTTCTAAATATCGTTTTACCTTAGCTCTATTCTTTGTTATTTTTCTGCTTTAAAGACAAGCTATGGGGTCTGTGTCGTCCAGTATCTTCACCCATATTTACAATCCTGTATATGGATCTCAGTCTTAACAGATATAGGGCTCACGGCGGGTGTGACCGGTCAACAGTGATTGTTTACTCCTCCGAAGTCTTTGATACAACCGCTGGTGAGGTCAATGTCCATGTTCGTCCTACTGTTAATTGTTTGTTCTTGATTGAATTTATGAGATTGATCACTGTTTGTTATCTATGATAATGAGAAAGTGGACTTCACTGTAACATATGTTTTACAGCAAATATGATCATTAAAAAAATAATGATGGAGAACCACCATGCATGTTTTATTTCTAAATAACACACGAGATGTTGTCATGAACTTTATTGAAAATTCCGTGTTAAAAATAATGCGATTACAGAGTACAGACTGCACAAGCAAGTCTCTGACCAGATGTATATGGTGGGCAAGGTAAAGATCCACACTGGGCTTTCACTGGATACAAATGGAGCCCATCAGAGTTGACTTGTCGTAATCCTTCAAAATACTCAGGGTCGCTGTCCACACAAATATACTCTGTTGTTTTGTAACCTGCATAATTTGCACTGAGGTATCCATGGTATTGAAGAGTCCATTCTGTGGGACAGGAGAGTTTAGCAGGTATCATCATGTAGGCTGTGGCAGGTTTAACTCGACAAACGGCGCAAGGGACGTCATCATCAATAGCCACATTTTTGTATGTGAACTGGAATTCAGCTCCATATAGATTTGCATAATAGCTGGCGTAAGTCGTTGTTGGGAAGTCAGATGGGAGAGAATCAGGAATATGGGGGACACACAAGGTGTTGGATCCAGAACCGTAGTTGTTGAAATATTTTCCTGCTGTAATTCCTGTGTTTGATTTGGAATTTGTATTATAGTGTTGTGAACCAGCAGTAAATGAATGTGAAAATATCTAATATTTTTTATTGTTGCTACCTTTCAAAATACTTAGTACACTCATTATAAATTGTAAATCAACAGATTATTGACGTAACGTTTGAGTGATGCAATTTCTAAAACTGCACGATAATTCTTAATTGTAGGATTGTAACATCAAGCAAATGTGAAACGCACATTTCTAAACTTTTTCATTTTTTCAGCAAAATTAATTCTTTTCATGCCTAAAACTACTTTAAATGTGTTTTAAATGAAATATTCTGCGTAGTTTTCAAGTTTGAAAGCGATGAAATTCAAATCTTGCGATATTCATGTTTACTTTCGCTATTTTACGCGCCATCATGTGTGACGTCATATGCGCCCTCGGGTTTGAAAACATCTATTAGGCATTTCATAAATAGATTAGATTTACTCGACCAAAAAATAATAATAATAATAAAACAAAAAAATATCACGTCAGGGTTAGGCTTGTAGATAATATTGCATTAAGATGCTTTGTACCGTGCTAGGGTGTACTAGTTGTCGGTAGAAAGGATTTAGACTGAGTAATTTTCAATTTTTTGAAGGAAGGTACAAGAAAAAAGACGTGGGTAATTTTTTGTTGGAGCAAGAACTTTACCTTTAAATACATACCCAGTCACCTTTTCCAAAACTGTTTGGACAGAGACCCTGATAAACTGCGAGAAAATGGATATATCGAAGCTAAACACTACATAATTCTGTTCTGGTCTTCAACTGACTCACCTTGTAATAACATACCCGGTATAACTTGTGCTTCCAGTTTCTACCAACTGGTAGATTTACAAAACAAAAATGAACTTTTAATTATATAAATAATAGAATATTGTATTTCCCAACTTTGAATTGAATTATAAAATTATTTCCTCATTGAACTCGTAACATCTTGAGTGCGTCAGTATAACGCCGTGCTCCCACTTCCTAACGACGTGCAGATCACAAATCAAAAATAACAATAATATTGCTTTATCAAAATAAAATAATATGATTTCCATTTTAGATTTGATTATTTTTATTGATTTGTGTGGGTTTTTTCTTTTCCTTTCTTTCCGAAATGCACCTATGACAGTAGCTTGGCCTAAGGCCTAGTTGTCAACAATGTAACGTATTATAATTTGTCTAATCCAAAAATAAATAATAATTGCATTGCTTATTTTAGAAAAACAGCACCAATTACAGATGTATAAAGAAATAACATTATCAAACAGTTTGTACACAGCGACCCATATAAACATTACTCACTCGCAATATTGCCGATTTCATACTCGCTTTCCTTGCTATATTTGGGTATTTATGCACTGGTGGCGAAAACATAAAACTCGGAAAATTTGTCAACATCGATTTAAATGTTGCCCATGGTGAATAAATTAGGCCCCTAAAAGCTGAGTTTTTAATAATTAATATCTCACACTACTTTCACAATGCGACCCATATACATGTAAATATGTGATATCACTGTACCACGTGACATCCTACCTACATGTAATTAACTAGACTTTGAAATCGGGGCTTAGATTTAAGTCTGTACTGTAATCAATTATGGCAAAATTTCGGCGAACGAACCATTAAAATTAATTTCTATAAGCATAAAGAAGACAAAATGCATGTAATTTTGTATACTTTGAAAACATGAGATGTGTCCTTTAATGTTTAATCTTATTGACAATATCTACGTGGTCTTTGATAAGCTACTGGCAACTAAGTTGATGTTACCGGGGTTTCAATTGTCTCCTTTAAAGTCAGTATTTTGCAAATTATATTCGTTATTATGATCCTGAAACATTCTACTTTCCCACTTGAACAGTGATCTAACGATGTACGAACGCAAAGCATACGCTGTGTGCACAGGGGCTAAGCCCGTTTTGGGCCCGAACTCTGCGATACCATAAATATAGAAAGGGGTTTAACTCTGACCCAGATTAAAAACCAACCACTCGCTTCAAATGCCTAAAAAATCTTAAACTATGTACGCTATGCGTAATTTGTTGTTTTCCTTGCATAGATTAGTGTTTTAACTACTTGTATGCCAAATTTCAAGTCACAGGTTCTTAAAATATACGTCATCGTTCTCTCGACTTCATTTGTTTATTTTTACTAGGACATTTATCGGTCCAGGTCACGGAGTCGTTTCTCGCCTATGACAGCAGCAAAATTCAGACTAGTGTGGAAGATTTCGGACCTGTCAATTAAAATCTTACATCAATTATACGCTACTTACTACCTCATACTTTAATAATGTTCTTCGTGTAGACGTTACACGACTTATTTTTCTTCAGCAGCATCAACTGTTGACAATATTAGCCATTTTAATGAAAGCACTTAAATACCCGATAGACTTAAAATATCAAATACCTTAAAATTGATCAAAACGAATATTATTCTTGTGATATTGCACCCAGAGAAGGAAATTGGACATTATTTTTTGGCTTTCTTAATATTTTGTTTATTTTATTTCATTTAGATTATTTTAACCCATTTTCCACTTCTTTAAAGTTTTAGATATTTCGGGTCTCTAGTGCGTTTCTCAAAATGGCAGTTACAGTCAGGAGTTGATGTTCTGTAAAATAAGCGACCCAGATACGGCGAACATAGAGAACTTTATTAAAGTATGAGGAAGTAAGTAGCGTATAATTGATGTGAAATTTTAATTAACAGATCCGAAATCTTCAAATTAAAGTTCATTTTATTCACTCAAATCACATTATACATGGTACATGAGGTGCATTAAATAAACATACATTTGAGTAAGAATAAGGTCAGAGTATGTACAAATATACAGTATACATGTATTGAAAAAGTATTTACAAAATATATTAAGGAGGACAGACTAACTCATAGATTTTTTAGATAAACAAACAGAGTTTTTAAAGTGTTTTAACCTTACTGGTTGACATAATTTCATGAAATTTAATAACATTAGGTCTTGTGTAATACCTACTGTGTAGGTATTCTTTTCGAATATTTGACAAAGCACTGCATTCTAATATATAATGGAATTCGTCAGCAATTTTCGATTCGTTACACAAAACACAAAATCTTTCATTATATGGAATACCAATCCATCTACCAGTCTCTACTGGAAGGCGGTGATTTGTGGTGCGAAATTTAAGAAAAATAGTTCTGAATTTTTTTGACAATTTTTCTAAATATTTTTCTGGTCCGAAGTCTATCTTAAAAGTTCTGTATATTTTACCTTTAGATGAATAGCCGTGTTTCGAGTTCCTCCGGAACACGGTTTTTATTCTGTGTATAGTCACGCCGCTTCAAAAATGTTCAGCAGGGTTACTTCCGGTTTCTCGTTGTTTACCAACACTTCGCATATTAAATGTATTTGTTTGGGATGTATGGGGGTACGTATTTGTTTGTCAACGTTTGATAAGCTACCATTGGTCAAATTCAACGGAAGACTTTGACAAGACGACGATGTTGCAGTGTAACTTGCAGATCTATGCAGAAGGCCTGTCTAGGTTAGTACAGTAGTAGCCATAGTGGAACATGAAAAGAACGTATTAGACTCGGTGAAACCTACCAAATAGGTAAATCAAAATAGTTACTATTTTTTGTAGAACGTTGTATATGTTTAAACAAAACACAATGTCTTAAAGTGATTCATAAAGCCGACATCGTGCCCAGTACTGACTTCTGTGGAAATGAGGGGTTGGGCAATTTATACAATGTATTCGTTCATTCCTAGTGCGGGTGTAAAGTCTCACAAATATTTCGCTGCATTTTTCGGAGTGCAAAACTACACCCAGACAGCTTTTTGTTTTGTTTTTTCTAAAACAAATTTAACAATGTCATAATTTGTGGAAAGCCTTTTGAATTTTACTTATTTTACAATTTTATATAAAAAAAAAATTATTTTCATATATGATGTAAAAGAAACCAAATATAAATAACCCCCTCGTTTCCACAGATATTACGCTATGTAAACTTGAATTGCCTAATATCCATTATTTTGTTGATCCTCATTCATAATTTAATAAATCATTTCATGCTGATTTGAGAAACTCTTTCTAAGGTGTAGTAAGACCTTTTTGAAAAGTAACATTTGTGAATCAAAATTATATCTCTGAGGAATGTAGTTTATAATGTATTACTTGTTTAAATTTTTTTGCAAGTACAACATGTACATGGGTGGAATTTTATCATTCACTGAAATTGGATTTTTACACTTTTCAAATTTAATTTCATAAAAGATTTGAAATAGCTAAATCAAGCTCTATAGCTTAATATAGAGATTGTATTGGAGCTGTTCATGTACCTAAAGATTTCACAAAATAAGTGAAGCAATTTTGAACTTAAAATATTTTGTTCTATACATGCATGCTTGTAAAACCAGATATATATCTTGCAGGTGATGTGATGGTGTACATATATGACATGCTTTGGTCATGTTGGTCTGAATGGTTTGCTATTAAACTATGGACAGGACAGTGGTATCATCTGTGAATGACTGACTATGCTGATTATGTCAAAGCTATGGAATATTTCTACATAAATGATCATCATACTCATCAAAGACACAACAGAATACGATATATGCGACCAAAAATGACCAAGACAAAAGAAAAATGTTATATGGGTGAGAATAATTTAATCATATCTACTAAGTTATAAATTATATCCTCCCTAATTTAAACATTGATATTTGAAAATTATTATTTATCAACTAATACTTGCGTCACAAGTCTTTCATTTATAAGTGACTCATTTAATAAGAAGAATTTTTAGTATGAAAGTAACTCTAGTAGATACATGCTTTTCAATGAGTTTTCATAATTCCAATGTCATGAGTATTTGTGATCATTGCTCAAATTGTTATCATTGAACAAAATATATCTGCTCATTATTAAGGTATATTCCTGTTTAGTGACATCATTTCCATTCTGTGCACATAGTATTAGATGTAGCAGTACAAAGAAAATCCATTATATTCATCAAAAGTTTGGGAAAAGTTAATTGACTTGTATATATTAACAAAATTGAAAAAAAAAATTATTGCTGTTTAATGCCATATATTGCAGAGGAAAAAAAGAGTATCTAAGACCATTTGTGTTCATTCAAATATTATGTTGGTAGATCTTGTTTGAGTCTGCTTTATACATGACACATGCTTAGTGCCCAGGTGGGCTCTTGTGATGAAATATGCACATTTTCGAATTCATGTCAGAACATTGAATGCAAGCAAACTCCCATGAGTACAATGTATTAGGGAAATTAGATACATGTAAAATAAATATAGTAAAGTTTATTGATAAAAGTTATGAAAATTCATAGATTCAGTTTTAATATGAATGACTACATCTGATGTATTCCTGAATAAGTTCAAGAAATATATATGCAGTTAACGATATTTTTCTAACAAATACATTAATTATTATTTTTGCATTTTCACAACTTTGCTTCTTGAATTGACAATCATTTATCGTCAATATTGTGGCATCCTTCCTCTTTTTTACAGGGATATAGGAAGTGGATCATCCATTTTCCTTGTCTTTCCCTCGAGGTCTTCAGACAGTGTCTCTATACATCATTAACCATGTTGATTAGCTCTCATGATGTCATGCCATTACTGCCAGATTACCTGTAATACTGCCAGACTACCTATAATAATACCAAAATATCAGAATTAAAATTTCAAATACACAAGATTTGAAGCAGCAAAAGAAAAGAATTGCAGGTGTATAATACACAAAAGGATATTGATTCTTACCAGGCTGAAATGAATTGATAGTTGAACTTTCCTTCAGCTGTTTTACTGCATACCAGTCAATAATTCCAGTCAACATAAGGAGTACAGTCATTGTTATCAACCTGTGTATATATGTTGAATAGATTATGAAGAAAGAAAATCATTCTCATTTTTCTTACTAAATGGGAGAGCACATAAATATGAGTAGAAGTGTACATACATGTACATGTAATTTCTGATGTATACAAAGCACACTGCTTTGTCAAGTTGGAGCAAAGATAAATGAGAGTTCTTTGATATGAATTGAAATTTATTTGGAAGTAAATGAACTATTTGTATGGAGCTTGGATGAATGATTATTGCAAATCCTAATCTAGATTTCTAAGAATAGATCCCCCAATATTATAATTATATGTCCCCCCCCCCCCCGAAATTGCCTATGAGCCTAAACCATGAGTTCGAAGTGTAAATTCTCTGATATATGATAATCTACTATCGATTTAGTGCCACATGATCACCATTGTAAAATGCATACATTGCTCAAGTCTATGTGGATAAGGGTATCAACTAGGCCTATTTTAATGTCGCGCAGTATCTATTTGTAAAGGGCAGTACAAACCTCTTGGTTTTCTTAAAACTTGGATCACTGTTTGTTATCTTCGCCTTTCATATGGTGAAATGGCTAGAACAGTGATGCTTCTGTGTTGGATAAGCTTTTACGGAATGTAGTAATCGCTCTAATTTTCTGCACTGTTCTGCTACTCGTGGTTTTCTAAACAAATGACGCCATCGTTTCCTCTGTGTGGACATTTTTTTCCAGGGTTGGGAAAGGGTGAACTTTAACATCATCCAAAGTAGATATACACCCCTTTCTTTCCATTATCTGAATTGCGACTTTTCGTGCCACAAAATACATATTTTGTTAAAGACAATTTTGTTACCAGAGTAAACAATATCAACCGGAAGTACCCCTGCTGAACATTTAGTTCATGTCACGTGATCGGTGTGGCTAAATGCGAAAAATCCCGGGTGTTCCGGATGAACTCGAGACGTGCCTATTGAACATATCGCTCGACCATGTTTGAATGAATTGATCCTTAAGTCTTTGTTTGACAGTATTTGTTATCCATTTTCCATTTATGTTCTCTTGTTGATGCCATATATTTGAAAGACCACACATGTTTAAAATTCAATGAATACATTCAAACCAGGGATTTTTAACAGTACCGTTAAGATATTGTGTATGCAAAAATTTATAATGTACATTAACAATTTTAAAGTCACAACCTTGCAATAATTTAGCTCAGTATGAAATCATTCTAGATTGGGAAACGACCTGTTTCACCATATACCATAAATGAGGGCGTAGAGCTCTTCAGCTGAAAAATGTGTTTCAGAAATTTTAAGTGAATGCGCTCTACAACTTGTAAATTTCCATACCCTCATATTTCACATCCATAAATCAAAACGGGTAAAACTACTTTGTCAAACAGGTTAAATTGACAACTAATTAGTAAATCAAACACTCTAATTTTCCTTATAATTCCATACATAGCTTTCTGGGCTTGTTCACATAAATGTTTCTTAGCTCTACAAAAAGACCCTGATCTAGAAAATATAATACCGAGATATTTGAATACTTTTACATTCTCTATAACACCCCCATTATAGTAAAATTGTCTTTTCATCAATTCCACACTAGTTTGAATTTCGCTACTGTCATAGGCGAGAATCCACCCGATGACCTGGACTGGGAAATGTCCTAGTAAAAACAAACACGTGAAATCGAGAGAATGGTGGTGTATATCTCTGTTATTTCAAGAACCTGTGGCTTGCAATTTCGCATGCAAGTAGTTCAAACATTAATCTATTCAAGGAGACCGGCAAGTTATGTATATCACATCTAGTTTCTGAATTGTAGGCATTTGAAGCGAGTGGGTAGTTTTTTATGTAAGTCATCTAAAAAATTCACGGTACCAATTGTTAAATCCATGTTTTTGTTATATTGATTTCCCCAATCAATAAATAAATCATTTCAAGCAGTACATTGGTGTGTGTAATTACAGTGGCAGAGATGATATTGTAAAAAAAAAAAAAAAACACGGGAAAAGAAAACCTTACAGATGTTTTGAAATTGAGTGGTTTTTTACACATTGGTACCAAAGTTTTACCTTGAGCAAGATCTTAATGTCGATACGAAAGTCAAAAACTTGGTGAAATTAAAAGTCAAGGAATATTTCTCTTGCATCTGCATAAAGTTCCGAAAAGGAATTACTTTTTATAAATGATTAGCAAATCACCATGAATTTGTTAATGGGAAAAAATCGAGTAGATCTTACTTTCATAAACAGTGTCGAAAATATTTTCTGTTCATCTGCACAAAAAGTATTTGGTTTTAACCAGGTGCTGTCTTGGCATTCCATCCGAAATCCACGGTTCCGTTTAATGTTACATGGAACTCCTGTTGCATAACAATTAAAAATTTCAATCACTGGGTTTTTGTCAACATTAAAATGGTGAGGGACATGTTGAAAGCACACTGACAGGGACTAAGCCGTTTTTGAGCCCGAACTCTGTGATACCATAAAATAGAAAGGTGCCTAACTCTGACTCAGATAAAAAAAATTACCCATTCGCTTCAAATGCCTAAGAAATCAGAAACTACGTGTGATATGTATAATGTGCCCGTCTCCTTGAATATATTAATGTTTGAACTACTTGTATGCGCAATTTCAATCCACATGTTTTTCAAATAACAGAGATACGCGTCATCATTCTCTTGATTTCACGTGTTTATTTTTACTAGGACATTTACCGGTCCAGGTCATCGGATAAATTCTCGAGTATGACAGCAGCGAAATTCTGACTAATGTGGAAGATTTCGGACCTGTCAATTAAAATTTTACATCAATTATACGCTACTTACTTCCTCATACTTAAATACTGTTCTTCTTGAGTACGTTACACGACTCATTGTTTCCCCAGCAGCATCAACTGTTGACAAGATCTGCCATTTTAATGAGATCACTAAATACCCGATATACTTAAAATCTAAATGTCCATAAAATTGATCAAAACATTATTTTTTGTAATATTGCACCTACAGAAGGAAATTTAACATTAAGTTTTGGCTTCCTTAATTTTTTATTTTTCTTTATTTCATTTCATTTAGATTATTTTTACCCATTTTGCCCTTCTTTAAAGTTTTAGGTATTTCGGGTCTTGAGTGTGTTTCTCAAAATGGCAGACAGAGTCAGGAGTTGATGTTTTGTAAAATAAGCGACCTAGATACGGCGAACATAGAGAACTTTATTAAAGTATGAGGAAGTAAGTAGCGTATATTTCATGTGAAGTTTTAATTGATGAGTCCGAAATCTTCCACAGTAGTTTGAATTTCGCTACTGTCATAGGCGAGAATCCACCCGATGACCTGGACTGGGAAATGTCCTAGTAAAAACAAACACGTGAAATCGAGAGAATGGTGGTGTAAATCTCTGTTATTTCAAGAACCTGTGGCTTGTAATTTCGCATGCAAGTAGTTCAAACATTAATCTATTCAAGGAGACCGGCAAGTTATGTATATCACATCTAGTTTCTGAATTGTAGGCATTTGAAGCGAGTGGGTAGTTTTTTTTTTATATAGGTCAGAGTTAGACCCCTTTCTATATTTATTGTATCACAGAGTTCCGGCCCAAAACGGGCTTAGCCCCTGTGGGTGTGTGAACACCGAACGCAACATGAAGGGTGTGGTGTTGCTATAACGCGGAACGGAACGGAATAGAATTTAAGAATGATAATAATTAATGTAGCTAAGATAATACGAAAAATCGGAAGAAAATAGTTTATTTGTGCTTAAAATCAAATTTTTGGGAAATTGTTTACAAGCGGCAAAACAATTTTATCTTAATTTCTGCATCATAAGTTGATTAAACAAAGTTAAACATTTGTATAAGAATTTACAAAGCGTTTTACAAGAATTTTGAAATGTCGGCATTGATAAATGTGTTAGTGAGCAGCGACACCTATGGGTAGGGAATGGAAAGAACACACGTACTTTATATGCCCCTCACCCGGTGGCAAAACGTTATTTTATATGCACATTTACATGTAAATCTATACATATATGTATAGACTTACAACAGGAAGTGCAGTATTTGTATATAACAACGACAATCCATGATCTTATTAAGTCAGCAAGTTAAACATCTTGAGTTTGATGTATCATTTTTTTTTTTTTTTTTTTACCTAATAGATACTTTGTGGCCGCAGCACTCCAATCCTGAATAGGGAGGACTTCTAGCAGTTTATTTTTTATACTTGTATCTTAATATTTAGATTGATAATGAGATGACCATTTAGTTCGAATCAAGCATAAATTGTCTGTTAGTCTTTTAGCTATTTCATACCTGTTAATTTCTCATGCTATGGATCGTAAACTTCACCTTGGTTTTCATTGGTTCTTTTTATGCCCCCGAGATCGAAGATCGGGGGGTATATTGTTTTTGTCCTGTCTGTCATTTTGTAATTCTGTCTGAAACTTTAACCTTGCTAATAACTTTTGAACAGTAAGTGATAGAGCTTTGATATTTCACATGAGTATTCCTTGTGACAAGACCTTTCCGTTGGTACTAAACCTTTTGACCTTGACATTTGACCTACTTTTAATTTTTTTTTTTACATTGGTCATAACTTCTAAATGGTAAATATTATACATGTATAATACCAGAACTAAATTACGAATAAAAGCAAGTTCGATTTAAGAAGGCTATGTTTGGAGGAAATTGTTGAAAAAAATATGTTATCTTTTACTATGTTGTTTCGGGTGTGGGGAGGGGGGGGGGGGGCTTTTATTCATTTGATATGAAATTTGAAAATTCAAATTTATTTCAGTATGATTATTTTTGATTATTTTTTATCAATTTATTAATATTTTTCGTAGTACATGTAAGTTAATGATTTTAGAATACATTTGCATTAGTATGAAGTATATGAAACGGTGGATTCTGTGGATGACTCCCCGCTCTCTCTCTCTGTAATTTCTGCTTTCCTTGTTCTTGATAAACCTTTTATTTCGCAAAATGCTGACCTCCTCATGACATTATTGCATACAATATTTTCCGTTCCGTCTTCCGTTCCGCGTTTTAGCAACACTCTGAAAAGTGTGGGTCGAACGAAAGCACGCCCGCACCTCAGATCTCCAGATTTTTTCCGCATTTAAAATATGGAAAAAATGCGGACGGGAGTATTGGGACTCTTTTTCCGGATAAATTTTTAAAATGTGGAAATGAGGGAATATGGAAATCTTTACCGGAAATGCAGAAATACGGAAATCTGTTAGTAAAAATGCAGAAATCTGTAACAAATATGCAGAAATACAGAAATCTGTAATAGAAATATGGAAATCTGTAACAGAAATACGGAAATCTGTAACAAATGCATAAAAAAAGAAAACTGTTCAATAAACTTCATTTAAATTCTTTTAGGAATATATATTATATCCTAATGAAACTTTAAGAGTTACAATTCAAAGCTCTGTTAACAAATGAACAGATAAATTGATAAAACCAAATTAGATTTGTTCACTTCGACACTTGTTCAATATTTGGTCATAAAATTCACTCGAGTTTCACCCACAACAACTCCACCAGCCACCGTCAGTTCCATCCATTTTTTTTATGTATTTCAAAGGATCTGTACTCGTATTCACATTGTCGCAGTCAAAGAAAACTCACTTAGAAAGTCATGGTTGAAGGTACAAATTGGATAAAGTGGAAATTTTTGATTAAACTTTTTAAAAATCCTCATTTTGGAAATATTCACAATCATTCATGATGAAAAGCTACAGAACACTCTGAAAAAAATAAAAATAAAATTGCAAATAAGAATATATTATTTAAAAACCCACAGCTAGACCCCATATAACCAGAGTGTTAAATTATGCAAATATGTCTCTAATTGATGACACCGTAGTTATTTTGATAGTAATTTCAATATTAAACACTGTTAAATGGACACTGTAAGCAAGAATCATAATGTCTATCTAGAGCAAAATTAACCAGTCTATAAAATACACTGTAAAATGTTTCTATACATACCGTAATATCTGCATTCTCCAGCTACATGTACATAAATTCTTTGTCAACTGTTGTAAAACGGTATTAAACATCAAATCCAATGGTTTCTTGTCTTGCTTCATAGCTTGACTCCAGTATGAATAACACACCCGATGCTTTTAAATTGTGAACCCGATCTCTCTTTAAGAGACTTTCTTTTCAAAGTGTTTAATATCGGTAGGGGTAACTGAATATTTTTCTAAGTTCAGAGCTCCGTATTTTTTCCAGATGAAATTTTTTCTAAGCTCTGCATTCCTATTGCATTTCTGATTGAAAATAGACCAACTTTCCGTATTTTTTCCACATATTTTTTCCTCATTTCCTTACTCACCCATTTTTTCCGTATTTTTTCTGCATCTAAAATACGCGGGGGGGTGGGGGGGGGGGGGGGGGGGATACGGAAATATATGAAAATCTGGAGATCTGAGGTGCGGGCGAAAGAACAATAATAAAATAGTCCGGAATCGAAAATATTCATCCTAAACAAATTATATTGCAGAGCAACAACATTGCTTTTCAAAGTGGAAGAAAAAAAGGGGGGGGGGTAATTAAGTAGAACTAATTTTACTCCTCTACCGTTTACTAATGCAATAAAAAAAATAGCTGGGGCGCAACCAACTTTGCATATATTGATAACGGAACATTACATTGTCAAAAAGTGCCCCTTGGAATAATGAATTGTTCAAGTTGAAGTACTAGTGAATGCCCCGTGCCATTATATGCATTTATGTAACAAACTGGAGACTTACAGGGATTGTCATTAAATTATATTTCTGT